>NC_067133.1:26853675-27195023 GCF_021347895.1 Acanthochromis polyacanthus | reverse complement strand
TAAATGGACACATTCTATGTCACCATGATTTCTGATCATTGACAACTAATAAACAAATGCTGCATTGATAATAAAAATGCTGCATTTCTGACAACCATATGGGGGAATGAACGGCCTCGGTACAGTACTGCACTCCAACATGAAGCTTAACCAGTCATGAGATGTAACTAACAACTGACGCATTTAGGATTGTACTGGCATCTTCTGTATAGACTACCGTTCAAACATTTGGAGTCACTTCAAAGTGTCCTTATTGTTGAAAGAAAAGCATTTTTTGCAATGAAGATAACATTAAATGAATCATTAATACAGTCCAGACATTGTTAAGGCTAAAAAAAATATGACCATTGCAAAACCAAAATTTGAAACAATGCAATTTTCCAATCACAAAGCCAAAACATTTTAGAAGCTAGCTCATGCAGCAAGACTTGTAAGTTCATTCAATTCAATTTTATTTATATAGCGTCAATTACAGTCAAATCGTCTCAAGACGCTTTACAGAACCCAAATGCCTGACCCCCAGAGCAAGCCCAAAGACGACAGTGGCAAGGAAAACACCCTTTTAACAGGGAAGAAACCTCGAGCAGATCCCTGCTCTATATAGGGGGGACCCATCTGCCTGCTGGCCGGGCGGGTTGAGAAGGACAGAGGAGGGCAAGGGGGAGGCATGGGAGAAGAGGGAGGGGTGGGAAAGCAAGGAAAACACAACACACACATGCCTCCTTCTTGTATGAAAGCCCCAATTTCCATGGTGCCTCAAGTGCTAACACTTGATCACATGTTTTTAATCTGTTACACAATGAATGTTGAATTGAAACTTGACTTTTTAAAAAAAAAAAAAAATCTTGCAAATCAAATCAGAATTGCAAGCTCTGTCAGACAAATCATGATTAAATATTGTCCCAAGATTGTTCAGACCCTAATTATGTCCAGCACAGTGTCCTTGAATGTGTCCAGGGTTAAAAAAAAAAATGCTCACAAATTCTGTCAACGCAGTCTTCTAGTATATGTTCTTGGCTTCAATTTGAGCCCAAGATCTAAATCATCGGTTTGCAAAATGTTGCAAAAATTGAATTTTTCGATTTTGGTATATCACACTGCAGATTTATCACATTTCTCTAAGAAAAAGTCAGGTAATACTTCACATATGTCTTTCCAAAAGTGTTATCTACTGAGGACAAGGTAGGTTTTGATGACGGCAAGTCAATTCTTAAACTGACTTTGTCCTTGTATGATCCTGAAGATAGGTTGGTGACTAAGGCCCAGTCACATTCGAGGACTCTTCGCAGTCATGGCATTGATGGAAGGAAGAATTTTTTGAGGTCAGGAGCCAACAAAATTTTTATTCTTGGTGCAGCTCCTAAGGTACCAGAAACGTACCATAACTGCAAATTTTTCCTCGAGAAAGTTTTGACCGAAGATTTGACCTATCATTTTGCTGCTGACCTCAAGATGACCAACATCTGTCTCGGTATCATGACACATGCTGCTCTCCACCCATGCCCTTATTGTGAGGGTACAAAGAACAGGTTTCAGCAGAATGCACCATCTCGTACTCTTGAGAGCATCTCAGACAACCATCAGAAGTGGGTAAATGAGAGCGGGAAGAAGACCACTTTAAAGAATTATTAAAATTGTTCACACACACTTCTTCTGAAAGCACATGATTCCTCTACTCTGACACTTGACCTGGTCCCTCCTCCAGCTCTCCACATCAAGTTAGGTATAGTCAACAAGCTCTATGATGAGCTTAAGAAGGTCTTTCCTACACTTGATGACTGGTCAAAAGCTCTTTTATTATCATCGAGGAGTACCACGGTCAGTGCTTTGAGGGCAACGAATGCTCTAGGCTCCTGCAAAACTTAGACATGTTGCAGAATATGTTACCAGAAGAGCTTCAGCCCTTTCACAAATGCTTTGTTGCATTGCAGGAAGCAATGAATTCCTGTTTTGGGTACACCTTGGATGCGTCTTTCAAGGACAAGGTGGCAAACTTTGCAACTTGCTACCAAAGTCTCAATTTGTCCATCACAACAAAGGTACATGTGTTAACAAGACATGTGCCTGAATTCATCGATAGACACCAGAAGCCTTTAGGACATTTCTGTGAACAAGTTGTGGAGCAATGTCATTCTAAATTTGAAAAATTATTCAGTCATTACAAAATCAAAGATATTAATCATCCGAACTACATGCACAACCCTTTTCGTGCAGTAATGCATTTCAACTCATACCACATTTAAGAATTGTTGCTTTAGTTTAAGGATTTTCAGGCAAGTATGTTCTGAAGTTTTTGTATAGTATAAGCCTATATAGGGATATATTAACTGGCAGGTAAGAAAGTGTGTAACACATTGTTATAATTATTAAAGTAGTTTAGGCTTTAGCTGCTTAAATATAATATCAATGCAAGCACCTTTGCAAAGAAAAGTATAAGGATAAGTAACAAACCGTTCTTGTTTGAGGCAAATGGGTTTATGGTGTGATAAGTAAATTTACTAGTATTTGAATTTGCGACGGATTTAGTTATCACAAATTTGCAATGGGGTCATCAACAATGACCATTTACTGATGTATCCTTTTTCAGTTTTGAAAGTACTATATCTTTTGTTGGCTCCTGATCTCAAAAAATTCTTCCCTCCATCAATGCCATGACTGCGAAGAGTCCTCGAATGTGACTGGGCCTTAGTCACCAACCTATCTTCAGGATCATACAAGGACAAAGTCAGTTTAAGAATTGACTTGCCGTCATCAAAACCTACCTTGTCCTCAGTAGATATCACTTTTGGAAAGACATATGTGAAGTATTACCTGACTTTTTCTTAGAGAAATGTGATAAATCTGCAGTGTGATATACCAAAATCGAAAAATTCAATTTTTGCATCATTTTGCAAACCGATGATTTAGATATTGGGCTCAAATTGAAGCCAAGAACATATACTAGAAGACTGCGTTGACAGAATTTGTGGGCATTTTTTTTTAACCCTGGACTTCATTCAAGGACACTGTGCCAGATAGTGAATACATTATCAGTGCTGTCTAAATGTAAACACTGTCTGAAGAGGATCACAAGTCATACCAAAATGATAAGACACCTTATTAAAGCAATGGAATTAAATTTACTAGCTCTAACCTGAGATATTATTCTCAACAAAGTGATACTTTACCCTTTGCTGAACTTTTTGAAAGGTGGTCGAATAACACTCCGGCTCTTCACCACACAGTGTCTCCCCACCCTGACATTAGCCAGATCTCCCCTGATAATGCAGTCATTCATTACAATAGTCTGTAGGAGACACACACAGAAAAACACAGCACAATATTATACACAGACAAGAAAACACGGGGACTTATTTCAACTGACAGCGATCGCTTTTCCTCACTTTGCCATTGAGGACGATATTCTGACTCCCGCACAGCACCGACTGTCTACTCACTTTGTTGCCAGAAGCCTGAAATAAAACAACAGCAGTGGTGAACATTTGTATAAAAGTGCATTTATGTTTCTATTGTTTACCTAAATTGTGCACAAACAATGATTTCATTTATCCACTGTCCAACGCCCTGTTCAGCTCCAGCTACTGGTTAGCCAAACAGCTAGGCTAGCTTCTAAAAAAAGGCTTAAAACCAAACGCATTACCGTCTCAATGTATTCCGCTTTGTTGTACAATATTTCTGACAACTCCATGGCTGAAAATTGGGTGAAGTATCACAGTTAATGATTATTATTCGCTAATATGGTCTACAGCATCTATATGTTTTTGCTCTGATCTCAGCAGTCAGCGCCGGCTTTGCTTCTTCTTCTCGTTCAGGTTTATCGGCAGCTGGCAAACGTTGAATTGAAGCATCAGCGCCCCCAACTGGTCAGAATGTGCAACTGACTCTGCTATTTACAGCATTCTTTAAGAAAAAAAAGCAACTCATATCCAAATTGAAATAGTTAGTCTGCGATACTGAAATAAGATTTGATAACATTAATTTCTTGGGTCATTTCTGAGGATGTCTGTAATATAAAAAACAGTTTTTATATTTCTGATGCTGTGGATCAGCTGGCTCACATTTCTTTGTCATCTCATCTCAAATCATTAAATTTGCATTTGACCATCTCCAATTTACCTGAAAATGCTATAGCATGAAATATAAATATTTCTAAAGGTATCTGTGAAAATACAGCTTGAAACATCAAATAAATTCTGAGGTAAACTTGCAAATTCTGTTCGCTATCCTGTTTACTTTCACCTTGCATATAGATATTTATATCTATAACTAATATCTATATGTATATTAATTATTATTTATTTATTGTCATTGTTTTCGGTCTGGAACAGGTGCTCAATACATTTCACTGTGCTTTCTACTGTGTATAATTGTGTTTGTGATTAATAAATGTCTTGAAACTTGAAACTATAAGCATATTTTTTAAATTGACCATCACCCCCACTTTCAGCCTGTTTTTTTCAGCCTGTTTCAAAATGGCTCATTCTCAAAATATAACAAAGAATTATTCTTAAAATATGGGCATATTTTTCCATTTTTGTGAAGTGCTTGATATTGATCTAATATTTCACAGATACCGTGTAACTGTCAAAAAAGACCATGATTTTGAGATTTTTAGTATGAAGTTGGTTATTATTTTTTGTCATCATTTCATAAATATTTGAATTCATGTGATCATTGAAAGCACAATAAATAAGATAATAAGAAAGGTAATTTTGACAATGTACACCTCTAAACCTGATGATTGATTTAAAATGTAATTTCAGTGTTTACTTGATAGAGAATGGCATGACTACAGTTTAGTTTAAGGCACACCTGTGGGACTGTAATACGGCTGCAGAGAGCCAACGTTGCCAGAGAGGAAACGATATTGCCAAAAAAAAACATAATTATTTTGCATTTTTGTCTCATGTCTGTTGGCATTATTAGTTAAAATGCTTTGTATGCATAGTTTAATATATTGCTGTCTCAAGTTAGAATATTGGGCTTGTCTAACGACAGAAAACCCGTTTGAAAGACTTATTTTTGGAATCCGTCTAATTAGAGACAGATTTTGTGAAACTTTGTGTATATCTGAAATGTTTTTATGCTCTTTATTTTCACAGTTTTCATGGTGTCGATTGACTGTGGAGAAAATAAATGTTAAAAGACATCTGCATGATGCGTGACTTTCATTATATCACGTAGTTACATACAATCTTACAGTTTTTCTCCATTGGTTCGGCTCATTTCTTGAAACCGAGATGACATTTTCAAAACTAAAAGATCATTTGGCCAAACAGACCTACAGTTTCGCACAACATTTCAGATAAATAGCAAAAGCCCATACCTTTCCCAAAACTGTTCATACATGTTTCAGAATTAGTCCTTTTCTCATGTGAAATGTCAGTGCCACCAAAATTGCAAAGATCCTTCTCAATTGCTTTGTCTCATTTGCAGTCACTTTGAACTTTTGCCAGAATAAACCTGGAATGCTCAGCATAACACCATGGATAAGCTGCACAAACACATATCTCTGTCAAAACAGTTTAGCCATATGTCAAAACTAAATTTCCTTGTCATATAATGAGTCAATGCCCCCAAAATGTGTTGTCCCTTTGGCCTTGTGTGAGCACTGCAAGTCAAAATGCTTAGCTGTTTTGTCACTGTAGCAGAGGTCTAGCTATTACAGAAGATATATGTGTAAAACTGCCAAAAAAAGGTATTTCTCAGTAAGAGCAGGTTCCAAAGTTTTGACACAAGCTCAATTTTATTCAAACAAAAGGTTCTTCTATATTTTTCAATATATAACTAAATCAATTATTCTACATGTACAGCAAACAAACAAAAGAAATCATTGCCCAGAGTAAATAAAGTTTCCCAATTACTATAATTCTTTTACTGGTCACGGTCATTCTCCCTCTCCTGGTCACCCTCCTCCTCTTCATCATCAATGTGCTGCTCTCTGTTTGGCCACAGATTTTCATCCACGTCGCAGCGAATAGTTTCCCTTGCAATGCAGTGCAGGAAGAAACGGCGAGAATGTCTCAACCATCCTCTACACTGATCTCCTGTGATGTCCTCACACACAGCATCCATTGCCTGGAGCAGGGTCCTCTGGTCTTGAGCTCGGTGTTCATACACTCTCCATCTCCAAGCAGAAAAAAACTCCTCAATCGGATTGAGGAAAGGAGAGTATGGTGGTAGAAACACCATGAGCATCCTTGGATGGGTAGTAAACCAGGCCCTAATGAGAGGGCTACGATGAAAATTCACATTGTCCCACACAATCACATAGCATGGTAGGTGAGGTCCTTCGTCGTTCCTCTCGTTTTCTGGGATTAGATAAGTATAAAGTTGATCCAAAAAAGTCAGAAGCTTTTGAGTATTGTATGGGCCTAGGCTCGGGATGTGAGTGGCCACACCATTCTCGGATATGGCAGCGCACATTGTTATATTGCCACCTCGCTGGCCTGGGACATCCACTGTGGCCCGCTGCCCAATGACACTGCGACCACGCCTGCGACCCTTGGCCAAGTTGAAGCCAGCCTCATCCACAAAAACCAGAATGTGAGGCGTTTCATTCCCTTCGAGTGCCATAATTGTCTGAAACAGATAAAATAAAAATACAGATCAGTAATATTATTTTCTATAGGATTGTTCTATATTCTACACAAGTTCTAGATTGACAATAACTAACTTACATGTACATATTGGTGGCGCAGTTCCTTTACTCTCTCAGAGTTTCTTTCAAATGGCACTCCGTAGACTTGCTTCATTGTCATTTGATTTTTTTTAGAACTCTGTCTATTGTGGATAGGCTTATTGTATTGATATTGTGAAAAATTGTGTTGTCTTCAATAACTGCATCTCGAATTTGTCCGAGGGTAATTGCATTATTTGTAATGACGAAATTGCAAATATGTTGTTCCTTCTGTTGACTCAGCAGCTGTCCTCTGCCACCCCTGAAAGGTTGTTTTCCAATCCTAGACAAAGACACCAAGGATAATTTCTACATACACGAATATACACGTGTGCATGTTATATACATATACAACATAGTTTGCATCGAATTGTGTTGGTCTAAATTCACATCATATTGAGGTTGTATTTTACTGTACTGTAGGCCTACACAATACATACAATTGCGCGTTTTCATACATACCGGTTTTCCCTCCGAAATGTTTGAATGATGGAGGAGACTGTGGATCGAGGCACATTAGGCTGAACTCGACGACCAGCTTCTGCCATTGTAAGGATGTGGTTGACCACATGGTCTATGAGTGTGGCCCGTATTTCGTCTGGGACAGCATGGTACCTTCTTGCCCCTCGGCCTCTTCCTCCAATACCACCACCCCGCATTCTCACACCTCCTCCTCTTCTTTTTCTTCTTCTTCTTCCTCCTCTTGCCTGAGCGGGAAGTTGTCCTTGAACATTTGCTTGGCCCGGAACCTCCATGTTCACACAGCAAATGATATAGGTCCTGGCCAAGATCTATATACATATCTATATGTATAGTAATCACAATCATAGACATCATCTGTCAGAAAACTAATCAAACTGTTTGATTGGTCAAGTGAGATATGGGATACTCCTCCTTCGTTAGTCAAATTCTGCTTTCACCTGACTGTCATTTACTGCCAAGTATTTAAAAATATATATACATATATATACCATATATATATATATGGTAATATATTCAAAACCAATTTTGACAATTGAACAAACTATTCTGCATATGATGGTTTACACAATGAAACAATGCTGACACATTTTGGAGATGACGACCATTTGACTGAGAATCAGCTAATTCAGCTAGATCAGGAATATCTATTCATTTGGAAAATGTGCTAAATGTGAGTTAACTGTGCTAACTTTAGGCTACTTGTACATAACCAAAACAGAGATGCAGTAAAACAACTGAGACATGTACTAAAGCATCTGTAATTTGATGAAAGCAATGAGAAATGCCATTCTGTTGTCAGCAGCTGCAGGTTACTTTTGGTATTTGTCCAAGGTGTTTTGCGAATGTCATCTCGGTTTCAAGAAATGAGCCAACCAATGGAGAAAAACTGTAAATCTCTGTACTTCCTCTTGAATGAACTGGAATGATCCAGTGACTCCTGGGAAACAGCTGCACCCAGTGGAGTGTTGTGGTAACAGCAGGAAAGTTCCTGAAGGCTCTGGAGCTCTTCCAGTGCAAGTATAAAAGCTGAGACAGTCCCACCACTGAAACAGAAAGCCACAAACAGCATTTCATCTCACAGCTAGAGGACGCACCATTCACAGTCACTGAAGATGCTTTTCTCTCGTGGACTCCAGATTGATCTCAGTCCCTTCATGGATGTGTACTGGCCTGTTCGCATGCTGTGGCCACAGGTCAGACCTCTGCTCTACCAGCAGGATCTCCTACAGAGAAACCTGAAGGAGCTACGCAGCAGTGTGGAGCTCATGGATAAACTTCAGCACAAGATCCTGGAGGAGACAGAGCCTTTTAGAACAGCCCTGAAGCCAGCGTCCTTCCAGCTGCAGAAACATGGAGAGCACTTTGGCCTGACGCTGGACACTCAAGGCTTTTCCCCCGATGAGCTGTCCGTCAGGCAGGTGGGCAGGAAGATGAGAGTCAGCGGGAAGACAGAGAAGAAACAGGAGGATGAGAACGGGTTTCGCTCTTACAGAATCCAGGAGTTCAAACAGGAGTTTAACCTGCCTGAAGATGTGAACCCTGAAGACGTCACCTGCTACCTGGATCCAGATGGGAAGCTCCACATCAAAGCAGCCAGAGCTCAGTGTGTGGAGAAGGCTGAGAAAGAGCTGATCATCAAGAGGAACCTGGAGGAGAAAACACAGCAGAGTGTGTGTTCACAGGAAGAAAGCAGTGGCACAAAGACACACAACAGCCCACAGGAGAAACATGAAAATATGGACTGATATGCATGTTCTGGTGCCAATGTTGATTATCTGTTAAATTAAAGTGTTCAATGATGATCACATGTAGATTCTGTACATGTGTGTTCAATCAGCATTTTCAATAAATATATTAAAATTTTGGCTTTTTCCTTGGATTTTTCATTAACACAATTTTGTCATTTCCTGTTTAAGTTATGAATCTCATTTTCTTTTAGCCAGGGTTCTTATAGTGTTGGATAAAGTGTTGCAGTAAATTTCTTCTGTATTTGTGTTTTTTTTTATCAGAAAATTCAAAATTTTAAAGGATAAAAATTTCTCACTATCCATTAAAGCTGAGTACAAACTTTACTGCCTTTCCCCTCCAATACATCTTAGATCACTCAACTATAAAAGTACTTTGTTACAGACTATGAATAAAACTGAAAAAAAATATTTCTGTGATCATTTGTGCATTCATAGAACAAGGGCAATAAGACCAGAGGATTTAAAAACAAAACAACAACAACAAAGATATACATTTACTATCCGTCTTTGGGATATTAAGTAATGCACGGCTTAGTGGGTAGAACGGCCGTCTTGCAACCGGAGGATTGCCGGTTCGATCCTAGGCTCGTCGTGTTGATGGTGTCCCTGAGCAAGACACCTGACCCCTAATTGCTCCTGGTGGGTTGTGGTTAGCCTTGCGGGACAGCTTCCGCCACCAGTGTGTGACTGTGTGTGTGAAGTGTGTGAATGGGTGCAAAAAAAAAAAAAAAAAAAAAAAAGTCTGATTCTGATATGGGACAAAAAAAGTTCAAGGCAATCAGTAAGTCAAACAAATGAAATGAATGTTTTTTTCTGGAGCTGTATTACTCGCATCATGTTGTAAAGGATGTTGAAGTATTCTGCTCCTACTGTTATTTAATTTTTTAAACGATTCGTTGATCGATTGCTCGTCCCTGGACTGAATTCTCGCTTTTATTCACATTCTTCTTCTCTCACATTTATCGAGGTAATTATTTTGTAATAACACATTTCAAAGATGCATGTCTTAATAAAAGAAAAAAAAGCACATTAAAACACACATAAACTACAAATTAAAAACAGCTCGTGTTGTGCGCATGCTCACCGCCCTTGACCCCGTTTCTTCTTCTACGCCTTACATGCTGGCAGCTGCTACCAGTAGCTTCTCTCCGTCATGGCGGCCCGTGTCCTGCAGCAGTGTGTTCGCTCCTTCGCCCGGCCTTCGCTGAGGCTTTGCTCCGCTAACCTTGCAGTCAGAGCCGCTGCCGCCCCAACAGCAGCCCTCCACCGACCTCTCTCGTTCGCCGCAGACAGCCGGAGGACGCGGTGGCTCGGCCAGAGCCGGGTGAGTCTCCGGTAACATTGAAGAGCCGTGGCCTAGCTGTGACCTACCGATGTCTTTCACAACCGTCCGGCTAACACAGACCGCTGAAAGTTCTGTGTTAGTTCTGTGTTGGGAGAGGGTTATTTTAATATGAACAAATCTCTGTCAGTCGAACAGTCTGGTTGAAAACCACGAAAGTCTGTAACGATAAATTTTGGTGACAGAACTGCCATGTTTTTCCTGCTGCTCAGCTAGCTGGTTAGCATAGTTGGTGCGTTCACTGACACACTTGTATTTACACCTCTATGACCTCCCTTTTACAGTTACTAGGATGTCAAAGCTTAAACTAACATTCTTTAGCAAATCCAGGCTTAGCATTAGGTATAGATTCATATCTGTTATGCACCGAATTGTAAACTGGTGGTGTTAAATGATGTGAAAGGTACAACTTGAATCGTATTGCTGCAGTGGATTCTTGCTCACAGTAAAGATGATGCATTATTCATATCTCGTATTCATAAGTTCAAGTACTGAGAAGGAACACGAGACAGTTGTGTTCATAGAAAATTTAATTAACTTGAGATGTGACATGTTGATTAAAAAATAGTAATAAATTTCATATTCTCCCCACAGACACTTAAGAAGCAGTAAAAATATGCAGCTTTATTCGTAGAAACAGCGTCCTCACATGATCTGGAACTCAGTCTACAACTTGGAGTAGCTTGTTCCAGTTATTAGTGTTTTAGTAGCTTAACTTGGCCCAGACAAACCCTAACCTTAATGCACTGATTTGGTTCTGATGTAGCCGCCTCTCACTACTCAAGCAATGCCCCCCCACAGAATAACCCTGAAGAATAAATGTTGAAAAGTTTATTATTTTTCCGCTGAGCATATATATGTTGAGTTTACTGTAAGATTATGTGCATTTTAAAGTGCTTATGTGTCCTCCAGATGCTGGAACATCGGTCTAATTGTGTCCCACAGCCTGTTTACAGTTTGTAGCAGTTCAGCTTACAGCTCAAACAGCTTCAGGTCTCGATCACACCGTCTTCCCTCTCTGTGCCTCACCCCACCCCTTCACCACCTCTGCTCCTGACATATTCTCCATCCTTTCTGCCCTCCTCAGACCCCCTCGGTGAGTGTGCTGTGCCGACAGTATGGCGACCTGCCCCCTCTCACCCTGGAAACCATCAAAGACCGCGTCCTGTATGTACTGAAGCTCTACGACAAGATCAACCCAGAGAAGGTGAGGAGGAGTATAAGTTAGCTGAGAGGCTGCCAGCCCTGCTTGCTTTGAGCTAAAACAACCAGTAAATAGGTTAACGTGGACTTAAAAGTAGTGCCAGAGTCACATGTTTTGTCTAATATTCTAATGCATGCTCTGTTAAACTTGTATTTTGTTTTGAGGCTACATCAGCAGCTTGATAGAGTAATGACTTTATCTCTTGGTAAACAATCTAGCCAATAATGATTTAATTAAAGTTGTCCACTATTTGACCTTTGTTCTGTGAGTAAAATGATCATTTCTGTTCTACAGCTGCAGACGTCTTCCCACTTCATGAAAGATTTGGGTTTGGACAGCTTGGACCAGGTGGAGATCATCATGGCCATGGAAGATGAGTTTGGTAAGAGCTGGCATGCAAACCTTTTTTAAGCAGCAACTAGTCTTTTAGAGTTTCAAAGTATACTGCATTAAAAATATTACAGATTGATGTTTTAGACATCAAGCACAGCTTAACCCTCTAAGACCTACCACTGTGCAAGTTTGCCAGGGCATATTTGTACATTTTTACATACTGTAGTGCAATTTTTTTGGAGCATTTTTATTTGCTTTACATCAACATAACCCTTATATCCCAAATATTAATAATATGCATTGACTTTTGTCTTAACTACTACAATAAATTGCTTAAAAGTGCAATAAACCTTGTTTTTTCACGTATATTTCAAGATACAGAAATTGCATAGCTGAGTCCCTCAAATTTGTAAATGCAATGAAGTTGCACAATATCCGTGGTCTCATTTGCGAAGATTTTTATTATGTGCGCTTTACTGTGCATTTTTACAAACCATCAATGCAACGAAAGAGCGCTCTGAGACACAGTGAATGTGTGAAATGATGGTGGAACTCCCCAGATTTTAGATGCAAAAAGAATGATCGATGTAGCTTGTCTGGTTTCAAATCTACTGCTAATCAAAAATGAATACTCAAATTGTAGCACTGCACTGGGCTCTATAGGGTTAAAAACTATAGCTGTCATGGATTTTGCATGAGAGGAAATGTGTTTAAAATGTTTGGAAGCTGATCCCCTGTGGTAATTAGATAGAGGGATAAGTGTTGATGTGGCCAGCCTTTAGTGTGTCCTTAAGTAGGGTCACTGTGGTTTAAGAAGCACTAAGCAACTCTCTAACACTGTCAATAATCCAACCTATGGGAAGTTTTTCAAATTTGAAATAAATGTTGATTCTTACGCTGGTATTTTCCCCTCATGTGTCTGGACCTCTGTTCAACATTAAGGCATGTGAAGAATGCTCGGCCATGACTTGGTGTGTCGCTGGTGTTTGTTTGTCCGTTAGCTGTGAAGAGACATAATGGGTAGTTACTGTCCAAAGACAATAATCGCCCAAAGGAAGGAGGAAATCCAGTGTTTATGTGGAAAAATGTCTGCATTCTTTGCTTGAATTCAAAGTTGATTTATGAGGGAACTGACAAGAGTACATTGCTTTCTATCATCACATATTACTGTCCAAACTTTTCAACGGTCGTGTACTTTTTGAAATTGATGAACTGTTGTAAAAATATTCTGATAGTTTTTATGAAAACCCTTTAAACTGCAGTCTTTGAAATACTTTGAAATTCAAAATTTCAACCCTAGAGTGTTATTGGAGGATGTAAGACTTCTTTACTTTTGTGACATTCCAAGAAACGTATTTATCATCACTTAGCACAATGTGTGAGTTTCGTCAACAAACCATCGTTAGTTTTGACATTTTGATTGCAAATACGGAAGAGGACTGAACCACAAGTCCACTTTTTTCCAAGTTCTGAGAAAAGAAAAAGTTGGATACCCTTCGGGCCTCTGATTGGTCAAATGCCACGATGTAGTGTGCTGTATCATAGAGTGGTTTTTGCTGATTGGATGATGAAAACCACGTGCTTTTTGACCTCACTGAGAGGCAGGAATAACACCATAAGTTACCAAATATGATCACTACCCCGATGAAGGGCTACATATGTGATTTTCCCTTTGCTCATGAACAGATCTTTATCAGTGCAGAACTGGTTGATAGATTCGATTGTATGCAGCACAGATGTAGTTTAATTGACAGAACACATGTCTATGCCAGCTGCCATTTGAAGGGTTTTTTTGTTTGTTTTGGAACACCTTAGTGTTTACAGGACTCTTTTTTTTTTTTTTTTTTTAACTTGTGTGTTTCTGCTGCAGGCTTTGAAATCCCAGACGCAGACGCAGAGAAGCTGATGACTCCTGAGGAGATTGTACAGTACATCGCAGACAAGAAGGATGTTTATGAATAATCTGTTCTATAGCTCGATACAGAGGCAAGTCACAGCAAGTTTCTGTCCTCTTTTCTGTTTCTTAGATGATCATATGATTTGTTGTAACTGAGTATTTTTTTCTTCTTCCACAGAGGGTGACCCTACAAACAGGAAGTCCTTGTGCTGCAGATGGACGCCAAACCATTTCCCACCTCAACCCTGTCAGCTCTTCTGTCTCTTACGGCGACGTCACCTGCCCGTCTTTTGTTTGACTGTATTTAAATGAACATGTTGTTGGGAGCTTTGGGATAAAACTCTAGATTAAACAAGGTTGTATCTCAGTTTTGAGTTCACGTTCTTCCAGCTCCTCCCTGTGGTTCTGATGTATAATTTCTCATGAATAGATCAATAAAGACCCGTGCTGTACGGTTGTGCGTTGACTGTGCAGCTCTCTTATGCACAAGCATGTTGTGTAGTTCTGCTCACTGAATGAAAAACAAAACGCAACTTGAAAAATAAAGACGGTCGTGTAGTTGAATTTAACCAAGTGTGTTTCACCATTTCTGAAGCAAAACTTAGTCCTGATGCTAAACTGTTTGCATCCATTATCAGCTGACTCAAGTTTTTCAAAATGAGGGTCCCAAAACTCCAATTTCCATCGGGCTGCATCAGTAATCTACATATTTAACAGCATTGCTAGACGAACTAAGACAGACTTGCAATGCTTAAAGTACCGTCTGAGAGACTGCAAAGGAAAATGTAAAAAAACAACAAACAAACGTGGCTTAGATATGATCTGAGATTATACCAAAGTACCTGAGGCTTAGATGGAGTCGAGCTTTTTTAGTGTGAAGCTGACCACAGTGAAGCACAGAGGTGGGATTTTGACATTCTGGGACTGTGAGTGCAAAACGGGTTGATGTTTGCAAATGGCACCATGAATGCCTGTGGATATATCAAAAAGACTGGTTGTCAAGATGATTCCCAGTCTGTAGAAGTGGAATTATTACAGCGTGAGAGCCATCCAAAGCCACAAAAGGAAAACTGAACATTACAAACCCTTTAACCCTCCTATTACCTTCAAATTGACCAACATCTTCTATCCTTGGGGTCAATTTGACTCCAACAATGTAAACCACCAGAAAATGATTAGAATTTAAATTGTTCTCCAAATTAATGTGTCAGGTACTTTGTCTTTTTGTTGACTGCCTAAGTAGACCTTTCAATTCAACAACCCCCCATCCACTCTGCTTATACAGGGTGACACAAAAAACGGGAACTTTTTAACAATCCAATAAAACCAAGAGTGATGGAAGAAAAATATTTCATTCATAGTAACTGAAACCTTAAAACATGCAATTTAAGAAACAATGATGGAATTTTCATTTTTTAAAAATTACTTCCTGTAGATGCCGTCCTCCTGTACGAATGCTTTCTTGTAATCTACCGGGGGCTATCTCAAGAGTAAAGTGTACACGACTCGACCAAGAACTCTGGAGGAGTTAAAACAGAGAATTCAGGATGAAATTCACAGTATTCCAGCTGAGATGTTGGAGCGGTCAATGAGGAATCTCAACAGCAGATTTCAAGAATGCATTTATACAGGAGGATGCCATCTACAGGAAGTAATTTTTAAAAAAGAAAATTCCATCATTGTTTCTTAAATGGCATGTTTTAAGGTTTCAATTACTATGAATAAAATATTTTTCTTCCATCACTCATGGGTTTACTAGAGTGTTAAAAAGTTCCCTTTTTGTGTCACTCTGTACATGCAGAATATCAGAAATAGATATCTTTTTGGTGTTTTAATGGATTATATTATTTCAAATTTATATTTTTGTTCTCTGTAACATATAATGAAAAACAATTTCTGTTATCAAGAATTGTATTATGTTTGAGGTAAATTTAACCCCAGGAAAAACTAACACAATTTCAAAAAGTTTAGGACCCTGAAGCTTTTTAGAAATTAGAAAATTGCATATTCTAGTGACCTCAGTATCATCCAAAACAATCTAAACTGTGTACAATGTTGATATTTCTTATATTTTTTCTTTAACCCTTCTGTTTTCCTCATTTACTGTCACCAAAAAAATATTGCTTCCTTGTCTGAAAAAAAAAATCCCCCAAATTTCCGAAAATTTACAAAACATTCAGGAAGAAAATTACAAATCCTTAAAAATTTCCCTTAAAAGTTCATTAAAAAATCCCCCAAAGTTGACAAGAAAATTCTTAAATATTTTCCAAAAATGAGTAGCAATCTTCCCAAAAAAATCCCAAAAACATCTAAAGTGATGACATATATATATCAGTAAAACTTCTAATATTTTCTTTAAGAACAAGAAACATTTTTAGCACTTCTGTTTTTCCACCAAAAATGTTCAAAGATTTCCCAAAAATGTTGAAAATGTGAACATCAGAAGTTTCAGTGTGGAAACATACATACTCTTTCCACATTTTGGAACTTTAAACCAGGTCAGTTTTGACCCGCAGGACGACACGAGGGTTACATTGACCCCAAAGAACACTGATGCATACGACATGTTTGAAGTACACTGAAAACATATCATCACAAATTTTATATTTACGCAGTTGTCCCCATTAAATTATGAAAAGTCATTAAATACGAAGAAAAAAAAGCTGTCATTTATTTAGGGACATTAAACACTGAATGGGGTCATAGTGACCCCAAAGATAATAGGAGGGTTAAAGCACTGTAAAAAGAAAAGCAGCACATCCATCCAGCAAATATGTAATTATTAAAATAAAGAGGAGTAACAGAAGGTTTAGATTTGATCAAATTTGTCCAACACTGGTATCCTCTGTGCAGGACTGAGTCCATCAATAAAAACGCATAAAAAAAGATACTGGTTAAAACAGATTTGAACCTGAATTTTTGTTGCATAAAATCTCTGCTGTGTGGCCTGTATTTTTAATACAGTAGATCTCAACTATATTTTAGACAACATTTTTGACAAAAACATACTGTTCTACTTCGAATTACTGTGTGGTAATAGAATTTAAAAACCAATGTAATGTGATATTGCACAGGAGTGGAATCATTTCAGTTCTGTAAAGTTTTACATTCACAATTGTCCCAAAGTTTAGGGTCTCTTAGAAATGTCCTTATTTTTTGAAAGAAAAGCATTTTTTAAAAAAATCAAGATAACATCAAATTAATCAGAAATACAGTCTAGACATTGCTAATGTGGTAAATGACTATTCTAGCTGCTGATTTTTAATGAATATCTCCATAGGGGTACAGAGGAACATTTCCAGCAACCATCACTCCTGTGTTCTAATGCTACATTGTGTTAGCTAATTGATGGTTAGAAAACCCTTGTGCAGTTATGCTAGCACAAGAATAAAAGCGTGAGTTTTCATGGAAAACATGAAATAGTCTGGGTGACCCCAAACTTTTTTTTTTTTAGTTGCAAATAAAAAAAGTAGTATGCAAATAAAACTGATAACAGACCTACCCGTGCTACACCACATACAAAGGAAAGCTGAATTTCAGAAACAAAACATTGTAATATGTTAAGCAGACAATTCAAGGTTTTCTTGCAAACAAAACTAAAAACTTGAACAAGGAGGATTAGAGTTTTCAAATCTGCAAACATTACAGCGGTTATCTTGTCTGGAGACATTTTACCAACAGAGAAATGAAGTCTCGGGGGGCGACTGCTGTCATTGTTAGTCTTTTATTGAGGGTTGTACCCAAGTTATACAGCTTTGTATGCTGGCTGCAGGAGCCAGAGGGTTACAAACAGTAATCAGTATACGAGTACAGCCAACAGAAGACCTACTACCTACTACTCTACACCTTAGTACAGATGCTCTTAAGAGCACTAAAATCCAGAAAAATAAGAGAAAAAAAAATACAGAACAAACCAAGCAACAAAGGAAGGAGAATAAAAAGATTAAATGAAACCAAACAAATAGACAGCATCAGAGGAGACATTCATTATTAGAGCACACTGGAGTTGGTTTTCTATACCTTGTAATATCAGGCGACTTCGTTTTTGTCAATTTTTATACCCATACAAATAAAGATTGTCCTTCAAAAAGTGCAGATTCCACCGAAGTTTAAGATAAAATCCTTTGATGACCCGAGGAAGACATTTGAAAATAAAAAGGTACTTCCTGTTTTGTTTGTAAGAGAGGAAGACTCCCTCTCAATGATTATAGACACTGTATGCTTATATTCTCATATATATATATATATATTTATGATATATAGTTTCAACAGTCTCCCAAAGCGATGTGCATAATAGGTTTACAGGTGATCCAACTACACACTGTGGATTGATAGAATCTCTATAAAAAACATTGTAGTTGTGTAAAATTTGCAGTTTCACCGGCCTCTCTCCGCTCGGCTTATCGAGCAGGAGACGAGCTGTGAAAAGAAACAAACGGACTTTTGCAAATCTTAACCTGCCCTCCTCTCCTGCTACAACTGGCCCGACGGTTGCTAGGTAATAAAGGTTTTTTTTCAGTTTTATTATTTATTATTAGTAATAGTAGTACTAGAAGTACGATTCAACGATGGCACGACATGTTTGAGGAACATTATTGGGAATCCCATCTCAGCTGTTTTTAATTTTTTTTTGGGATTATTTTTTTTCTTATTTATTTATTTATTTAAAGAAAGCAAAAAATAGAAGAAAAAGAAAATAATAAACCAAGGTGGACATGGAAGCCTGGGTTCAACACTCCACTGCATAGTCTCTCTGAGCGACCCCCACCCCTAACCCTCTGTACTGTGCCCACCCACCCAGTAAACCCACCCAGTAAACCCACCCACATCTTTGTGCTGGTTAGACTAAAGCTTTTCAGGGTTTGTTTGTGTGTGTGTTCATACTAAATGTAAAATGACAAAAAAGACAGCAGATTCTCACAGTTTTTGTGTTTTTTTCTTTTGTTGTTTTTTTTTTTGTGTATTTTTTTTAGTTTTTTTCTGTCAAAAAAATAGCCTTAGCGCTTTTTTGATCGACCGTAGGAGCCGTTGGTTGTGTGTTATGATATAGCATTTTACTCACAGGATAGTTAAGTCAAGAGAAACACAAAGAGTCACATTATTTTTTCTTAAATATTAAAAAGTAGTAGAGTATCACCAGCCAGCTTCCCTCCTCTCCTAACTCTCATCCTCCCCTCGTCTGGCCCTGTCGGGAAGCTGCTTGGCAGCCCTGGGGATTGTACATTGCTCATGGTGGTTTTCACTCACTGAAAAGGTTTTCCTCACATCATCCTTTTGCAAATGACATTTTTCTTCAAGCATTTAACATTGTCCAGCTTTTTAAAATACATATATGCACACATACACAACTACAAAACAGAAAAAAAAAGTATCAATCCCTTTCCTTCCCTCTCACCCTCCCTCCTCGATTTGGCATGATAATGTGTTCCAACATACACAGACTGGGTTTTCCAACACGCACACGGACACGCCGACAGCAGACTGGATGACACAGAGCGAGAATTAAGCCGGGAACCAAAACAATAACATCAACATTAATGAGAGGCATTTTACAGACATTGCTTGTCCCTTCTCTAACAGCAGAGCAGTGCTGCCTCCCGAGCAGCCGATCTGGAGTCTGTTCCTGTCCCAGTAATGGTTAAGGTAAGGATACTGAGAAGGGACAAAACAGCTCCCACATCACAGCGTGAGGAGAGTTAACACTGCCAAAATCAGAATGAACAAAGTGTAAAGTAATTTCAATGAGCAGTAAAAGGGAATATAGACATTGTAGAGTGCACTTGCCCCAGACCTCTTGTCAGTTTTGCGTCTCCTCTCCTGTAGTTAAGCTTTAGGAGTCAGGAGGGAGAGCTGATCCTGGATAAGCCAGCGAGGAGGCAAGTGTAACCCCGAGTCCCTGAAAAGCCAGGAAGAACCAGCCAATCACAAGCCACATCCCCCTTGCCTGAGTCACAACGGGCCTACAAGAAGCCTCGCCTCTTTTCAGTCAAGCTCAAGACACGAGCATCTCTACGGCAACAGCCGCCAATGATCACCATGACAACCAGGCGCCATCAGAACAGTAGTTGAATTTTTCTTCTTGATTTCTGTCATGCGGTGGTTTCCAGGTGCCAGAGAAGGCAGATCGAGGCTCCGCTTTTATACTTTAAAAACCGTTTCAGCTACATTCTGGCTCGGTTCGGGCGCCGTGGCGAAGTCGCCGCTCCGACCGGCCGGCCCAGCGAACAGGGAGAGGTAAACCTGGAGAGGAGGCCGCCCCTCCTTCTTCTCTCGCTCCCTTCACTAAGGCCAACAAAGCACCATCTTCTCTGGTCACAGCACACACACACACACACACACACACACGCAAGCAAACACACACACACACACACCTTTCACTTCAGTTGAAAACAGACACACACACAAACTTTACCCTGTCACAATACTCTCACAGGCGCATCTTCTCCCTCAAACAGACCCGAAAATCCAAACTATGCCCACCGTCTGTCCGACCGTCTCGGCTTTGCCTTTCTCTTGCTCGGCCTTTCCTCCAAGAATCCACGGCTAGTGCAAAATCCAAGGCTCCTCAGTTCAATTTGTCAAATTAAGTTAACTCAAAAATAAATGACAAAAACACGGTTCAGATGTTCCACTTGATAACAAATTGTTCAACACGACAAAAACAAATAAGATATATATATATAGTTTAAGCAAAGAGATCTGGAATTAAGTAAACTAATCTTTTGTATGATTGAATTATTTGGTAGAGAGCAGTTCAATACTGGCACACACCACAGTCAAGTCTGGCTAATACTCAAGGTTCTGTCTCACTACATATGCTTTGAAGTTGTTAAATAATCACGGCTAAAAACACAACTAAAGCTTCTAGTACTTCTGAAATAAAAACCCTATATCGGAGGGGGAAAAACGTGCGCAAACACACTCACAACAGGCAGAATAATTACACGATGAAGAAAAGAAATTAAGGTCCATGGCTTCGCTAATGCTGACTTCTCGCACTCTCTGAAGCGTTTGTTATTCCCCGAAAAATTGTGCATCATAGGAACTAAACAATCACTGGTAGAATAAGGTAACTATTATTCACGCTTGTATTTTTATCGACAAAACACACCAGTGGTGGATTTACATTCGCGCCGTTCTCACACACACAACCACAGCGGTAGAACTCACATCCGCCGGCACACACACACACACACACACACACACACACACACATGTCAGAAACTTCAGATGAGTACCCCCCCGACCCAAAGGAGAAAAAAAGAAAAAAGAAGAAAAAAACAGTACAACAATACAATCATATTCTATTTGTAAACAGGTAGAAGCCACTTGACTTGTTGTTGCATCTTCGGACACAATTAGGATCAAGGCAATGAAATGTGGACGACTTTTGCACTGTTAAAATATAATCTTCAACCAAAACACGATTTTAAAGTTCTTTCCTTTTTTCTTTTTTTTTGTCAAAACACCATTTGTGGCAATGAGAGCGATTAAAAAAAAAAAAAGAGAAAAAAGCAAGTAATATTTGTTGTACTTAATGAGACATTTAAAACATTTTGTGAGACACGGGAAGAAGAAAGAAAAACGCCTCTCAGTAGGCCATGTGAATGTGAGAGGCTACAGTATGCATAGATACAGATTTGCCTTTCTCTTGGTTTATAAGTCTGACGAGACAACATTTTCCACACACACTCACACGATAACACTCAACCACGTTTGATTTTTACATCAGTGGAGTGGAGGAGTGGAGGAAGAGGAGGAGAGAGGGAGCCTGTCCTCCACCCCCCCACATCAGGCCCTCCCCTCCCTCAAAAGACAGCATATTGAAAGCAGTGTGTTGAGCTTCTCCAGCTTAAAGCAGTTATTTGGCAGAGAAAAAAAACAACTTACAGACCTATACATAGTTTTCAGTGCTAGAAATTGGATTTTCCTTTCCTACAAGGAGTAGTAGTTTTTTTTTTTTTAATTCAACTACAAGGGGAGGAAAACTGGCTTGATTTCCTGAGAACCATTGCTGGTTATTTAGCAGACAAAGAGGAATAGTTCAAATAACCAACGCCATGGCCAAAAACACTGATCCGAATTCCCAGAGTTACAAAGCATCGTCTTCATCCTCAATAAGAGTTTACATTTTTTGTTTTTCTGTTTGTTTTTATAAATTTTTTAGTGCATTTTTTTTAACATTTTTATATTTTTTTGTGCATTTTCCGTTTTATTTCCATCTTCTCTTTAAAATGAAGAATGAACACACGTTCCGCCTCCTAAGTCTTGTAAACAAGAGGTTGCAGTGTGGCACCTCCAAAACATTGAAAGCCTATTCTGAAAGTGCTGTTCCCCCCACCTGCCCACTAGGGGGCTGACGGGGGGCTTGCTAGATAGGCTCCGCCACCTATATTAGGGTGAGCGGGGCTTGCTAGTCCCAGCTGCGGCTACAGTCCTTTGCACTGCAGAGCTCAACGTTCTTTAGTTTTAAAACAAAATTGGTGCAATACTTTTAAATGTCACTTTTACTATCACCAGATAATCATCCTAAGTCAGGTTTTATTCTTTAACTATCTGTTGATCTTGAACTCCACGACAACGCAGTAAGGTAGGCGTGCCAAGGCAGAGAGGAGCGCACACGTACTCATTCACAACTCACACACACACACACACACACACACACACACACACACACACACACACACACACACACACACACACACACACACACACAAAGTACTTCCACACACACGTGCGCATGCACACGCATACACACATACGGTAAGGACCTCAATGAGTAAACAGCTACACTGGAAAAACTGGCTGCTCCCTCTATATTGCAGATTATATATACTGAGAAAAAACCACATTCAGTGCAAAGTTAAAAAAGCTCATACTCCAACATTGTCAGCAAACAAATGCAAAAAAAAGAAAGAAAATAAAACAAAAAGAAAACGGTAAAAATAAAAAGAATTGGAATTCAAATAAACATGACGAATGAAACAAAAAAATATATATAATAATGAGCTCGATTGAAGCTTTTTTTCGGTCTGAAAGAGCACTACCTGGAAGCAAATATCCATCCGTTCACATTATAGAATTGGCCTGCATGATTCAAGTATTCCGACTGATATGTTTTTGGGCTAAAACAAAGTGGACATATGTGCAGAGAGAGAAACGTAACTTGTTTTCCACAGGGGAGACCCCGTATTGTTGAATATCTTGTAAGTGAGAAAGAGTCCAACTAGTGCCATAGCGTTTATAACTACTTGTTTTTTTTGTTTTGTTTTTTTTACCATTTTCTTCTGCTGATTATTGATAATTCTCTACTGACCCTTCCCCCAGCCTGTGTGATTGGCAGGCGGTTCACATGGAGTCCCCGCTGCCCGTCAGGTGATCTACCGGGAGGAAGGAGCTGATTGGAGAGGGGCTGCTGATCCTCCCTGCCTCGGTGCCACTGGGGCTCCCCCACAGGCTACTGGAATAGTTGGGCCCGCCCCAGAGGGAGGAGCTGTGGAGATCGCTGCTGTTCCACTGGCTAGCTTCAGGAGCGCGGCTGGGAAAGGGGTGAGACTGATCCATTCTGCTCTGAGAAGAGCCGATGGCCTGCCAGCCAGAGGAGGGAGTGGCCAATGACTGCCCTTGTGCAAAGAAACGGTTGATTTCCTCCTCGCTGGCAAACTCAGCCAGAATAGTAGTGTTCCCCAAAACACACCTGTAGGGATGCACCAGGTGAGAGAGTGTGAGTGTGTGGTTGCTGCTGCCAAACATCCTCCACAATTAACACATTTACGTACTGACTGACTAAAACCAGCTCTATTAATTCTTCTATACATCCCACCATACAGCTTGTATGAGTCTGACTTCAGGAATCAGGTTTGTAGTAATTATTGGAAACTGACTGTTGTCATAGTGTTAATTTTCCTTCTTTGCTGCTGCTCTCATGGCCAAGAAATCACAAATTAAGTTTGAATGGAATAAGTTAAATAAATCTGGATTAATATGTTGGTTGAAGTTCTTGAATATCAAACAAAATAAGTGCAAAAATAAAACTTTGGAAGAGAATAACACTCACTCCAGAACAAAAAAAAAACCCACATCAAAAGTGCAATTTATGACTTGTAAACAAATATTTGCGTAACTATCCCAACTGTTACCTGACCTTTTACTTTCGGGATATGTCCTTTTGTTTACAGTCTCCTGTGTTTCTTTCTCACTGGTCAGACTTTTGCCCTCCCTGGGGCGTTGCCGTGGTTACGCTGCCATCTCTCTTGTTTGCGCTACCCTACTTTTTGTTTGCAGTGCAGAGACAGACCTCTTGCATGAGCAGATAATTTTCAGGAGAGCTTCCCGATTGGCTTAAGTGGCTTTGAGCGGCAGCTCAGTGATCCAGATGTTGCTCTGGCCAACTTGCCGGCAAAATGAGCAACTCTGTCACTAAATTTAGCAACTTTCCAGACCCCTTGGGAAACCTATTTTACCTATTTATAAATCTCGCAATGTTTTGGACAGGCCTGAGCTGCTTTCTGTAGGACAGTCGGCAATGTTTCTCTGCAGGCAAGAGTCTTTTCTATCAAACACCTGCAAAAATAGTTTAAAAGGAAGAAGCTTTGGGTTTTTTTTCTGGCCTTTTTTATGATATGGGACCGTGGAAAGAGACAGGAAACACCCCTATTAATGGTTCGCCCACTCAGCCAGCTGAGCTATCTGGGCACCTAGAAGTTTTATTTTTGATTTTGTTTGACATTTTGTAGGTTTTGATTGATTTTACTGACACAAATATAATTCCTGAGGTTTGTTTAATCTTCTGCATTAACTAATCATGATCTTGTTTACATGGCATTTTAGAAATGAGCCTATGGCAGAGAGCAGACTGTACCGCTTATGTAAGTGCATGTAAACACATTAGGTGTGTCATAAATCAAGAACACATGGCCAATCTGTAAAATGGAACTTCCATTTATGTATCCAACCATTATGTGTGCAGGAGACAGCCGACACTGAAATTAGCTGATGAAAAGTAAATAATGATACCACCAGCTTCAGAGAGAGCAGAAATGACTCAGTACTGATGCCATAATCTTGTATGACAGGCCAGTCAATATCCCATAATGACCCTGGCTTAATTGTAAGTCAGTTTGATTAGATCTGACTTAAAAAGGGAAGGTGGAGCGTGTATATGTTTGTGTAACGTTTACTTACATGTGCAGGCTCTTCTGGGCCTTTGCAGCCTCATCCTTGGAGCTGTAGCACACCACAGCGTTACCATGCGGCAGGTTGAGGTGGAATGTGATCAGAGGGCCGTGCTGCATGCACAGAGTCCTCAGTGTAGAGCCGTCAATCTGGGAGACCAATGCCCACACAAACACAAACAGAGACAGCAGACAAACAGAGTGCGTTTAAAAAAAAAAAAAAAGCCGGCAACTATCAGTCACAAACATTTCTTCAAATTGTTGTTTTTGTTCTAAATAAAAAGACAAAAATGCACAAGTAAAACATTACATTTTTGCAAATTCAAGTACCTGAGGTGTGAGATTTTTCAGAACAAGCCATTGGGTTCTCCCTGAGCTGCTGCTGTCACCCCAACTGGAACCTGCCAACACAGCGAGGAACAATCATCAGCTAAGACAGGAAGAGTTTCAGGTAAAATAAACGAGTATTAAAGTGATAACTAGTGGAGAAAACTGGAGAAATCCAAAAAGAAGTGCTGCAGTGTGTGTGTCAAAGTAACTATATGAAGACATAAGTAATAACTTCACTTAACGCAGTATACATAATAGTAACAGGATATTTACAATATTATTTCAACATTTTTAACCCCTTAACCTTCAGTGTACCGCCGGCGGTACACCTACTAATTTGCATAGGAATTTCAAGAATGTCTGACGGCTGCAAACACGATTATACAAACACTATACGCCGATGGAAAGCTTAGATTCTCATGAATCCGCCGGTATAAACCACTTTCAGATGCGATTACTACAGCGGGTGAGAAAAACACATTTGTCCGACAAAAACGAATATTCATCCATCCGTTCTCTATACACGGCTTCAACGCACACACCGCGACTCACATTTCCGGGTTCATTATTACACACAAAAAAAAAGATTCCACAAAAAATGGCCATAATCCAACCTTTTACATCCAGATGACACAAGCCAGTAAACTGTTTTGTCCAAAACATGTCCTGAAGTCGGTATAAAATCCACGAATCGGTCATTTTCAAGGAAATGCACCTCGCGATGCCCGTCCAATATTCCCCGTATTTTTCGTAATTTTTTTTATTTAAAAATAGAATATTAGCGATTTTTTTGTACTGAAAACGGCTGGAATTGACTGAAGCTTAAAGGGTTAATTTCCATGTAGATGTTAAGAATCTGCAAAAGCTGTTGACAGTACCTATTACAAGTATGCCAACTGTCACCTAAATAAATTACAAATTCTTGTAATACACTCAGTATTTCACTCACCTTGCCTATATCTATGTAAACCAAAGACAAGTCTATTAAATGCGGTCTCTCATTTTCCACATCACAATTTTCAGGCAAAAATGGTCACATTGGACGTATCATTGTAAGGAATCTTTGTAATGTTAAAATGCTGCTACAAATTGCCCTTTTTTCTTGTTTAAAGTTTTGGTGTCACAAGACTTAGCGACAGAAAAGTGACACCAAGAACTGTAACAAATGCCACATCAATAGCGGCACAGATTACTGAACGGTCTCCCTGTTCTCTCACCAGGTGTATATCTGGACTCAGTGGAGCCCCAGCCCCCCAGCCTCAGGGCAGAGCCATCCCAGCCGGAGGAGGCAGGGCTGGGCTTCTGGCTGGTGAGGCCAGGTGGTGGTCTGGAGGGAGCCGCCTTTGGTGGCAGGGGGACCTTCCAAAGCTCATGGGCTAGGGAGGAGTTGGACACAGAACCGCCGCTGGGAGACCACTTTGACTCACTGGGTCTGGCTGCAAAGAGAAGAGAAATGAAACCTGTTTACATCCTCCTGTTCATATCTCAATCAAATGTTGAATAGATTTTTTAAGAGAAAATGGAAAAGTTAGAGGAACATAAGTAAGCCAGGCAAACATCTTTTGCTTTAAACTTCCTCTCTGATATTTTGCAATACACTTGATTTCTTTTTACTCTGGGCTAGCTCAACATTTTTTCTCTCCTCTAGAGGCTCATTCACATCATTTGGCCTCACTGCAATGGTTTTAAACAGGGACACGTACCTGAAGTGCTTTGTGCTGTACTGGTGAGGGAACCGCTGTGGCTGGAGGCACGAATGGATGACCAGGCACTGTTAGAAGGCATCGTGGTGTTCAGTGATGAGGATGGCCCTGGGAAAGACAACAAGGAGGGTTAGTGTTCATGTTTTCATGTTAGGACTGATGCAAGTCTGTGTTTGACAGTTGAAAATTTGTTATTACATGTATTCAGGTGGAACATCTTTACTTAGGAAAGCAAATCACAGATACAAAACAGCTGACAAACCTGGTGTGCGCTTCTGTTCTGCCATGTGTGTGACCTACCGTTGTTCCTGTCCCTGAGGTGGTCTGTGTCGCGGACGGTGTTGATGGAGAGGTTGTTGATGACACTGCCGGGGGTCACAAAAGGGTCAGTCTCAGGGTCAATGTTGGGGTAACCTTTCCAAGGCTCCCCGGGCCGGAACTCTGCAACAACAAAAAAAATCCCACACAAAACACAGCAATGAGCAGTTTGTCAAGGGAAGCAACTAGGGCTGCAGCTATCGATTATTTTAGAAATCGAGTATTCTAACGATTAATCAAGTAATTGGATTCTGCACTTGGCATGCACGTTACAGCATCAAAGGCCAAAGTGAGTGCACTGTGCAACAGAAATAACCGTTCTGGTGGAACACGGGCGGACATCTGCGGTGTAATGTACATATATAGTATAGTACAGGTGTATTGTACATGTATAGTACAGTACAGTGGAATCCAACTAAAACTACCGCCATGGGAACCCCACATGTATAAGTTGGTGATGCAGATGTTTTTATGTTTGGTCTGTTTAAACTGCTGCTACTGCAGCTGATACAACACAAATAAGAAAACTGATCTGTTTTTTAGTATTGATTACAGAGAATATTCAATCAATAACATTAGGTTTCACTTTGATTTGGCCAAAAATTAAAAGTGATTTCCTTCATTATGAGACCGTGTCAGACTAACATGTACTTTAATACAGTACATGTTTGAATATATGAAATTTAATGGTTTTATTAAGCGGCTGTCTTATCAATAATGAGCTGCATTAACCGGTAAAATAAATACATTACCACACATTTAACTGTTTTTTACCAGTATTCCTGTCTTACATAATTTCCAATCGCAGCCTTTCATTGTGCTTCATTAAAACAACCTGTTTGCAATCAGTTAATTTTGTAGAAAACATCAGAAAATGAGTCAAATGATCGTTAAACGCTCCTGTTTGTGTGAACAAGCTTGAAGCAGAAAGTCTGAGTCAACAAAGAAAGTTGAAAACCACCTTCACACCTGTTAACTCTGAGGTTTTAGTTTTTGTCGACTCACACAAACAAAGTTTGACTATGTTAAACTGTCTTCATAGTTCAGTTCTCCGATCTAATAAAAGCCGTAAACATTCGAAAAGCTGCGCCGGTTAAAATAGAAGCATCCCATCAAAATAAAATCTCCTTATAGTTTGAAGTTTGGCTCTGGACTCAGTTAGTGACCTGGGGTTTACTATATAGTGGAACAAACGAAGCACTGATTCAAAGAACTTTGAATTAAGGAATTTTAGCAATTGGAATAGTCGAAATCGTTTCAGCCCCAGAAGCAACTGAAAAGTATTTTGGTGTACATGAAGAAGGCAGACGTACCTGGGGGCCAGGTGACAGTGTTTGCATGGGGTGGGGGGGAGTTGGCACGGGGAGGCCAGCCATCACCCACCGAGCCCATTGATTGGCCGGGAGGACTCAGAGGAGACGGGCCAGGAGACAGGAAGTCATAGAAGGGGGAGTCCTCCAGACGCAGCCCAGACGACATAGCACCTTTGGGAGACAAAGATAAAGTCACATACACTAAAACTCACCACTCTTTCCTAAAACTACTGGCCATTTTGTATGGCAGCATATCACGACCACACCAGAATAAGAAGAATGGATTAATATCACATTATGATTTAAAAAGTTACATTTTTCCACATTATTGTGACATACAAACACATCACATTATATTAATAAACCTTTTCATTTTAATTATTTACTATCCATCGTTATAACATTAAAATTTCACTTTTGCTACAGCATGTATTGCCACAAATATCACGAGGTTCTACTGTACCAGATTTGCTGTTCTGCTCTAGAGGGTCAGTAGCCCAAAGTTTCTTCAGTCTGGACTGGGGTGGCTCTTTGTAGCTCATAGCTCCACCACCACTACTACCACCACCAACACCCATGTCCAGGGATACATTCAGGTTAGAGTTCAAGCCTAATGAGAGAAATGGAGGAAGAGAGGAAACAGAAAGACAAGAAATTCAGACAATACCACAATTTCAAATACATATTACACCATGCGATGCCCTGTTAAAGAGCACAAGATACATTCATCAAAATATGCAGTATTAACAAAGATAATTTTGACATACTTAAAGGGAAGTTGCTGAAGGATCCGAGAGCAGCAGCATCCTTCTGCATCTCAGGGGTATTGTGGGACAAGTAGTTGTCCAGGTATGGTTTGAGGGGTGGGGCCTGCTTCATAAGGGAGGGGTCCAGGTGTCGTGGCGGCTGCATCATCGGAGATGAACCAATAGGACGTGTCTAAGGACAGACGGTGAGAGGTGAGAGAAACCATGATCTCACAACTTTTAAAACTGGAAGTGTAATTAAGAAGCCTAAGAGAGATTCTTTTATGACACACACCTGTTCAGTCTGACGTCCCACAGGCATGGCTCTCTGGCTTTGAGCCTTCTGCTGTTGTTGCTGTTGCTGTTGCTGAAGGATAAGACGCTGCAGGCAGAAAATAAGGTCAAAAAGTGCAAATACCAGCATTTCATTTGTTACCTACACAATACAGGTAATACAATATAAGGATCATGTAATTTAACAATGCAGGCTCAAATTTAAAATCTTTAAATCTAAATCCATCCTGTATTTTAACAAATAACATGTATTCTGCTTCCATGTCTCTGTCACTCTACCTGTAACTGGCTGAGCTGAGTGAGCTGCGACAGCTGGTTAAGCTGGGAGAGTTGGCTGAGTACAGCCACCTGCTGTGGGCCAAGCAGAGGGCTCAGACCTCCGTTACCTCCCGGGTACTTCAACAGGGATGGAGAGACCTGGAAACAAACAAGATTTGAGTTTGAGTCTTTCAAATGTCAAGAAAGTTTTTCTTTGAATTCTGTCTTTAACACACACAAGCTTGGCATCAAACGTCGAGCCAGTAGCCATACACTCCCGTTCAAAAGTTAGAAACTTAGTCACTTAGAAATGTCCTTATTTTTTGAAAGAAAAGCCATTTTTTTTCAATGGAGAGAACATTGAATTAATCAGAAATACAGTTTAGACATTGTTAATGTGGTCAATGATTATTCCAGGTGGAAACAGCTGATTTTTAATGGAATATCTCCATAGGGGTACAGAGGAACATTTCCAGCAACCATCACTCCTGTGTTCTAATGCTACATTGTGTTAGCTAATGGTGTTGAAAGGCTCATTGATGATTAAAAAAACCCTTGTGCAGTTATGTTAGCACATGAATAAAATCGCAAGTATTCACAGAAAATATGCAATTTTCTGGGTGATTCCAAACTTTTGAATGGTAGTGTATGTATTTTTAACATTGTACCATCTAAGCAAGATGATTTTCATACCTATATGCTCTTCTTTTCTAAGCAGTACATATGATGGTACATGCGGGTTTATGTATCGGTGTGTGTGCTACCTGAGAGGACAGGATGGGTGGAGGCACTTGGTTACGAAGATTGGGTTGAGGAGGGGGCTGGGACTGGGGGCCGCCACGGCCCTGTGCTACACTGCTGCCACCCAACATGGGGTTTACATTCTGAGAAGGAAAAACAGAAAAACACATTAATTGTCAGATAATGCAACATTAAAAAAAACTTTTTTGTTATTCTTAATGTCATGGAACAAAAAGACAACAACCAACTGAATCAACTCTGTTATGGTTGTTGAGAAAAAAGGCTGCTGAATAAACCTTTTGGAAGGCATACTCAAACTAAATGCCAAAAAAGTGGAAAAACCTTGCAAGCAAAATACAGATTAATCACCTTCTTAATGTTAAAACCCAGATCTTAGTTTCTAGAAAGTATATGGCAGAACCTCGTCCTTCCACACTCACCTGCCGAGTGGGCCCAGAACTAGAGTGAGAAGGAGACGGCCCAGAGTTGAAACAGGGAATAGGCTGAGCAGAATTGGAAGGGGAAAGGCTCATGCTTTGATTGGAGGACAGTTCATCAGAAGCTGGATTATCATAAGCAGAGGGGGAAAGCTGCAGAAGCAAGGGCCAGGTGCACAGCAGATGGACGGCAAGCACAGAGGGACAGGAAGCGCATCAGCAGTCAAAGAAGCAACAGAGAGGGAAAGAGAAGAGTTAATTTTGCAGAAGGCAAGTAGAATGAGGAGAAAAGAGAAAGTAGTGTGGGAACAGAGGACGTAACAGTTAAGTGCGAGTGGTGTAGGAAAGTGAAACAGAGCAGAAATAGGCTTATGAATGAGCAGGAGAGAAGTAAGAAACAAGAAGGAAGTGGGTGCAGTGGAAAAGGAGAAGGTCGTAGGATGGAAAATAAACCAGAGGGTGAAAGTTCAACGGTAAAAACAAAGGATTTAGACAAGCAGCATTTAGTGCTGAACGAAAAGCGGCAAAACCAAACAAACCCTGGCAGTGTGTACAGAACTATGAAAGGGAATTAATTGTTACTGCATAATTACTCAACTCTCTTGCAAAGCTACTGATTGTCATTGCAATTAAGCACATATTTCATTTGTTTTTTCAGTTAAAATATGACAGCCCAAAAATACAACACAGAAACAGAACACTAAGCGTCAAATGAAACCTCCCTTTTTTATTTAAACCTATAAAGTCCAGCGCACCAATTGCATATTCATTTCTGATTGGTGGTAGATTTGAAACCAGATGAAATAAATAAATCATTGTTTTTTCATATAAAATCAGGGGAGTTACACTAATATTTCACACACTCACCATGTCTCAGAGCGCTTTTTCTTTGCAGTGATGAGTTTGTAAAAATACACGATAAAGTGCACATAACAAAAATCTTTATAAACGAGACAATGGGATATTGCGCAATGTTTTTTACAAATTTGAGGGATACAGCTATTTCATTTCTGTATTTTGAAATATATGTGATAAAAAAATCTCCATTTTTTATAGTTTATTGCAATTTTAAGCAATATATTGCCATAGTTAAAACAAAAGTTAATATATATTATTAAAACTTATACATAAAGGGTTATATTGATGTAAAGCAAATGCAAAGCAAATAAGAATACTCCAAAAAATTGCGCTACAGTATGTAAAAATGTAAGAAAATGCGCTGGCGCACTTGCACAATGGTATGTCTTAAAGGGGCTATTATCATATTTGAATGCAGTGTGCAAAAACAACCACTGTGAGGCACCACAGGGCCAAGAGAGCATTGTCCAGTCAGACATATGATGCAGGTAACACCAGAATGCTTCCACTCCACACTTACCTTATGATCAGTGTAATGCCAGCAAGACTGACCAAACCTCTATAAGCAGTATTTTCTTTCACCACTACACACCCCACTCATGTTTCTACATACCTTGTCATAGTAAGGACTGCGATCCATGGCAGACTCCTTGTGGAGCTGGTGTCGAGACCCTGGGTTCTTCCCCATTACTCCATTGAAGTCTCCCATACTGCCCATGTCCATGCGCTTGTCCTGCACCATCCCTGCTCCTGTCTTCATGGAGTCATCAGGAGAGTCTCTCTGCATGAGGAAATACAACAAAATCAAATTATAGAGACAGACAAGCCCAAACGTTGCATTTTTCAATCAAAAGAGAACACGTTTGAAAAACTAAATAGTGAAGGAAGTGCAGCAAGCACTAATGTCAAATCTGATGCTGCCACAGCTTTAAAATGGAAAGAAAATTACCCACTACAACTAAAAACAGAACAGCCATTTATAGAGGCTAAATTTTCAAGTGAACCAGAGATGGGTCTTACAGAAAAGTTCATGCTGTTGAACTGGTTGATGAAGGGTTTCATCCAGGGTTCGTCCTGTTTGTTGACTGGTTTGTTCATCTGAAACATAGCAGAGCAAATACAGCAACATTAACAGGGCTGGCAGTTTTAACAATTAACCTTATGAACAAAAACAATGAATTTCACAATCATGTGTCTATTCTGTCTCCAGACTTCACCTTTTAATATTCTTTGAGGAATTTAAAATGTGCACAGACTAGCATTACAAACCTTATTGGAGCCTTTATGCTTGTAGCTCCAGGTGTTTTGGTCATGGGACCTGTTGTCCTGTTGGCTGTTGCTCCACATGCCGATCTCCACTTCCTCTTCTTGATCCCAGCTATTGCTCATGGACACCTCCTCACCGCACCATGTCTCCATGGGCTTGGGACCAGGAGCTATCAAGGGAGGAGAGAAAAGCATAAAAACTGAGTATGAACAACTGACTGCATATGGTACAGTATGCATTTCTAGCTTGTACTGATCACATCATGCACTTGCTACCTGGAAACTCCCCTCTTTCCTACCAAGTTACAGTCAGTGCAGACTAGAGCTGCAACCATTAATCGTTCAGTTGTCAAATATTAAGCTAATCATCAACCATTCTGCTAACTGGTTGGAGGAATTATTTAGGAAATCAAGTTTATATCCTCTGATTCCAGCTTTTTAGATGCAAATATTTTCTGCTTTTTTCCCCTCCTCCATGAAATGAAACTAAATCCAATCTAAGAAAGTAGTCACCAGACAAAACAATCATTAACTGCAGCTCTTGCACCCGGATTGCTCATCATTTAAACATATCATACTCTCCAGAAGTTTTCTTTGAATGTTCATGTGTTCACCTACCAGACTTATGCTGGCCGCCCCATCCAGATTCACGGCCATCCCTGCTGGGTTCATCCCAACTGGAGCTACTGTCCATAGGCTTCCCCCAGGCAGATGTCCCATTGTCTACTTTCACAGGCGGAGCAGCGGTGGGCTCACCCCATGATGAAGAGTCTTTCTGTTGAGGGTATGGCTCACCCCAACCTGGAGGAAAGGAGAAGGAAGTGGCCATCAATTTGCCATGTAGTCTTAAATTTATAGCATAAATTCAATAGTATTTATCAGCAATTACACATTTTTGGATGCAGCAAATGGCAGTCAAAATGTCCCGAACAGTAATATTTATACATATTCTTGAAATGCAGCCACATTATTCAAGCTATCATCAAAGCAGTCATATTATGAGTGTTGAGTTGCAAGGTGGGTTGCATTACATGAAGGATGATTGAACCCACGTCACATTTTCAAAATGATGGCACAAGTTCATATAGATTTTTTCGCTGGAATCTGAGAACAATACTTTAGCTGGGAGCCACTCATGTCCCTGGGGAACCCTGCGTCAGCTCACTTATGTAAGTGCTGTTTACTTTAACTCTTGTGGGTGTGTAGATGTGTGTGCACTCTCAAATGAGAGTGTGTGTTTTCAAGATAGTGCATGTACGAGTTCAAACGGCTCTTGTTACAGCTGACCACCCAGACCTGCTACTTTCTCCCTCCACAGGAGGTGTTTGGGGAGATGCCAGGGATACCTCCCCGTAAAAATAGGACAGATCATGGGGTGGCCTCAGGCTCCGGTGTTCCTCATGTGACTGTGGATGCTCACAAACAAGTATGTGCACATGAAACCACAAAGCAGCATTAGACACAGCTATAAAGACTAACACAAAGAGCATGATACATAAAAACGCAAATTGGCATATTCCTGCACTCTCAATTACACCAGCTGATGTTATGCACATCTGTGCACACACGGTCTATTTAATTTGTTATGTACCAATGAACACACCAACAGTACTGACCTACTTCTTTAATATGCATCATTTTCTCTGAGTTAATTCTGTTGCTGTCTTAATAGACTTTTTTTTGCACTACAGCATTTACAAAAAAAAACAATAATAAACAAAAATGAATCAAAACATATTTTGTCAATATAGTAGCTTGCTAGTTTGCGTCATCATTTCAAGCTATTTACTTTGATGCTCCAGTTAACTCGCTACTCTAGAAACCCTGAATAACCCTAACAGCCCCTCCTGCTTTTCTCCTTCTCAGGCCCCTTCCACAGAATAGCTGCCTTGCTCGTTTTGGTTTTCCCATCTTACACTGGAACCATTCCTATTACTAAGTCACAAGACCTCCTCCTCTGCCACTCATGGTCTCTCTTGCTCTCTTTTTCTGAAACCCAACAAAAGCCTGTGTTTCTACAGCAAGCAGAATTGGCGGGTGAGCGAGAAAGGGAGGAGAAAAAAAGGCGAATGAGCGAAGAGAAAAATCGATGCTCTTAGCATTCCAAAGGGATGACTCAACTGGCTTTACAAAAAGCCCTCAACATAGACAACACTGTCGGGAGATGGGAGGGAATGTACGTGTTTGGTTTCTCTCCATGCTTCTGTGCAAATTGTGTATGCCTTTGTGAGTGTGTGTGAATCCACACTTGCTGTGTTGGTACTGTTGTCACTCCTTTCAAGACCTTATTTCATCCATCTCACGGGGGGGTGTGAGTGAGGCACCTTTTTATGCATTCTTAGGGCTTACTGACTGCACCACAAGACTCGCACTAGCCCACTTGCACCATTTGTACCACTTGTACCATGTACTCATATAATAGCATGTTAAGTACAACAATAGTAAAAGAAAAATTAACAAACAAAACAAATATTAACCCGTAAGTTAAAGCAACGTTGAGTCACAAAACACCAAAACAGTGTCAGAACACAATACATGAGAATCCGCACATTTCAATGAAAAGTATCAATGCAGGATATAAACCACTCGAATATGTCAAGATCTGTTGTAACCTGGCTGATCATATCTGAGTTGAGCTTAACTATAAAGGGACCAGTGTGAATCTGCAGTGTAAGAATGATCATGCTTTTTTTGTTGTTTTTGCATTTTTTGTCTGTATATTTCTGTTTTCCTTGTCCCAGTAAGGTGAAAGATGCAAGTGGGTATGTGCCTCACTTACAGTGTACATACATGCATGCATACATATTCAAACCTACCGGAACTGCAGCTTTTATCCTGGTTAATATGCTGCATTGGCTGCATCGAGCTGTGTGCTGGGTGGGACTGATGCTGAGAGGATGGGCCCATAGTCTCCTGGTCTGGTTGGCCACTCCTGTTCCACATGTTGACAGATCCTCCACTGTATTTGACTGGGAACAGAGTTTATGTAACCTTTGAGTCATCAGCTAGAAATTACTTGTGTCTCTTAAGAATGACAGGATTCTAATTTTTCTGTCTGTACTGGAGTGACCGTTTACCTGGGTCTCCCCAAGCCGCAGTGCCATCATCGATCTCCATCCTCCGACGGATGGACTCGGGAGAAGGTTCTTCCCATCCAGTCACCACTTCCTCCTTCTGACCTACTGTGGGCATGGGACCTCCTAGCCAGCCTGAAATAAGAATAAAAGTGAGTCATCAATTTAATGTCTTCCCACTGAAAAGTGTGTCTACACCTAGCGAAACACAACTACAAAGTAAAACAACACACCAAGACATTGATTATGATAGATGAGTAACCTCAATAACTACCTGTGGGCTTGTTAGGGCCTTGACTGCCTCTGGACATGTTGGATTCAGGACCTTTTCCCCACTCGTTGGAGGGCTTAGGATTTGGCTCACCCCAATTCTGGCCTCCATGGTTGTTCTTCATTGGCTCACCCCAACCCTGACTGTTACTATGAGGATTGGGTTTGTGGACCGAGTCTCCCCAGTTGGAGCCTGGGTTTGGAGTGTTCTGGTCTGGAGTATTTGATCCTCCACTCCCCACCCAGGTGTTACTGCTGCTGGTGTTGGTTCGGCTTGGCTCACTCCAACATCCAGAGCCAGACCGGTCGCTGTCGCTGTCCCAGCCCACAGAGCCTGCACCTTTTTGGGGCTCTCCCCAGTGGTTGCTGGCCCCTTGTCTTGTACCATCTCCACTGCCACCCCAGCTTTCATTTCCATTGCCACTATTGGAGCCCCAGCTCTGCTGTGGTTTTGGTGCATTAGTCCAGGTACTGGATCTAAACAAAAACAATGTGGGTGATTTGTAAAGTACAAGATAGACAGGAGATGGAAAGTTAAAAAAGACTAACTTTGAAAATCAACATCACCTAGAGCTAAAAACATAAAGATGTTAATTACCTGTCATCTTTGTTAATGTTGTTGCTCCAGGTGTTACTGTTGTTGTTACTGCCCTTGTAGCTGGATCCATCATCCCAGCCACTCTGCCCACCTCCTCCATTTGGTTGGGCTTTGCTGTCCCACCCAGAGGTTGGTCTCTGCTCTCCCCAGCCAGAACCTCCTGTATCTGGACCTGAGCTGCCTGGCCCACCCCCCCAGCCTGCAAGCACATGATTGAGGGAGATCAATTATTTGCTTTCCTGCTCACTCTGCAATATTGACTTTGGCTGTAATTTCAAATTTAAATTTTTTATATCTAAAATACATTCAGACAAAAGACATCTTTATGCACATTATATTCTTACCTCCAGAGGTCTGGGAGGGAGCTGCCGGTGTTGCTGTGCCCCAGCCAGAGCCTCCGCTACTATGCTTTCTTTCGTCTCCTCTGGGAGCCTGGTGCTGATTGTTAGCAGGAGAACTGACATCCCAGGCAGTGTCCTGCCGTATGGGCGTCTGTCCCCATCCAGTGTTGGACAGAACCCTCGCGTCCACATCAGCCCGGGTCAGAGCTGATAGTATTGTTGCAGAATGGGTACCCTTTCTGCGATTTCCCCCTTTTGACTGGTCTCTGTCTGAGCTGGATCGGCCTCCGGAGCTCTCCCCGCTTCCCTCACTTCCTCCACAGCGGCCCCAGCTTCCAGTGACACTTCCTAAGCCATGGCTTCCACCTCCTCCCCCTGCTCCTCCCATGCCCATGGCGTCATCTTCCAAGCTCTTCCAGCCATTGTTGGTAGAGCTTCCTTTATGACTTCCAGCATCTGAGAGGTTGTTACCAGGAGTTGTTGATCCCCATTCTCCATTTGACATCTTGTTGTTAGACGTGGAAGAGGATGATGAGGATGAAGAAGAAGAGGATGCGCTGCTCCCCCAGGGGCGAGGTATCCCTGCTGGAGGGCCCATTGTAGTTTGGTTTCCATTTCCTGGTGTTTGGGCTGCAGAGCCTGGGATTTGATTTGAGCCAACACCCCAGGACAGGTTGCTCTGAGGCTGGTTTGGATTACTGTTGGGCCCCTGGTCCCAGCGTGGGGCCCCAGTGTTATTGTGGTTATTATTACTCTTGTAAGCAGCAGTAGAGGAGATTTGGGGGTTCACAGTGTCTGCATTTGGGGGGCCCTTGTCTACAGGGTAGGTAGCTGCGCCCCAAGGCGTACCGAAGGCCCCAGTAACCCCCAGCTCTCCTTGGGGGTGCTGGGGGGCTGATGAGGGGTTTCCATTGGCCAGCGGACCCCCATTCCCTCCTCCAATGGAACCCCAGGAACAATCCCCGCTGAGTTGGGGTGAGGCGGTAGAGTTTGGTGGACTAGAGGTCATTGTGGCGTTAGTAGTAGTAGTAGTAGTATTCATCATGATAGTGTTATTTGGTCCATTGGATTCAGTGTTAAGGTTGGTAGGCTGCAGGCCTCCATTTCCACTGTTGCTGCTTCCTAACACCTTGCCGCTTGATGTACCATTATTCAACTCCGTGTCTTCCATCATACTGCTGTTGTCTGGAGCTGCCATGCCACCCCAGCCCAGCATTGGGCTTTGTTGGGGAGCTATACCCAGTTTGGAAGTCATCCCCTGAGCCTGTGGAGGACGCTGGCCCTGGGACACTGGGCTTGGGGATGGATTCTGTGGCCAGGCACCATGGTTGGCATTTGGGTTTAAAGTGTTTGGGTTCAACCCTCCATTGATGCAGGGGGTGCCTCCACCACTGGTGATCATGTTGCTGCCTGACTGGGCGCCCCATACACCACTGTTGCTGACAAGCTTGTTGTGGTTACTCATGTTATTGCTGCCAATACTGTTTGACCCAGCCACAGAGTAGTGCGAGGGCCCGGTGATGTTATTATTTCCATTATTTGCACTGCTGATGGTTCCAGCACCGCCGCCAATTACCTGACGACTGTTGCCATTGCTGTCTCCATTCACAGAAACGCCGACCATCATTGTAGGGCTCACCAAAGAAGAGGAGGGGGAAGAGGCTGCAGAAGACACAGAGGAAGAAGCATTTGCTGACATCATCATCACTGTTGTCGCAGCAACAGCGGCGAGGTTTTTCTCTGAGCCGATTGAGGAGTTAGAATCTGCATCCATGCATTCTGATGCCAACTCAGGGTCTGATCCTGACCCGCAGCCAGAAGAGGAAGAAGAGGAGGAGCAAGAAAATGAAGAGGAGGAGGAGGGAGGCCAGATGGACGAGCTGGTTGAAGAAGGGTTATTGGGTTTGTCGGTGCTTCCGTCTACTAGGACTTTGCCCCAGTTGCTGTTGCCGTCACTGCTGCAGGGAGAGCCAGAAGACCAGGGTGAAGGCTCATACTGCGAGTCCAAGCCAGGATGCTCCAGACCTGGACAGAGAGGGTGAACATGGCAGAGCATACTGTTACAGACTGAAGATTAAATAATTCAAAAGCTGTGTGAATTTACACAAGCATTTAAGAAATGTGCCAATTTCTAAAGATAAAGATAAATGTCAGGCGTACTATGCTAAATAGAAAAACATATGGTTTTTAACTCCTTCATTCACTTGCTTTTATATTTTTCTATTTACTCGAAGTTTCAGCTGGCCCACTGTTCTGGATGTGATCACTGCCAGGCCTCAGCTGCCACCATTTTGTCACCACAGCAGGACTCAAAAGCATGCCAAAGCTATAAACTAGGATTCAGTGAGGCGGAGGACGACCATCAGCAGGAGAGGAGAGATGAAGGGCATAGGGGAGATGGCAAATGAGTGTGAAAAGAGGGGGGAGTGAAGGAGGTGAGGGAAGAGATTGGAGAGAAATGAGGTAGCGGCAACTGAAACAATTCAGACCTGGCTTAACTACTCACTCACCTCTCTAAAATAAGACTCCAAAGATCACATCTGAGCTCGCTTTCATGACTATTACGCACACACAGTCACAATGTTTAGTGTCTGTATCTCCACTGCTAAAACAACCCTCTGTCATAATACTGCCTTATTTATAATCACTTCCCAGCATCCCAGCAGTCAGTCAGACAGCATTCTTGTCATGGGAAACCCCCATCATTTGCTGTAGAACGCTAATGTTAGTGCATTAAGGTAAGTTTCATCCTACTGGTAATCACTCAAAGTAGCCATTATTGTGCAAGGATCTTTTGAATGTGGTGACCAAGTTAGCCAACATTACCAAATGTTGAATCAGTTTATTTTATCAAAAAATAAAACACAACACATTGCTCTTTGACAGGAAGCTGGTGATTAGAGACACTGCAGTGACTAACCAGATATGAACGGACGGTGTCTGAGCTGTGCAGTTTAGTAATAAACTGTTGGTTTGTGAGCAACATCTGAAAGATAAATCCAGTTTGGTGGAGGGATGCACTCGGTCTTATGAAGATACACTGTGCAGAGTGACTATGGCACTGGCTCTTAAGCACATCAGAAGTATTTTAGTATTTGAATGCAAGCTTTTCCTTTCTTTCTTTTTCTTGTTTCTTCACCATCTGCTGCGTAGACCAAAGTTTTAACCTATTAACTGAATGAGTCTCTTAAACCAGCTGGCTGCCCATTTCCGGTCTTTCTAACTCGAAGTGTCTCTCACATAAAATGGTTGCCAGCTCTTGCTGTTTATCATGTTCGCTTGCCAAGTCTTCCCTGGCACCTTTTGAAAACCACTTTCTCACTCATTCATCTCTCTCTCTGCCTCACTGATATGCCATGAATAAAATGCATCATCAGTCAAGGTGAGGTCTGACTGGGTCTACCTTGACTTACAATTTCTCAGCAGAGAGCAAAAGATTTTGAGAGGAAGAATGAAACGCGCAAGAACAAGGAAGAAGAAGGCCATGTGTAGTCACCTGTTTGATTAGGGGAGTGGCTGACGGAATCCCGAATGGGAGCCATGCCTGGAAACAGAGAGAGGAACGACTGTCAAACAGACTTAGAGGGAGTTAGAGACAGAAAACAGAGTGGGGAGATGTTAGAAATAGCAGGGACAAATAGGTCATTCACTTAGAATCAAGCAAACAGAATAGAAAACAATAGTGCTAAAGTCAGAGAAGTTCAAAGTAAGAAAGGCTTGCACATACAAAAGTATTAATGGTCAGTTGCTTTTGGTTTCTGAACCTAAGTTAGTAGTTACAGTGGGCTATTCAGATAATAGCACAAAAAAACACTGAAGTATGATTAAAATTTAAATAATTCAGGGTCTTAACAAATCAACAGTAATTTGCATGTACTAGTCACTCTTCGGGATGTTTTCCTTTCATCCAAAAAGCATCACAGAGTTTCTGATAATAGGAATAATGTATTGTTTTTTGCTGAATGTTCCTGATTTTTACAAATAAATTATTGTTCTCGAGGATTCAGAGCAGCCACCACTACGAATCAGCTGCAGCCTTACACAAAATAAAAATGTTTTTTTCTCTCACAACATAATTTTGATCTCAGCTATTTGGGATGCAAGTACAAGCAACTCAGCAGAAGCCATGAGTGAGAACACACCCACATCTTAACATTTATTGGCATTTAAATGTAATTGTATGATTGTTTTATTGCTTTATTCAAGAATACACCATTGGCAGGCTGTGAGTTTGCGTAGGCGGGTGTCCTTGTAAGCAAGTGGGAATACAGGTCCAACTGAATGTAGTAAGCTGCTTGTTCTTTTCACAGTTTACCTTTGAGTGCCACTGGTGGCTGCAGGTCCTGGCTGGGCAGGAGGGCGTCCCCGGGTTGAGTGGAGAACAGGTGACCTCTGGTTCCCAGGTTGACACAGGGGAGGTCAATGGTCAAAGCTCAGAGAGCACAGCCTCAAGGGTCTGAGGTGAAGAGGCAGGGCTTGTCAGAGCGGGCAGCAGGCTGATCAGCCCTCCTTGGCATCGCTGAGGACTGTATGTGTGTGTTTGTGTCTGCAAGTGTGTGTAGGTGTGGATGTGAAAGTTATGTGCAGGGAGGGGGAAAGGGGGACGTGGTTTAGATTAAGGACGCTGTCTTGACTTGGTATGCTCTGGCACTGCGGAAAGACAAAAAACAAAAGCGGGAAGTGAGTTATTTCTACCTGTTGTATAAGCATCATCAATAACTGCAAAGATAATCATCAGTTTACAGACCACTTACAACACTAACCAAAAATCCACATCAATCGTTTAGCATTCCTTGAGCTTTTACAGCACCTGTCACTCACTTGAATGTCTCATAGCACACATACACTGTCACATCAATCCACAGCTCCTCACTTGAGCATGAGACACGCAAATGAAGCAACAGTGCCATTTTCTTTAGTTTACTTCTGAGGGCAATTTAAAAAATATAATTTTGTGATTCCTAAAACCACTACAATGCTTGATGAGTGTACCGACTGTGATGAGACCTTGTTGTGGTTTAATTATATACAGAAGTAGTTACTTTGACCGTAGGAGTGTCTGCCTTGATGACTGGCGGTAAATTAAGCTCCAGCAGCCAAAGCTAAAATAATCAGAGTTAATTGTAAAAACCTCTACTACAGAACAACAATGACCACAAAGTAGTTGTGGCCGCTTGTGGCAGAGAATATTCGGATCCGTTCGGGGGGGGGGGGTATTCGGGTCCAGCCCTACAACAATTCCGACAGATTACTGTTCTTATGGTCCCTACATTGCCACTCCTTTGCTGTCACAGACTTAATGATAGTTACACGCACAGTTCAGTTGTTCAGACAACGCATAACTATGGAGGCTACACATGTTAAGCTACTGTTTTGCCAGCGTTGCCTGTGGCGGCACCTCAACTGCAGCATTGCAGTTATTCACAGAAATGAACAAGGAGTCTGCTTTTACGATTCAATGCCACAGCTGTCTAATCATGGCCTCGTCCTTTTCTACTGTTCTCTTTCTCCAAAATGAGTGGGACATGTAGGTGAGTCAGCTAAGTTTGTCAGAAATGTACCATGAAGAAAGAGAGACTGACCACCCCACACACCTCAACTTCTAGAGGGGGTGGGGGTGAATGTGTACGGGTAAGACTAGATTAGGGTTATACAACAGGCTTAAAGTTGGCAGCAGTGCACTAGGACACCAAGGCGAGGAAAACCTCTTATCCTAGAGCAAAGCAAGAGAAGTAGTAAGGCGACAAAGACAACACAAGAGAGTGAAAAAAGGAGCTAAGAACAATAAAAGGAGCAAGTGGACAAAGCCACAAATCAAAAGAGGAGAGGGACACAGACATCCTTCAGTGAAAATGAACCAGCGTACCTGACAGAAGGAAGTAAAGTGTGTGTGCGTGCGTCTCCTGACCTTTTCTTAGTGCAGGTTAGTGAGTGCGTTAGCTCACTCTGCCTGCTGCAGCAGTACACAGGCCTATTTATAAATCTCCAGTTCAAATAACAACCACTCTGTTCACAAGCCAACATGATAAGAGAACAAACAAACCCATGTGTGGACAACGAGCAAGTGTGCACACGCAATGACGCATGTATGTGTTTGGAGACCATGTTGCAAATTTTAGTAATTTTAGTGTTTATTGGCAATTCTTGCACTTTTTTGAGAATGACCTTATTGCAAAATAATAAATTCCAATCTTACAGCCATTCATATCAGGAAAAAGTTTCCTCTCGACACACAAACCCAAAAACCAATGTTATGAAACCACACAACACAGAGCAGACACATTTAACAGCAGCCAAACCCCACCTTTATTAACTCACAACTCACTAGCTAAAACTGGGCAGACCGCCAGCATCTAGACATACTGCCTGCCAGAAGCTGCTTAACCACCTTCTAGAAACAAGCAAAAAACAGACAAAATAGTGATATCATCATTTAAAAACCCCACAGAAAAGTGACCCAAAGTATTCAAGATCAAGCACTAACCAAAAGACAGAATGACAGACAAGACAAACAAGAAACAGTCAAAAAACTAAGCGTCAGATACGGAATAGACCTGCTCCCTCCAGCAGCCACAGCACTAAAAGGGCAAGACCCTTCCAGCAAACTCAGCTGATTGCTTCCATGGATCTTGACTCAACCTTCCGAAATGGAAAGACCTCTTGCCAACCCGAAAGCATCTCATTCACAGCAGCTGTGCAGGGAGAACCATGCATCCTTATAAGGCAGTGTAAATCTAATTAATAAAGAAAAATGTTTAACATCTTTTGGCGTAAGCTACTAAAGATTTTGTGTAAAAATTTGGGGACAATCATTTCTGTACTCAATTTTAAGTAACAATCAAGTAAAAGAATAGCAGAATCTAATTAAAATATTCATTAGCTGCAATGCTAGTGTCTGCATAAAAGTACTTGCAAAACAATTTTCTGAAAATTTAATGAAACATCTAATGTGCTCATTTATTTAGCTAAAATGCCTTTAAATAAAAGAGAAAATGTTAACATCGTTACACCCTAAAGCGCACAAGCATGTTCACTGCTGCTGCTCAGTACATAGAGTACAGTTTGTTCCTCTTTCACCCTGCGTCCATCTGAGAACAGCGTTCATGAGGGTCCCTGGAGTTGGCAGCAACTTGACTGCTATCATCTTACAGAGAGAGGTGGGGGAAGGGGTGTATGGGGACAAGACACGAGTAGAGAAAGAAAGATGAACAAAAGAAGAAGAAAACACACGATACCAAAAGTAGGGAAGATGAAAGAAGGAAAAGAGAGGGAAGTGGAATGTGAAAAAAGAAGCAACAAAGAGGTAGAGGCCTGTCACTGAGGCTGATGGGAGAGGAATGCAGCGACAGCTTCTAACATGTATAAAAACTTCCTCAAGTCAGCAGCACATGAATCCAGCACAATGTGTACTCGGCTAAGCAAGCAGAACAAAAGTGAAACTTAGGAGTGACAAAGAGGCAAAGTAGGAAACATGCATAAGATTTGGATAGTGAAAAAGAATCAAAAGATTTAACCAATTAGACATTTTGGCCTTCTATTCTACACTTCTACTCATATAACCTAACCTGGACAGTGGCAGTAAAACAGAGCTGGAACCAAAACCAAAGGACATCTGAACAGACATATTAACTCGATTTTCTTTTGTCACAACTACAGGCAAATCTTAATAGATTTGATTATCCAGGGAACTGTGTGACTTTCCACACTGCTTAAGTAACCAATGAGCTTGCAATAAAACTGAAAAGGCAGTTACCTGTAATCAAAATAAGTAAACCAGACATTTAACTGGTTATACATTTTTAGGAGACTTCCAAGAGTCTATCATTGTCATCCCCAAAACTGCCTGCACTTTTTCCCTGACATGTGCTACACATACTTACCTATGAGGAGTAGTGTTTTAGATGACTGGTTTACGTTTAATTTGACTTGTCTAAAGCATTCGGGGTGCAGTGACTGTCAACTGAACATTGTTTGTAGCTAAAGGCACTCTTCATGTGTCCTGCTGTTGCTATGCAACTGCAAATCTATTTGAAGCATGGTGCTTTGTTGCCAAAAGCTGACATATTTTTAACATCATTTGCATCTCAGTAAAACACAACAGACCCAAAGAAATTGAAGGTTAAAAAAAAGTTGCATGAAGACTGAGTGTATAGGAGACAAAAAAGAAAAAAAAAACAGGCACAGACAATACACAATATGACATGGATTTGTGCATGAAGTTAATATACTGACAGTCAATAGAAACTTTGAGGTAGAAATGTACGCAGAATTCTACTTGTAGGGGGGTTGTAATTATTGATCGTGGATTTACTGATGATCTAGTGCCCTGGTAGTTGAGATAATGATGAGTTGTCATTTTGTCATGATTTATTGCACATGGGTTGGTCACTTTGCAAAAGTGAACCAAATACACACCAAGCAATACTCAGTGAGTATCTGCACAATTTGAGAATGGGTTTTGAAGGCCTATATAAAGGCCCAAAAAAGGCCACCATTGTTAGTCCAGTGAACAGCATCATGCCGCGTCTATCACATGAACAACGTCTCCGGGCACTGGGTACGGTGGAGGCCGGTTTGAGCTACAGTGATGTAGCCAGGCGTATGGGCTGTTCCCAACCCACAATCAGAAGCCTGGTCCAAAGCATGCACCGACGGACTGCTGCCTGCATCCAAGCAAATGGAGGCCATACTCGGTATTGACTGTTGTGACTTTGTGTTTGGCAGGTGCTGTTTTCTTTTGTGAAATTCTTTATTTTGAAATCATTCTTGAAACTTTAGATCTTTGTTTCTATATGCCAATATGCTAAACAAATGATTCATATGAAGAAAATCCAGTTTCGGGCTTCAAAATAAAAATTATGTTGAAAAATATGGTCGCAAAGTTTCTATTGACTGTCAGTGTACATCGATAAACTTTATGTGCACGAAAGCATTAGCACATTTTACTTCATTAACAATAAATGAACATTTGCAAGGTTGGGGGACTAAAAAATATAAAGTACTGTGAAAGAATTTTGCTTGTTAAGGAGGATGTTGCAAAAGATTTGTCATACATCGACATGTTTTAGTGATTCTGATAACAGTATTGATCTGTTTGTTGTGACTAATGAGATAGCTAATATTACAAAAAATGTGAAACAAACATATTTAGTTCTAGATTGAGCATCTTATTTCTTGACATAAACATGTAACACTATGAACTGATTTCTCTAATATGTATATCTTATTATGTAACAGTTAAGTCAAATCAGCTATGTGTATGAAATTTTGTTGAATTCTTGATGTTAAAGCTCAGACTGAGCAGTTCCTCTACCTGAATCACAGAGGGAGACCCAAGACAAGCTTATATTAAGCTTATATTTCGTAATTGCAGTCTGATATTTAGCACTCAAACAGTGTGAACAACAGGATGTTGCACTCTTTTTAAGGCTAAGGACCAGTAAACTAATTAATAATTACTTAAAATCCTCAAGCTGCACTGTTTAGAAAGATGCACGTCTTGAACAAACTCTTCAGTTCGTGTTAGCAGAGGCAGGTCTGGTCAGTCTCAAGTCTACCACAATTCAACAAAGTTTATGGTACATATCTCATTAGGCTCAACTGCAGCCTAATTAGCATTTGCTGGTAGCTTGTTCATAAGAATTCACTATTAGCATAACAAGCTCTGTATGTGGGTGTGAAACATGCCAGCTGTGGGAGTCGAGGGAGCAGCGTGCTGACTGTGGGCAGGAGCAGTTGAAGATGTTGCATTCCTGCAAATTTGTTAGGCTTGTTAACGAAAGTTAGAAAATCTGCTTATGCCGTCTCTCATCTCTACTTTTTTGTGGGCGTAACAAGCATTGTCACTGACGACTCAAGAAGGATGTAACCAAAAGCTGGTTTCACTCAACTCCGTCTATGACGGGCCCCACCCTCCTTCAGGCAGCGATACAAAGACAAAAGGAGTTAAAAGACAGAAATCCCATCTCAGAGCCAGTTGTATAGTGGTGGTTCTAGTACACACTGCTTTGTAAGATAGAATTACCTATCAGCAGAAATTCCATTATTAGAACAATAATTTAACAACCTGTAATAATAATTTAACTGTTTTCTTACAGATTTGCACAATAATGTACTTGATAACTCAGATAAGTAGCATTTTGTTCAGAGCAAACTATCCCAAACCCATTTTGTTGAGTTAAACTAACTTGTGTTAGGGAAGACCTTGTCATGGTATTATTCCAAACACTCCCAATTCCTTTGGGCTTGTCTAAGCAAGATGACATCAGTACCTGGAGCGCATGCCAGTGTGTCTGTCTCTTTCTCTCTCTCTCTCTCCCTCTCTCTCTCTCTCTCTAAACTATGCATTCACCCCTTTAGGGCTGGCCCGAATAGTGTTTTCTGGCCTCCGAATATTCGGGCCCTATTAAAGACGAATATCCGAATATGCGTTCCGCCCCATAACGCCCCACCCCGCGGAGGGGGGGAGCGGGAGCGGGGCTTTTGGCAGAGACGGCCCGGGGGGCCGCGGCGGCAGCTGCTTGTGGCGGAGACGGCCCGAATATTCGGATCCGTTTGTCTGGTCTCAGGTCCAAATTTTGCCTTCGTTTTGTCTTCAGTTAAACTGAAGAATTCCCAAACAGCGGAGGTCTTCAGCATCTTGTCTTGTGTTTATGCAATGAAGTGAAGCGTGACGTCAGAGTCGGCAGCAACCTGGCCATTCGGGTCGTGTTTACAAACACGAACGGAGGAACCGAGATGAGCCAAACACGACGGGATGAGCCGAAGTGGGCCGAAGGCGAAGGGAAGAGAGGAGCTCCGAATATTTTCGTCTGGGGGGAGGAAGGGGTGATCACATAGACATATGTGTATATGTTTATGTGATGACAGGATAAGCCGACATGAGCCGAAGGCGGAAGGAAGACAGTAACGCCGCATATTCTTTCCGCCCGGTAACATCCGATGGATACCAAAATTAATATCCGAACGAATATTCGGATATTCGGGTCCAGCCCTACACCCCTTATTAATCAATAGCAAGGCTTTGGGGAACCCAGGGAGAGAAAGCAAGCTTCAACTTCTCCAGTTTTGTGAGATAAACAAAGGATTGAAGAGCATGAGGAAGTGTCGAGCAAAGGTTTAACTTACAGGAAAGGATTGCAGGTGTCACTGGGCCGTACATGTCTGTATCCCTCTGAAAGCAACATGCAAGACATAAGACTGCATGTGCAGTGGGAGTATGTGCAGAAGCAGATAAGCACACTCGTCACAGTGTCCACGTCAACTTTGGGAGGGGTTCAAAGAGGCACCCACACCAAAGTCGAACCAGGGGCAATATGTGCAAAAGCACATTCTTCAGGTTTTGCTTATGACTAATTTACTGTTTGTCCTTTATTCAGTCATCCATTTGATTTTACAGCAACCTTTCCACCCACACCCCGGCTTTATCTGCACTACAAATAGTTTAAAATTTGTCAATATGAGCGTTTGTTTTTCCCTTTCAAGTTGATGTTTTGAGCTCAGCAGTGAGTGGATTTTCTTCAGTCTTCTGGGAACCAAGCATGCTTTGCTTTTTAACACTGCGCCAATTGCTATCAGATACTGCCAGATTCCTGTATCTACACTGAACTGCAGCACAGAGGGTGGTGAAACTATTTTAAGCTTACTTCTATCTATTATCTGGCCGAACAGCAACTTTGACAGATAGCGAGCCAGTGTAACCAGTGTTAAAAATGACTTACAAACTGGAGATTCCAACAGCCAGGTTTCTAAAGATTATTATTAATTTAGTCATTTTAAGCCTCTAGGCAACAGTGGCAGTGTAGAGAGACAGAAAATGGGGAAAAAGAAAATGGACATGACATGTAGGCCAGTCAGCAATCGAAACAAACTAAATTCTTAGGGAATTTGCAAAGAGATGCACTCAAACCACAGAAGAACTCATGGACATTTGTTTCCTACATTGTTACATTGTTTTTTTGACCACTGTCCCAGTTTGTTGGGCCGCAATTTCACTACTGATAAATCCGCCAGCTTGAATAGTTAATTGTTGATAAATGTTTGAGCCATAAAATGTCAAAAAACTGTGAAAGGTCATCAAATGACCTGACAGCTCAGGACGATTGCTTGTTTGTCTGACTATATACAATTATGTTTACTTTCATAACAAACAGAAAAAAAGAGTGAAAATCTTCAGACCTACAATCCAAGAATTTCAGGAATTAGTGCTTGAAAAAATGTAATAACAATTGGTGCAGGTTAATTTTCTATCATTTTACAGAGCAGCTTCTAAAAAAACCCGCATTGTAATATAAATTGACCTGAGGAGTGGGAACAAATTATCCTACAGACCATTCATAGTGAGACACTGATAAGAACAGCCACTAAAGAATTACAATGTTTGGTCTCTTGTTATTGTATGTATTGTATTGTATTGTTTGGGAAAAAGAGCTTCCATGACAACAAATGGCTGTGCCAGTTCACAGTGTGGCACTACAGGACTTTGAACTCTGAATTACGCGTCCGACTGCACTCGATCTGACAATATAGGACGAGTGTGAGATGGAACTACAGGCACGGGACTACAGTGGAGATTAGTGAAAACAAATGTGAGAGACAGAGAGCAATTGAAACACAAAGAAAGACACACTCAAGGTCAGGGATAGACGCTATCAGACTTCCTGCCTACAGTAGCCATGACAGTAGTTTCACTTGTAACAGTAGTAGGAGGCTCGTACTGACAGGACTCAGTGGAAACTAAGGGCAATTCAAATGGAAAACACTACTACGTCACATGGCAAAGTACACCAGTGCTGTCAACAGGGTAAAGCACACTGCACTATGGAGACAGAAAAACGGTAATAGAACCCAGACCGTGCAGGCAAGAGAACAAGGGTGGAAAAAAGGACGCATTTAGAATTTTAATTTGCTCGTGCTATTTAGTGTTTTTTTCTCTTTTAACTTTATATTTTCAGCCTAGCAGTGAGCAAGTTAAATCTTGTATCTTGCTACTTTTTACAAAGGTAATCCCTCTCATGTACTGCCAGTTTCATATCTCTACACAAAAACTGCAGCGCCGAGGGTAGTGAGACTATTTTAAGCTTACAGTGATCCTTTATACTACCCAGAGTACAATTCTGTTGATATGCAATATTAATCATTTCCTTGCTTACTATGCATAATTGCATTCGGTGCTTAGTGAAATGGGCCTGCTGCACATAGAGACCTGGACCTTCTTTAATGGCACATCGCTCATGGATAAATAGCTCTGTGCCAATAGAAGTTCCAACAAAAGGCAGATGCAGATAAATCACACAGACAATGAGTGCTCACAGAGAACTACTACCTTTGCAATGGCAAATCAATACAAACAGTTAGACCAAGCCCTGAGTCATGGCATCGCCTTCTGTGGAATCACTGAAAGTTCCCTTGTTCAAATAAGTAAGTGCCATTAAGTAAACAGTAAATGAAATCACCAAAATGTGCTGCCAAAGTTTTTTATTTCACACCCAGAACACAAACAGCTCCCGGACACCTCTCACCTTTTGTCCAGTCCCGTATCTTCTTATCCTCCTTCCTTGTCACACTCTCCGTCTCTCTCTCTCTTCCATCCACTGTTCTTCCCTCTGTGGGTGTGTTCCCTGTTGACAAGTGGAGATACTGTTACTTTCATTGCAACTACTATTATTTTATTTCACAATTTTTTTTGCGAGGAGTCAACTCGATTATTTCAACTCGAGAGCCGAGCCAAACTTGTGCAAGAAAATGATGAACAAGGATGCACTGAGCTGGTAGCAATCCTATTCTTACTGTATTCATTACAGTTTTGCTTTGTGCCAACATGCAAACAGAGCTATCTACACTATCGCTACAACCACATAGACATCCTTTTCTCAAGCAAACACTGACTCGTGTGAACTGTGCACATGTGGTGCTCTCATTTTGGTCATGTATTGAGGGCTAGCAACAGAAGTTTGATTTAAGCAAAACTTAACCGAGGGTCCCATAAACACCAAACTGTCATCCATATCAACCAGCTTTTTAATCACAGAAACAATTCCGGTTGCAAAAATGCAATCAATTGTTTCAGTCTTTTACATTATCTGTCGGCACATAAAATAACAGTTGGCTGTAATACAAGGAAACAATTCTATTGAGTAACGTCTAAAGCAAAAACATGCTTGAAAAAAGTATCACATTGCCAGGTTCTTAAATGTGGGGATTTGCTTTGCTCAGGTTTTATATCACTTTAAATTGGAAATCTCCTCAAAATACTAACATTGGAATGCCTGTAAACTTAAAAAACAAAACTTTGCAACTACTCTTGGTGAGGGGTGCTTTTACATGTGCCAATTAGTGTCCTGTTGGTTTGTAATCAGACAATGGATTCTCCCTCAGTAAGTGTTAAGTTTAGCTGCACTGGTCCTGGTGGGTGTGCCATTTAGCCTGCAGGAGAAAGCTGCAGGCTGCAGTCTAATCCGATAATGGGATTACTGCACAGCCCTTACCTTAGCTTTGCTGAGACAGACGCACAGAGATGCTGAAACAATTCAGACAGACATTGCAGCTGAACCATTAAATATGTAATAATTTGTCACCATTTTAATTTGGTAATTGCACAGTGCTTTTTTAAAAAATACTAACTTTTCCTATGCTCTTAATTACTGTGAAGCACACAAAGCCTTGTACTTCAGAATGCATCAACTCATTAGCATCAGATAAATTTTCAAGCTAATTTATAACCCTAAAAAATCTAAATGGCTGATTTGCAGTAACGTGCATTAATGTATATCCTTTTTTGCACAAATAAAAGCCAGGTCTTTGAGCATGTCTTGGCCTGAAAGAAAGGATCTCATCTGACTTATCGAATACGTGCCAGGCGCACATGTGAAATTGCTGATATGTAAACGATCAGAGTAGATGCCACAGCCATGATAAAAAAAGGTTGTGCTCATCTTTATTACACGCTCACAGTTTGTTTTTTAATGCTGTGTCTGAATTACAGCTGTAGACTTGGATGATAAAAGCAACGACCAGACAACAACATGTGACAAATGTGAAGAAAAAAAAATCACCACCAAAAGTCACCAAAGTCAGAACTTTTCATGCCTTAAATTAGATTGGCTTTCGGTCAACATGTTTAAATGACAGAAGAAATCAGCTGGTGGCCTTAATCTCTCACAGCCAAACTACAAGTGCACTCAGTCACATCCTTCCTTTATTTTTTGCAGCCACCTTCACACCCCATCCCCTCCCCTCTGTTCCCACACTTCCCCCACTCCTTCCTTCACTCTTTTCCAACCATCAAGGGCTTCAGCAGATGGTTCTGGGTTCAGCGACAACAACAGCAGAGCATGGTGGGGGCCCTCCTGGAGTGCTTGCATAGACACCATGGGCAGCATCTGTTTATGAATGGGCCCACAATTACCCCCCCCCCCCCCGACATCTACAGCTGACGGAGGGAGGGGGCACTGGGAGTCACCAACCCAGAAGAAAGGATAAAGAAGAAACAAGGCAGGAGGGAAAGTAAATGAGAAGGGAACAACTAAGTTCTACTGCAAGTTAGTTTTGTTTTATCCCATTGTACGGCCAGACAGTGCTAAAAATGAACAAAACAAATCAATCGATTATACCCTGCATTAAACAGCTGACCCTTATCAATTAATCCAATCTGTCAATGTAAAATGTTAGTACATTAAGATAATAAAATAAAGTTTCCCAAGTGGCAACTACTTATTGCTCGTTTACAAACTAGAAGCAGATATTTTGATCAGATTTCAAAAATTATTTTATTATAAGTTGTTGCTGATAAACTTTCTAACCCATTAATTAGCACTAACATTGGCACAAAATACGGCACCGGGGAGTTCTCTGCAATATCTACCACAGAGAAACACCTTCATATTAAATTTATTTCACTTGCTCCCTGTGCCAACACCCTGACCATGTGCTTTCTGTTTTTGTTTTTTAAAGAGTCTGGTAATGTACAACTGTAATAAATCAGGTCAGTGATATGATCATTGTGCTTAAAGGTGAATAGCTTTGTATTTTAGTACTCAGTTCATCTTAATTAAGTTTGGCACGTACAAAACTACAGAAATCAGAACTAATGAGATTATCAAACAACTAAAAAAATGGTGCATTTTGACTCGAGGACCTACATTGCAAGGATTAAATCCAATGCGGATTTTTTTTTTTAGTTAGAAAAGTAGGCTAAAGTCACTCTTCTATCATTCACAAATACATCTACTTTTTATTTTGTGCCCTTTTTACAGAAACACCACCACGCAGAACAGAGCTGACGTTTTTACTGTTGCATACAAATCGTCTGACTGCTGAAGAAGGACTGCTTTCCAAAAATATCTTATCTCTAAATATGGTCTGTGTTGTCTTTAAAGTGGATAAAACAATCAGGACAGTTGATTCCATTATTGAGCACATACTTTTTGGTTTTTCCATCCTGAGACAGAGGGAGGACTAAGAAGGATAAAGAGCAGCAGATGGAGGAAAGACAAGAAAAACAGCAGAGAAACATCACATGTTAAAATGACCCTCTGTTGTTATATTCTATTTTCCTGCAGATAGGTGTACAAGATCAGTAAAATATATATTTTTAAAAGCTTCATCAGTGTGTGTCCACTACATGTTGTTTTCCATCTGAATTACTTTGTCCTATATTAACTTAATTTGCTACATTCAGTAAAATTCAAAGATACTTTAAGTCTGGTGAGGTTCAAAAATTAAGAAAACTGTCTTTGCCGTCACCCATTTTCCCCTTTCTCTAAACCCTTCATGCCTGCTGTCACACACAGATGAAACACACACAAATAATCAAACCATATCTGGGTTTCTAAGGTGGTAGAAATCGGAGATCTGGGGCTTTACACTAAGACTGTAGTAGTCATGCTGAGAAGCAGGCAAGTACTGTTAAATTTGTTGGAGACAGTATTGATTGCATCTGTAACCTTGTGGAAGTAGCTATTTTCACAGAAACACGGCAGACACACACCCAAACATAAACTGACGGCATCTACAAGCACATACACAGATTTTTCTTTCCCTGCAGAGGAAAAGCCAGAAGGTAGTCGCGTGGCTAATTAACATGTAGAACAGCTCATCATTTGCATCCATTTGCATTAGTATGTTCTCATAGAGGCAAAAGACTGGAGGCTCCGTTCAGAAAAGTCATCACTTAATTAGTGAATGACAATGAGTTTCTCTGAATCACAAACAGCCCAACAGCGGAGGCTTTCTGAGGGGGACACTGTAAGATGTGACAGTTCCAGTCTAGCTGAATTAAATCTATTTCATGCAGTCAAAACGAGGCCAGTTCATTTCAGGTCATGGTAACTTGAGGAAAGCAATGTGATATTTCTGGATGAAAAAAGCAATTAAAATGTGCTGCTGCCAGAAGAGGGTGGGGCAGTTTGTTTTTAATTTTACCTAGCTAAACTTGAAGGCAAAGGAATTGTTTGCATTGTTTTAACTGATACATCTTTTTTGCATTTAAACATGGATAATTAAAGGTTTTTTGTTTTTAATGGATTTTTGCAATAGTCTGACATGTGGCACGAAGCAAGTTGTGACTGCATCAACAGCAGTAAAAAAAAAGCCCCATTACATGAATATTTTAGGATTGCAAAGGTTGTAATTTAGACATTTTTGTATCAATTTAAATGAGAATGAGGTTGTTCCGTTTGTAAAGTTTTGACCTGTTTCGACCAGCGCACAATGTCAGCTAGACCACAACAATTCAAACGTCAAAGACACCACTGCCGATCCCACGGCTAAACAACTTGTTTACGTAAAACTGGCTTTGTGTAGCTCACATCCTGCCTCAGCCTGCACAGGCCAAACACATTGAATGCTCCATTTTTCTGCTTTGCTTGTTCCAGTCTCATGACCATCTGCAGGTGTGGCTTTATTGCTCAGAGGGGCAATGGTCAACTACCTGATCCACAACCAGCAGAGCACCAGTATAGCAATGTTGCAACGTCTGAGGCATTTATAGCACTGCAGTATTAAATTCCAAACACGACAACCTCAACTTGGCCATTCCAGCATACAGTCAATTCCATGATCCTGCATCGATACTTCAGAAACTCTTTTCAAAAACGCTCGTTGCTTTTGAAGTGAAGGAAAAAAAAGTTATTTGGACAACAGGCCCACACAGCCAAAAGCGAAAGTGAACAGACAGCATATTGTTCTACAAAGGAAATAACACTACACCCAACTAATTACACTTTTTTTTTTTAAAGTCACTGTGTTAAGATTACAAACACATTAGGCCCACAAGCTATAAACTGTACTTGTGCACATTTCTAAAATGAGTGGTACGTCTGTGTCTAGCAACTGACTCACAGTTGGGTTTTACTCATGCATAACTAAAACGGCTTCAGAGTACGCGTGCTATAAGGATGTAATTCCCACTGGAGCCTCCAAAAGAAATCAAATTTATAATACTGCTGTTTGCCTTTTATTGAAATACCGATCAAATGCTATCTATAAACTTTGGGACATGGCTTCTTTGATAAAACTAGGAGCTGAAACTAAAACAATCACATGCAAAACTGCTGGTACATAAAAAAAATGGCACCATTTGTAAATATACTCATTACAGAACTTTGATTTCTGTAGAAAAAAACTATTCAAATTATTTTACATCTAAGGGTATTAATAGTGTTTCCTCTTACATTACTTCGGCAGCAGTCACTCCCACATACACACAGCTGGAAACTATGGCCTGGTGCTAGGAAAATGTGAAACACCATCAACTAGTTTTAGCAACCAACCCCAAACAAACCAGCATAGGAGGATATCTTAGAGAGCTATGAACACCATGAATCACAACAACTACACTGAAGAGAGCGGATAACAGAAGAGAGTACTGAACCAGCATTAAAGATGAGCGAACATGTTTCACATCTTATGTTTCAATCTGAAGAAGGTCCCCTCAGTTATGGCACCAAAGCAAAAAGAGCGAACACAAAAACAAGAGATTTAGACTCTAAAAACAGAAAATAGATTAAAGTGAGTTGATGAACTACTGGTAGTCCATAGCACTATTGTGTGCTTGCATGTAGAGCATCTGTATGAACACAATGAGCTGCACAAACACCTCTCCACACACAAAACATTGGGACTCTGGCTTCTCATTTAGTGATTTTAAAACAGCAAAGCTTACTCAGCACAATGCGGCCTAGACCAACCCAGACCTTCCAATTCAATTCAAACGGAACTGCATGTGCTTGCATAAGCAGGAGCTGCCCGTCCCGTGTCCCCCTGACCCACACACATACACACCCCCATTTAGTAGCCCACAACACAGACGCAGGTCCTGCTATCATCTAAAGAGAAGTGACCAGAAAGATGATGCAAACTGGTACTCTTACTTCAGTACAATTTAGTCTATTAGGCACTGAGCTGTAATTAATGCATGTTGTTGAACTGTAGTCATTTAAAAAAAAATTCCTGTTACTTACCCTACCTTTGTTAGTGAAAGTATAAACATTTACCAGTACAACACAATGTGATTCAAGAGCACGACAAACCACAGGCAACAAAATTCAAGCAACTCAGTTTCTAAACATTAACACAAATGTATACACTATAGCTCAAAAGTTTAAGGGTCACCGAGGCATTTTCATGTTCTCCCTAAAAACTCCTTTTATTCATGTACTAACATAATTGCACAAGGATTTTCTAATCATCAATTAGCCTTTCATCACCATTAGCTAACACAATCTAGCATTAGAACACAGGAGTGATGGTTGCTGGAAATGTTCCTCTGTACCCCTATGGAGATATTCCATTAAAAATCAGCTGTTTCCAGCTCGAATAGTCATTTAACACATTAACAATGTCTAGACTGGGTTTCTCATTAATTTAATGTGATCTTCATTAAAAAAATGCTTTTCATAAAACAAATTAAGGATATTTCTAAGTGAAGCCAAACGTTTGAACGGTAGTGCATATTTGTGAAATTGAGTATAACCTCCACAAACGTAAGATTATTAGCAGACCTGCTGTACATACTTTTATTATACTTAGATGCACCTAATGCCCAGCTGAGTGTATGTGTTTGTTTGTTGTGGTTTACTGACCTGTTAAGATGCTTCAGTTTCTTTGGTGGCAACAGCTTCCAATTCCGAATCTCTGAAAAAGAAAGGAGGGATTAGAATCTCTGTGACATCTAAAATCATGCTGCCATAAAACAAACTTTGATCACAAATAGGAACATGTACTCTGTATAGTGGCGTACTACAATTTACTGGTTTAGAAACCATGTCAGAGGATGGAAATAAATTAGTGTCAAAATGGATTAAAACGTGTATTACACAATTTACAAATGAAAAATAAGTTTTACAAATGCGTATATCGATTTGAGCTTAACTTGCACACTCATAAGCAGGTGTATCAGTCCACACTCAAATACCATATAAAACAATTTTACAATTGCAACAAAGTATCATACCTTCCTCAAGATATCTGTTGTTACCAGAAATATTGATCTTGCACCTATATTCACATTACAAAGTGTATATATGTCATTTAGCTTACAAATTCAGAGGATGTTCCACTGGGACGTCCAGATATGGCATTCTTTTGTCTGCCACAATCCATTTTCCACCTTGGCCAGCTAAATCATACATTCAAAATTTATAGGATACTGTATAGAGACTACAATAGACAATTGTTTAATCAAAGGGCGGTAGGATCTTCTGTCCATTTCACAACAGCTTTTTCCCCCACTTTAAAATTGTGCACATTTTCCAAAAGTGTGGCGGCATGCTCAGTGAACACTCTCCAAACTCCACATGTAAATGTAACCCGATCTGCATATATCAAATGATCCATCCACATATATTTAACCATCCGTCAATAAATACAAAAGAACAGCACAATTATTTTGATATATGAAAGCATGTAAAGCTTTTCATGAATTCTGGAAAGTTAAAAATTTGCTCTTTAAATATTTATTTTTATTTACATGCAGATTAAACTGTTAGCTGTGTGTGTTAATTGAAACATCAGTGAAAACCCCCAATTTTTTCCCCCATTTTGTAATAACACATTAATGACCACTTAAGCACCAATTTCATCCCATATGCTGAAACTGTAATGCTAAACAACTCAATTGAAATGTTTACTGGTGGTAAATAGGCTAAAAGACATCTCACCCAGCACAACACAGACAGACTCAGGCTCTTTACTAATTGATGTACGTGAAGTATTCCAACTAGTCAATGTGGAAATACAGGTCGAACTGCATAACTGGACAAAGCATGATCAATGTCCCCTAAAGCTCATGCCTTGGAAGGTGAATGGAAAATGTGTGTGTGTTAAAAAGACAGATAAAGACACAGTGAGAGTGTGTAGGTCAAAGTTACAGCTTGGGTCCCGATCGGCCATTATCTCAGCTGTTGCCTGACTTAGAGCTTAACCAACATGGCTTCTCTCGAGCCTGGTGTTTTTCCAGTGCAGCCAAAAAACAATGGCCTTAACGTGGCATCAAATTACAATCGATGCAAATAAATTACAACACAGTTTCATCGTTTTTGCAGTACTGTCGGCTCAGTGCAAAAAGCAAAGCTGAAAACGACTGCAAAACCAGAAGAGCGAAGCTCTAATGTTGAGCTAACCAGCTGCTCTGTTTTCTGCCAACAGAGGGGGTTAAACGCTCTGACCGAAATACAACTCTGCAGCTTTGACCAATTTCACCACTGAATTCATGTTCACATTCCACTTCACCTCCAAATGTTTGATGTTTACTGACATTTCGACAGTCGCATCCTTAATGCAAGTTATTAAAAGTCGAAAAAATCAGTAGCTGCTACCGCCGAGCGACCTGCGTCGTCAAATTAGCATGGCTGCTAATGCTAGTTAATAGCTAACACTACGAAGCGGCTTACCCGGTCTCCTTTGAAATTGTGGTGAAGCTATTTCTAAAAATTGATTTTTTGCATTAAATCCAATGCAAAACACTCAATTAATCAAACTAATGGAAGCAGTAATGTTTTAATGAACACAGAATACCCTCTTTTGGAAGAAAGGTACGCACAGCTGGCTAGCTGGGGTTGACCAGTGCTCCAACTAGTTAGTACAAGGTTAAGCAGACTACAAATACAAATGTTTCTCTCCAAGAGGCTTACAAATGTCAATTTATTTGCAGACAAACACAAGGTCAGTTAGTATAAGCGCATGTAAACTGCCGTGCAATCGAGCCGAAGAGCTGAACAGGAGGGTAGCTAGCTATCGTAGCTCAGTCGAGGCTAACTAAACAACAGCGGCTGCTGAACTTATCTCCACCAGCCCCCGGTCTCCCTCTTCCAGTACGCTACATACACTGGCTCGACCAGAAGAAACGGTCCTCCGATCGAAAAAACAGCATAAAACCAAACTCACCTCATTGAAGTATAAAGTGCAACAGAGTGGAAAGGAAAGCCGACTGTAAGGCTAAAGAAATTCAACGCGTTTGCAGCATCTACGAGGGGAGGCATTCATTCTGCGTGATCGCCATTTTCTTCACTCGCTGCTGGCTAACGTTCTTTCGCTTGTGCTCTGCTTTCCCCTCCTCTCTCTCTGCATTCACTTCAGCCAGTATGTACGTGTGTGTGTGTGTGTGTTTCAAGAGGGGGGAGACGGAGCAGGAAGCGCATTACCACTTCCTCTGACTGCGAAGACCAAACACAGGCAAAAACTAAATGGTATCGAAAGAAAATGAGAGTAAAAGTATGCAAAGTCAAGCATGTCACCCCTGGTTAGGATCAGCACCTTCAAAATAAATGATCTATGGCATTTTAAAGTTTGAAACTACATGCAGCGGAGGTAAGCATATCAAATGGAAGATTTACTACTTTTTATTTGAAGTGTAAGTATTCTTGATTCTAGAAAACAGACAAATCTGAGACGTGGAGCTCCCAAATCAACCACCATCGAGCCACCATCAACATTAGTTAACTACATTTTATTTCCAAACATGAAGGTATAACTGTTGTTTCAAAGTCTGTTTGCAGAGTCCTTCTCCTTCTTTAAGAAAAGACTTTGCACTTGACAAACTGCAAAAAAAAAAAAAAATCAAATTACTTCCGCACTCCTGATAGGCACCACTGTCCTTGTTTTATGACTGTTAACCAGGTTGCTCTCTCCTGAGTAGATCCTTGCTTGTGTTGTATCTACTCTCAGATGTATGTCGCTTTGGATAAAAGCGTCTGCTAAATTAATTTGTAGGATTGTCAAAGTCTTCAAATACCAGGAGTAAAATTCCAGGGGAAACTGCTGAAACAGTCTCTTTTGCCTAAGAGTATGTACTGTATATATATGTAGTTACACTGCTCAAAATGCACCAACATCAACATTATTAGGTGACTGGAATATGTTATTTCCAAATGTGAAGGTGTAACTGCTGTTTCAAAGTCTCCAAACATCAGGAAAAATATTCCAGGGGAGACTGCATGGAAAACTGTTCATTTATTGATTCTGTGACCTGAAAGAATATAAATATGTTGGGTATTGGGTTAAATGCTCATGTTTTACTTCCAATCATAAAAGTATAAATGCTGTTTGAGAGCAGACAAATACCAGGAACAAAATTCCAAGGGAAACTGCTGAAACCACTTCTTCTGAATAAAAGCATGTATGTAGTTATACTGACATGATTAGTTGATATTCAAAATGCACCAGCATCAACATTATTTGGTTACTGGAATATTTTATTTCTTTAAGTTAACTACATTATATTAGTAGTACGCCAAGGAATGGCAGAGTTATGTAACGACTGTTTGTCTGCCTGTCCGTTAGCAACATTACTCAAAAACAGACTAACAGATTTGGATGAAATTTTCTGGGAAGGTCAGAATTGATACAAGGACCAAGTGATGAGATTTTGGCAATGATGAGGCTACTAGTCTGGATCCATGGAGTTCTGGATCATTGTGAGATAGCGGCACAGTGTCACTGTAACTATGACAACAAGTGAACACTACATCAGCTGCCTGCTGACGATCATATGATTGCGATTCTACTACAAATCGACTGTTGCGGACCCATCAGGATTTGTCTATCGGAAATGATACAAAGAACAATTGAATAAATTGCGGGAATTCCTGCTGCCCACTATGTATTTAGGTCACGTGATTCGGTATCCGTACATAAGAAGCACATGCATAACACACGCCTCTGCTCAGCGCAAGGTCATTATATATATATATATATATATATATATATATATATATATATATATGTATGTATGTATGTATGTATGTATGTATGTATACATATGATTAGTCAGTCTTCATCCAATATGCTTTTCTTCAGTAATGATGTCTGTTGTTTTTGGCTCCAGTCATTCGTCAGTTGCAGTCGGCACCACAGCACAGTCCAGTTTGGTTGATTCTAAAAGTTCCCATTGACATGAGGCTTCAAAAGTATGAGAGTTCTTGAAATTATCACAGAACAAAAAGGTGGTTTGTAAACTGCGCAGCATGTTGATGACGTACCAGCACAACACAATGCACAAGCACCTAAAGAAAAACACACTGGCACTATTGAGTACGGAGGCACTATGTATTGTTTGCTTCTCTCTTGCTCTCTGTGCTCACATATATTGTGTTTTAATACAGCGGAATTCCCTACAAAGCTTCTTCTTATTTACATATGTTCCTGTTTCTGCTGTCAGACTGAGTATTGAGTATGAAATCATGATGCAGTTCATGAAAACTACATGTTAACCAGCAGTCGCTCCACCAGAGTACAGATTTTATAACTGCAATTCATCTGACAAACTTAACACAGACACGAATTTGAGCTGTACTGGGAATTCAGTAATATTTTTTTTATAAAATTTAGAGGTACGACCAAAGTCAGAGAGTAATTGCACAAGGTCTCTTTTTAATATATTTTCATCAGGTTGCAGTTTCCAGTGTAACCTTAGATTTTTGCACTTTAATACGTAAACTTTTGTTTACCTTTTAGATAGTGTTGAACAACACAATGACATACAGTTTGTCAAACTACCATGAATTTTTAAGAAATGGTTATTTTTCTTTCAGTGGCAGTTCCAACCCGGTCTATACTATGCTGGGGGAAAATATTTATCACACACGTACAAATAAAGAATGCAGAGAATTTCAGTATCTCCCTGCTATCATCACAGGCTTCACTTAGCCATCCATGCATGGCTTTGGCAGTTATGTAAGAAAACAACCATGAAACAATTTTTTTTTAAAAAGAGAGAGAGATGGAGAGAGAGAAAAGAGAGGAGAGAGATGCTTAAACAACAGAGAAACAAATACAGTGTGGAATCTGCCAACGTTTCACCAATGAGACAAAGGCTGTTGCTGCTTACAGGAGAGACCAGCAAAACATGTGTGCGAAGCGGCGACCATTGACCCACCAGCGACAAAAACAACCCCCAACCTTGTGCTCAAATCGCTTCCCTTATCTGTGTGTATTCGACTGTGGGGGAGACAGAGGCGGAGTTCGTCTACTGCCAAGTAATGATTTTATTTGACCAGGTATCAAAGACAGCCAGATAAGATTCCACAATATACAAATAAGTGGGTGAGCTCCCACTCCTAATGCCAAATACTACCCAAACCTGGGTTACCCAGTAGATTCCTACAACTGATGGTTTATGTGTGACAACCTGGAAATTCAGATACACCAAATGGCATTCAAATGTAAAATAACACTCGGCATATGAGCTATTAGTTATACAGTTGTTGTGTCTCTGCAAGGGCCTTCATAAATCATTATTTCCTGAATTTCTATAGCTTATGCAATGAGGAGTTTTTTTTTTTGCCTGGTAACAGGTCTCAACAGATTCAGTGCATGCTTGATAGTGTGCCGTAGGCAAATTCAGTAAACTGAGGTAACTCTTGACATCAGTATCCTGTGCCGATCCCACAAATAAACTGTATATGTTGTAGGAAGCTATAAAATTACGGGAGAAGACAGGATGCACTGATATGATAGCAAGAGGTTTGGGGCACTGTGACACATGCATGCAAATAAATGTCAGGCTTATCAGGCAGTATATCATGTCTTTCAGTAAATATAGTTTTACTTTGAAGTGTGGCATTGGTTGATGAGAAAGGAAGCTACCACTGGAAACAGACTGAAGGTGAACGTGGAAGTTTTTTCTTATACTGCATATTACTTTTTGTGTAGGGAAAAATGTCCTTCATCAAACAAGGGAACTGGGAGTTTGATTGGCTTGTTTGATGAGTGTCCACTCATCCACCAGAATACACTAAAGCAAACCAGCATGATACTAAGCAGAATGATTGTAACAAAACAGAAAAGTACAGAGGCAGCCATAGGTAAAACCTGAACAAGCAAAGCGCAGCACTCTGCCAAGGCTGCACAGTTGTTATATCATTTCCTACGGATGAAATCTTAAATAAAAAATGACTTTGTGCGGAGTACAGGCATGTGTTATGCATGTGTATGTTATACCAAATCACGTGATGTAATTATGTAGGGGGCAGTGGGAATTGATAGGGCTCTGAAAAATCCCCACAATTTAATCAATTGTTCCTTGTATCATTTCCAATGGATAAGTCCCAATAAGTCCACAGCAGTCAATTTGTAGTAGGATCAAAATCCTGATGTAGTGTTCACTTGTCATAGCTACAACGACAACGTGCCACCATCTATGATACAGAATTCTTTAACAAATCCGTGGATCCAGACTAGAAGCCGCATCATTGCCAAAATCTCATCACTTGATCCTTGTGTTATTTCTGACCTTCCCAGAAAATTTCATCCAAATCCGTTAGTCTGTTTATGAGTAACGTTGCTAACAGACAGATGGACAGAGGGTCAGAAACAGATGGACAAATTAGGCGTATCGTCACATAACTCCACTGTGTTCCGTAGAAGAGTAACAAAACAAGACAAAAAGAGTCGAGAGGGACTTACGAGAAAAACAGCTTTGCTACTCTTAACATGAGCAAAATTTCAGATAGCATAAAGAGTACAAAAATAACATTTTAAGCTTCTATTTTTTTTTGTAAAAACGCAGGGTGGCACACTAACCAAAATGCTTTAGTAAGTGGTACGTCTATGTGTGTTTGCTAGGTCAGAAAACTACTTTTTGGCTCAGTGAATGATAAATCTACAATTTTGCAGGGCAGTGGAGCCAAAGTGTTTGGTAATAGTTTGTGACAAGGCAGCCACCTTGACAGTCAGAGCAGCGTATACATAGCAGGCCAAAGTTTAATCATTTACATACACACACGAGTTCAAACGCAGGAAATAGACTCAGGTTACTCAGGCAAACAGATGCATGCAGGTCCACGTGTCGACCTACAATGACACAGCACTTGCAAAGATAAAGTTATGCAATCGCACACATGTGTATACAACCTCACAACTCAAAAAGCAAATTCATACACGCTACATTTGAGTGGCTTTTTTTGTTCTTTGTCTAGTTGTCACTCATTCTGCCCATTTTGTTGATTTTTCCCAACCACAGTTAGCATTTCACACATACCCTCGCACCGGTCACAATGATCAGATGCAGCTGCAGGAGGTAGAGAGTGGCTAAAAATGGGAAGGCCATTGTTCTGCAGAGAAATAATGGGGCAAAGAAAATTGGACTGAAATGTGAATGTATGGGAGGAAAAAGAGAAAGTGAGCAGGCAGGGAGCAGAAAGTTAGTGAGGAGAGAGAGCGATTATGTGGAGGGGGTGAGAGTACGAGGGAGAGAGAGAGACAGACTGACAGACAGAAGAAGGTCAGAAAAGAGATTTGCATGTCAAGTAGTAATAGGCTTGTCCTGAGTACAGACACACACGCTGCTAAGCTGCAGTGTTCACAGTGCTGCAGTGTGTGTTTGAGTGCACGCTGCATGTGCATGCAGTGCATTATTTCTCCTGTGGACTGACACCCTTAACTAGACGCCACTGCACCAATCAGAACTACATTTGTGCTAGTGTCTTTATTCTGACTGCTGCTTTCTAAAAACCTATGTGTTTGCATGTGTGTGTAAATGTGGCTCAGTGACTTCAATACTACTCGGCTTATTAAACGTGATAATTTGATGCTTCTTGTCTTATATAATGGTAACTGACCTGGATTATTGGTGTGTTTGTCAGAGAAAATATGACATTTGATCACTTTTGGGAGATGGGAAGGTATACATGGCATTTCTCAGTACTTTATTTTCATTTTAGAAAAACCTAAAGGCAAAAATAATCAATCAAAAACTGTGCGACCAGCTGGCCAATTGCATATTAAATGGGCCCAACCTTTTTCAAATGCTCTTTACAGTAGTTATAATTTTATCCCAGAATTTGAAAATCTGCACATTTTTTGCTGGTTTGTTAGCTAGTATTAGATGTATTTCATGCCTTTATCAAGCTTATAGGGTAACCATATTGGCAACACTATGCAGCAGAAGTTGAAATTACAGTAGCAACAAACTGAATGAAACAACCCTGAAATATCTGAAATATTACAATGAAAGTTTCTTCTTTCTTCTTTCTTTCCAATTTATTTAAAGTCAGACATGACCTAAACACTAGCCCATCATATCTCTATTGTCTGCTTTTTCTGATAACACCATGGAAATATCCCTAAAAGTACTACAAACTATACGGTATAACATAAATGCTAATGTGAAGTCTAATTACATAGAAGAATATACATACCAGATGCGATTTTTGCTTCCTATGTAAAGCCCCCTGTCTTTTACCTGTCTACTCTGTCTCATTGTGTGCCAGGGTCACAGCTTTGAAATTGATTTGTTGTGGCTAACATTACACCTGGTCTTCAAGCCATTACTTGAGCCTTCAACCACCCTTCAGCTCTCAATGCTTCACACACACACACCAATCTAATCCATCAACGGTTTTGCTTGTGAATTTTTACACCTAGATGACTTTCATTTACCCTTGCAGACTTAGTTTTGCATGCATACAACATACAGACACATACGTATTTTTCTGCAATATATACAGATTATGTTATTTCCATGAGATCTTTCCATTTGAGCCCTTATAATCCATCACCAAGCCTTAAATATGCAGATAGTCCTGATAAGTGTGCTGGGTGACAGTATAACACATTCAAATGTACCCCTTTATTTAAATTCACCTTCATTTATATTCATATCACTGATCCAGTGCTGGCCATGCTCCTTTATTACTGCAGGAACTCATGCAGATCGGTTGTCACAGCGAACAATGATTGGCCGGTCCCATTGTCATTCATCTCTGGTGTACATACTTTACTGTATAGTGAGAGGTGACAGCCGACAACGTGCTAACGTCTTTGCCGTAAAAGTGGCAAAGACAGGTCTGGCACCCTTGTATTGTTCAGTCAGTGAGTGGAGCACATGTCTCTGTGTGGGTGTGGGGGTAGGTGAAAGGAAAAGAAGGAAAGAAAAAATCAGCTAAAAGACCAATGTCCTTTTGGCTCAGCGGTCCACATTCAGAGGCCAGTCACAACAGTAAAAATGTTTGGTTGTTTCCGTAGAACATCATGCTCACTTCTGATTACAAAGTTAATTTTTTATTTGTTTGGTCATAACCTCAAATTCTTTCAACTTTGACCTACAAATCTGTAGCTAGTTGTTATAATGCCACAGTTATTTTTAAGCCTCTGAAAGCCTGAACAGTTTCTGGGAGTTGTTTTGCTCCTGTCACATTTTTTTTCCTCACTTTGGGCTCATTTTTCACAGCATTATGAAATCCTGCACTTTTATGGAAACATGGCTAGAATGGGAGAGAACTCAAGCATGGTCTTCTGTGCAATATAACAAAGCTAAAATGCCATAAATCATAAAAATTGAAAAAACTGAAAGCTTAATTATTTTACAAGAATGGAAAAAACATGTAAAGAACATGTATAAGTGTCAACAGCTGTTAAAAACACTGTAAAAAATTATAAACTGCGACTCTACATAGCATAGATGCATGACTTCACAATTTTAACTTCCCTGCTTTTATCCTATCTGTTGTGTAAACACGGCCTGCAGTTCAGTTTAGTTCAGTCTAAACTCATACGTTTTTTTGTTTGTCTACTTGTTTTTTTAAAAACAAAATCAGTTTATATTTACACTGTATTAACAATTTGGTTTTTGCATTAAATTATTTTGAATAATGACATATCATTATATTGAGCATAGAACTGGGTAATTTTCTGGACAGACCGGCACATTATCAATTTAAGAACCGTGGCACAGTTGGAATATATAAACATTATTGGCCGTTTTAGAGTTCCTGACTTTGATAAATCGTGTAATTTAGGCAATTTTTAAAAAAAGATAACCTGCTGTGGATTTCATGGTTCAGAGGGTTTGAAACAACAATTCAGTTCTTGGGGAATCTCCTTACCGGTAGTGAATATGATGACAAAAATGATACCACTCTTCATATGTTTGAACCTCATGGGGTATACCTTGTTTATGCTTTCTTTTTAGACTACAATCATTCATCTGAACTGAGTTCATATAATCTGAAGCGTCCTAAACTTTTCTTGGATGCTACCTAGGTTTCAGCTCTGGCAAATAAATCATTGGTAGGTTATTTAAATCGTACCAGTTGCTATACAAACTAGACATAAAACTCTGGTACAGGGGGTCCTCAACTTACATTGGAGTTCCGTTAGTACGGATCGATAAGATAATTTTCGCTGGAACTCCAGCAAAAATGTACAATATCAATATCAATCAGTTCTTCAGAAAAGTCATGAATACCAATCTAATTTCACTTCCATGGAGATGACTTTCCTTTTCTTCGAAGCACTGCCATCAGAAGAGTTTGACTAATGCTTGGGAGCCAAAATGAAGGGCAAAAAGTTAGTGAATGTAGCACAATCCAAGGTGGCGTACAACTGGTGAATGTAAACAAAGCCGTTTTATAGCGCCACGTTACAACACATTCGTCTGCTCCGCTCACCAACTACTTCCATGTAACCAGTTCAGGTTGAGTCATTTCTCTCAACACAAGCCAGGCGTCTTTCCTCTTCTTTTTTTTTTATAGTGTTGAATCTAGACTAGGAGTGAAGGTTTTCTGTCAGTGCTATTACTTTACTTATTTTTTGAACATACTGAATATCTAGGTCTTGTTTACAATTAGTAAATATTGTTACTGTTTTTTCCACTTCTGTTGGTCAGTCAGATGACACAAGTGTTTCGTTTTACTTGCATGAACAAAGACCTGAAAAATGATCAAGAAAAACTGATGAGAGGTTTTCATTTAAAACCCAGAAAGCAGCTGTGGCTCCAATCACAGGCATTCCTTCATTTTCTACTGCACAGCCCTCTGAAGAGGCTGTATCACAGAAATCACAGAAACATATCACAACGACGAGTTTGTTTCTCATTTGAGAATGAAATTGGCAGGCAGAGAGGAATGGAAACTCCAACCTGCTCGGAATCTGTCTTGTTTCCAGATACAAGTTGGCTGATTTTCACTCATATTTGGCTGTAAAAGGTGACTTGCTCACAAAAAAATGCAGTCACTCTTTTCTTTGGAAGATTACAAATATTCGTAAGGCTACCAAGGAAAATGTTAAACAATTGCAGGCGGAATTACTCAGAAAGATAAAGAGACAGAAAGAACCACTGCCTTGCAAAGTAAACAGAGACAGTACAAAGGAAAATGAATTCTGAATGAAGTCAAGTCTCATTTTCAGTCCTGCCACAGATGAGCTGAATTAGAGAAGGCTCTTCACTAATCTTACATCTGATATTTCTTAAAATAATGTATGGAATCTATGAGGAATCATAAGCACATTGCTCAACAAAATTCACATTATGGTATGTTACATGTAGGAAGTGAAGCTTCAAAACATGCACAAGATATTGAATGTATTGGGGTAACATTTGCTACAAACATTCATGTTCCTTTCAAGGTGAATAACTTCATCGTCAGATCAAACAATGAATTTGTTCACTGTTTCGGTTTTTGAACAAATGCTTGCAAAACTAGGGATAACTCCAGTGGCTCCAGCTAATCATATTGTGGCTTATTTTAGTCATTTGACAGCTCTTGATTTACTTTTTCTGTTCTACTTTGGTAATTGCGTTGTTTATTTTGGCGATTTCTATCCCATTTTCATAATTTTTTGCCCCACTTTAGTTATTTATACCTTCTTTTGATGATTCTTGGTCCCATTCTGGTCATTTTGATTTTATTTTGGCCATTTTATGCCTCATTACGCTCTTTTTTTGTCCCATTTTGATCATTTTGTGACTTATTTTGGTCAGTTCACATTTGTTTATATTGTTAATTTGTTCCATTTTGTGTCTCAAAATGCGTATTTATAATTGTTTTGATTCACTTATTCAGTCTGACATGAGTATTTTATGTTATTTTGGTCGCTTTATGTCCCAGTTTGGTCATTTTTTGGCTCAATTTGCTCATATTGTGTCTCATTTTGATTATTTTGCATGTGTCCGTGTTTTTTCCCCCCACTTTGGCCAATTTATTGCTCATTTTCATCATCTGGCATCTCTATGTTGTTTTTGTTCCATTTGAGTCATTTTTGTCTTACATTGCATCTCTATATCATTTATAGGTTTTGTTTGTTGTGCTTTCTTTATGTTTTATCTCATTTTGGTCATTTTAAATGTCTTATTGTTTGTTTTTGTTCAATTTTATTCACACATTTTAGGTCTTTAGGTTAGTTTTTTAAAACATTTTGGCTATTTTGTGGCCCAATTTGTTCTGTTTCCATCTGTTTTTGCACCATTTTATTGAAGTTTGTTTAACAGTGCTTAATAATCTCAGTCATCCAGGTCATCATATTACAAAACACAAACACTGAAGCAAAAGCAAAAGTATTTACCTTTGACTTCTTACTTAGGCACACTCTTAGAATGTATGTTTCTCATTTCGCTTTTGCTGTATCTGCAAGTACCACCTCACAGAGCTGCTAGCATGGGTGTGGATGTCCGTTCGTGTTGCTGAGTAAAAATCTGTTTTAAGCTGCTACTATACTTTAAACTAAAATCATAGACCAATGAAATGCATGTCAAGGTCAGTGATACAGCAAACATGAATGATAGCAGACTGTGTATAAAAGATGAACATATCAACTGTGATGCTACCCACAGGTTTGTGGATTATTGTTTTAGAGCCTTGGGTTTGGCATTTTGTCGTCACTATCTTGCTCTTTTGAAATCACTTGTTGTTAGTGAGGGGTGAGTCTGACTAAAAACTACACTACACTACGAGGTACTGTAGCAGCTTGTCAATCACAAGGTATCCCCACACTGAAACATACCCTTCTTAATCGTGTATTTGATTCTAAATGGGGCCATAATTTACAGGATGAACATCTTGCTGTATTATGATAACTAAAAATAGCACTTGAAATCATACACTCATTAGCAGAATGTTTACTAAGATAACAAATCAAGTAGGAAGCAGGGTTAATTTCTGATAGACTTCTATATGATTGGATTTATTTTGCAACCAGAGGAGTCGCCGCCCGTTGGCCTTTAGAACAAAAATAGGTTTAAGACACTTCAGAATTTGCTTCACTTTTTCGGCTTAAAGACTACATCTATCTTTAATATTCGGTCTGAGTACTGGATGTGGGAGAAATGGGCAGGTGTGAAGACTTTGAAAAGGACCAAATCATCACGGTCAGTTCACTGAGTCAGACTGCTTGGCAGTGGTGAGTGCCTGCCTTTTATTTTTTGCAGTATGCCACTGCAGAACTCATCCTTTACTCCTCCTTACTTTTCAAAAGGTTGACTTTCTGTAGTTGTTCTGCCTAACCTTTAATACCTCATTCATCATAGGGATAAGGTCAGCACCAATTTTGAAAATGGAACAACAATGGTTTGCACAGAGGAGGCAGGAAAGTCACAGAAGATTTGAGATAAAAAGAATTTGATAGATGGCAGTTTGATCTTTCAAATGTGAGGGGTAGGCTGGGTGCCAGCCTTTAAATATCCTGTTTTTGACGTTTGCAATGTAAAGCACATTTAGCTTTTGTGTTGAGGCCAGGATACAATACATGGCATGCAGGTTGACTTGAAAGCCCTTGTCATGGACAGAGTCACTGCTGGCCTTTTGTTAAAGTCGATAAAAAGGGAGAATGGAACTGCGCTTCAAAGTGTGAATGACAAAGAGAAGAATGATGTGATGGGAGGGGGAAAAGTGGCATGTAAGATAAAGGACAGAGGAAAAGAGAGCTGCAAAGAGCTCAAAAATGTATCACTTTAAATACCCGGTATGACACATAGCCTTTAAAGAAACCTACCCAATGCTTTATGCTTTTTCTCCACTGTCCTGCTGTGGACACGGACTCCAACCATATTTAACCTACAGACCCTAAAAATGTAATCTTAATTCTTAAACTGCTCTGAAATGTAAAATGTCCTCACAATGAGCACTCACTATGTGCTACTAAAATTTGTCCACATCAACAGAAAGACACAGAGATACAGAAACACACTGCCCCAACCCCCATGCCAGGCCAGTCCAAGCAGCCTGAAACCAAGTGTGTGTGAATGTGTGTGTTTGTGCGTGTTCAGAATGTTCCAGTGTGTTGGGGGGGGAGGGTGTGTGTGTGTGTGCGTAGATTGTCCTGGCATGCTGCCAGTCTCTCTCTCATTACCACTGTGTGAGTATGTGTGTGAGTGTGTGTATAACCGTGTACGTGTGTGTTTGAGTGCGCAATGGGGGCCTGTCAGCGTGACGGGCGTCTCCATGGCAACGCCAGTGCAGGTTCCAGATGCAATGCATCATATTTCTACAGGATGGTGCACAAGCGTACGCACACATGTACACACACACGTACGTTAAATTGGCAGCAGACCTTTTGGTCAGCCATGCAGATTAGTTTTATCGTGATAGACCTACTCTCATTTAAATATTCATTCCTCCTTTTATTCTCCTTCATTCGGAGATGGATGATTGGCTGCTTGGATCCAGGGATCATCTTGGAAACACATACACATGCAGACACACACATTCAGTTGACCATTGACTTGCAAATCAACTTTAATTTTTTCTCACCTTTACCTATATGCTAATAAAATAGTTGTAATTTTAGGAAGTACTTTTTATCCTCTCGTAGCTGAATGGTAAAACTCTCAAAGCTGAAGTTAGAGCCAGTAGTCAGTCAAGAGCTTACATTTTAGTAGCATGAGGCACTTCAGCTTTAATAACAATAATATGAATAATAAAAATATGAATAGAGATGGAAGGTAGCACTGATTTCACCACCAAAGAACTTTGTTTTTTTCTGATCTTTGAATTAAGTTAAGTGAAGTTTATGATCTTGAGCTGCTGTGGTGGGAAAGATATTTTTATTAAAGCAAGTTAGTGGTGAGTCACCCTGATGTTTGAATCATGCATTGATAATGGCCTAATTTTACACATAATATATGAAGATTATTCTCACATATGAGAAGCAGCCAGAGACCCTGCACTGCAGAAGTGTCTGGCTGCTTCTCATCATCATTCTGCTATCAGGACAAAAAATGTTCTGGATTGTTTGTATTTGTTTAAACCAATAACAATCATATTTGGCAAAGCTAAGCAAAGGATGTCCTCTCTAAATGATTTGGTTTAGCCCATTTGTTAGAAGCTGCCTTAGTTCTTGGTTCAAATCTTCGGCCAAACTTGAACTTTTCAGTGTGGTAGGTTGCTGCCAGGAGGTTCTTGTTCTTGTTTGTCGTAGTAAAAGCCATTTCAAAAACTGTAGCATGTAGATAGTGGAAAAGAAGGAGAAAGCAGTGTGAAATGCACAGCTGATGGCAAGCTTGTTGGTGCAATCTGCATCCGGTAAATTAGACGATATGAAGATGCAGATAAATAAAAGTGTGATACAAAGATACTGTGTGGTCAGTAATTTAGATAGTAGTTGGCCTTATGCTTAGCATAGTTTAATGAATGAAACTGTACAAACAAGAAACACACAGCTGAGCCACTCCACTGGAGAACAAATCAGTGTTACTTAGTGAACTCTAGAGGTGCTGTTTGTTGCCTTTAGTGACAGCCAGAACAGCTCTTTCCCTTTCACTGTGGTTCTATGCTATACAGTATGCTAAGCTAAGCTAACCTTCTGCTAGCGGCAGCGTCATATTTATCATATAGACATGACAGTGGTATCAGTCTTCTCATCTAACTCTTGGCAACACATTTTCCAAAATGCTAAACAATGTCTCTTGTGTATTGCTCTGCTGGGGATAAGTGGAGAGGTATGTGAGTTTTTGTTGGGCTTCCAGTGTTGTTGATTTCAACATTTCTCCTTGTGAATGATTCATAAGCACAAACAATAAGAAACCACTTCTCATCAGTTCTGATTTCTTGAAAGAAAAGCTGGAGGTACAACACTCTAGCAATACTTCCCATTTCATTCCCACCTTTCTCACACTTTTTTCATGACTTGTCTGTACTTTACACCAGTACTTTTCCATTTCTTCACCCTATACCATCTCACTCATGTCTTCTGTCTGGCTTAATGTCAACAACTATACGTCTGTGGTGTCCCAAGTTTTCTGTGTGTGCATCCGTCAGATGCATTGTGGGTAATATAGGTTGCAGGTTTTAAAAAGAAAGGAGAATACATAGATATATTTAACTTGTCCATCATGAGCCTGGCAGCGCTAAAGAAGCCAAATGCTAAACTGGCACTGTATTTTCTTGACATCAACAAGAAAGCTATTTATGTGACATAACTCTCTCTTTTTTTTTTTACAAGTTTACAAGTCTTGCTGTGACTTTGCAAAAATTTCAAAACATTTGATGGAAAGCATCTCAAAGATAAAAGACGAATAAATCCAATTATCTGCTTCCCAAACTGTGTCTTTGGAGGTGCTGTTGTGCAGATTTTGTTACCTTTAGTGACAGCCAGAACAGCTCTTTCCCTTTCACTATTTTCCCACTCCATACAGTATGCTAAGCTAAGCTAAGCTAAGCCTCTGCTAGCTGCAGCGTCATATTTATCATACAGACATGAGTACAGTATCAGTCTTCTCATCTAACTCTTGACAAGAATGCGAGTGAACACATTTCCCAAAATGTTGAACAGTGTCTCTTGTGTTTTGCTCTGCTGGGGATAACCTATTACAGTGGAGAACTATGTGGGTTTGTCTGGCTTCCAGGGTTGTCGATTTCAACATTTATAACCTCTTGTGAATGATTCATAAGCACAAACAATAAGAAACCGCTTCTTATCAGCTCTAATTTCTTGAAAGAAAAGCTGGAGGTACAACACTGTAGCAACACTTCCCATTTCATTCCCATCTTTCTCACACCTTTTTCATGACTTGTCTCTATTTTACACCACTCCTTTTCCATTTCTTCACCCCATCCCATCTCTCTCTTTCCCTCTATCTTGTCCTCCACAATAACTCTCAGCAGCCCTCCAATAAAACCCGGTTACACACACTATTAATCCTCCACAGTGCAGAGAACCACAGTGTGTGTGTGTGTGTGTGTGACAAAAGCGTGCAGATAAAAACGGAAGGAGGGTGTGTAAAAGTGTGTATCGTTGTGTGTGTATCAGTGTGTGTGTGTGTGTGTGTGTGTGTGTGTGTGTAGAGTTTCTGTCAGCATGACTTATTCATAACAGCATAGAATTACAGTCGGTCCAAACACACTCACACTCACAAACATTTCCACAGCAGAATAATTCAAGAGAATGAAAGTGTAATCTGAAGATGTTGTCTTTGTAAAACACTTTCAGAAAATATTGTTTAGGTGTCATGTGTCACTATTTTGTTAAGATGAAACGCCAAGTGTCTATAGGTATTTAGTAGCTAACATACACTGCATGAGCATCACTGTTTGGACAGCTACAGGAACAGATGAAATATTATTATAAAGCATCTATTAAATGAACAGACTTACTTACAATACAGTGGCTATTTTCCTACGTGCTAAGGCATTTGAATGTACAGGGTTTACGACTGTCTGACGTCTATTTACTTTGATGCAAAACCGCTGAGAACATCTCGATGAAATAAACTAACGAGTAATACTATCAGCATCTGTGTAAAAGCAAAACTCTGAGTCTGACAACAGATGTCTGTGTGCAGTTCAAAATTTGGGTACAGAGTGTATAGCTAATATAATACAAGTGCAGCAGTGAGCATGCCCAGTGGAAGTAAAAATATGTGGAATACAAACATTACCTTATGGGCATAATGCATCTTTCAAGCAAAATAGAAATACCTTGATTGGTTGTGTTGGTTGTATATGCTGAATTGTGTTTTATGTCTATATTTTGCTGCCTTGCAAAGCACTTTGTAACTTGAGCTTTGAAAAATACTCCATAAATTAAAACTATTATCATTATTATTATTATTACACTTAGTTGTGGACACCATGGACACATAGTTATTGTTATTTGACTACTTTCTAGCTGACTTGGAGTCTGCTGAGAAGACTCCGGTTCATTCGTGCACAGAAATTTGGCAGGGAAGTATTCTACATATGCACACTATTGCTAAGCATGTACATTACTGCCCTTTTAGCACAGCGGTCACATGGATTGTCCCTACTGACACAAGTTGTGGCCTGCATGTGAAAATATGTAGAAGGCAAAGCAAAGGTCAACACAGTCTCTTGTCAGCTTGGGCAGATCATGAAATTTGTGTCACTTCAACCCTAGCTGACCCTCGCATACTTGCAGAAAGGAAATTAAAAATCATACAAAAAATATTTAAATTAACACAGCTATTTTGTCTTGTATAGCATGCTTAGCTGCTTGTTTATTTGTTTGACTTTGTTTTCATTATTTGCCTAATTTAACATTTGCTTTATTGAAAAGTGATACAAATACAAAGTTATTACTCTGCCAAGAAACGTGGTGGAGTTATGTGATGATCAGTGTTGGTTTGTCCGTTTGGCTGTCTGTTCATCTTTTGGCAACATTACTCTAAAACAGTCAAACAGATTTCGATGACATTTTCAGGGAAGGTCAGAAATGACACAAGGACCAAGTGATTCGATTTTGGCCGTGATGCAGCTTAAATCTGGATCCACAGATTAGTTAAAGGTTTCTGTATCATCGCGAGATATTGGAACAGCGTCACTGTAACCATGACAACAAGTGAACACTACATCAGCTGCCTGCTGACAATCACATGATTGTGACCCTACAACAAATCGTACATCTATATTAAATGGACACATTCTATGTTGCAGTGATTTCTGAGCATTAATAACTAATAAACAAATGCTGCATTTCTACAAAAAAATGCTGCATTTCTGACAATGTCGTATGGGGGAATGAACAGCCTTGGCAAAGTACAGCGCTCTCTCAGTGTTTTTCTTGTCATTGTCATTCTTATTATTACAAAATTGGCTTAATATCAACAACTATACATCTGTGGTGTCCCTATTTGTCTGTGTGCAGACAGATCGATGCATTGTGGGTAATGTAGGTCCCAGGTTGTGAAAAGAAAGAACAATGCATAGATATATTTAACTTGTGCATCATGAGCCTGACAGCATTAAAGGAGCACAATGCTAAACTGGCACAGTGTTGTCTAAAAGCTACTTATCTGAAATAACTATCTTTTATAAAGGTTTACAAGTCTTGCTGTGACTGCAAAAATTTCAAAACATTTGATGGAAAGCATCTCAAACAAAAAGACTAATAAAAAGACAAATAATTCCAGTTATCTGCTTCCCAAACTGTGTCTTTGGAAAGGTGGAGGTTAAGAAGAGAAGTGTTTGCAGTCTACTTAGAGATCTCAACTTTATCTGTTGAAAAATTTGTTTTTCATTTTCAAGTGTAACAGCTCATGCAACAGTTGAATTTTTTTTCTGAAAATCATAGAAAAAGTCTACATTCATCAGTACAACTGATCAGTGACTCTTGCTAACATCAGGTATGATTACAGTTGCTTGGAGAATAACAAACATTTCTTCTGTCCAGGACATATTTCAGTCTGAAAACATTTCCTGCAATTATGTGGCTTGCTTCAAACATTTTCTCAGTAGTTGCTTAGAAATAGTTCAACCGGTGACTTTAACATCAATGTGCATCCTCTTGTCTGTTGGTTATGTATGGGTTTCTGCCTCGGTTTATGCACAGAGCAACAGAACTCATAACCTTCCACTCTGTAAATAATTGTGATGCAGATTAAGAAGAGAAGCACAGAAGGGAGTCATGCATCCACTCGCTTCATTGAATTTCACTCAGTATCTGCATGTACCTCAGGAAGACCTGACTTATTGCTGTGCATATTTTCTACAGGCATTTTCACAAGCCAGTGGAGATGAGAATCCCCATCTGTAAGCTCAAGCGGACCATGTTAGCCACCAGGGTGATGACAGAGAGACGTTTTTCTGTCAGACTGAAGGTGGAAAATTCGGGAGGACCTGACTCAGGTCTCCACCTGATTGGCGGGTAAAGAAAATGTGTGGGAGATGGAGTGACACTGAAGCTGCAGGGCTGTCAGAGAGCTGTGTTTATTTATAATGCCAGCTCTTTTTCGAGAGTCAGAATGTACGTTCGACCTTTGAATGAAACAGCACCTGCTTCAGATGAAGGGTTAGCAATCACATACTGTAATTACAGATCAGTAGCTCAGCAGAAAATAACCGATTTTGACTTTATCCATAAACGATTTGCTTTGAAAATGACTTAGAATCTGTCTCACTTTGTCTATTCAATGTAAGTGTGTGGATGTGTGTCCTCCCCTCCCCAACTATACTGCATTCTGGCCCGATGCCAAATGGCAATTGGTTCTCATTCTGCCAGGAACAAAAGACAAGCAATGACAGTCAGTGAGTGTGTGAACGTGAGAGAGAGAGAGAGAGAGAGAGAGAGAGAGAGAGAGAGAGAGAGAGAGAGAGAGAGAGAGAGAGAGAGAGAGAGAGAGAGAGAGAGAGAGAGAGAGAGAGAGAGAGAGAGAGAGAGAGAGGGTTTTTTTTAATGAAAGACAGAAAGAGAGAATAACAGAGGAAAGGGGCTGTACACATTTCACTTCTCAGAGAGCACAGAGGAGAAAAATAGCAGAATGGGAGACTGAAATAGCGAGAAAATAAGACATGAGGGGAGAGAGAGGGTGAGATGAGTTTGTTAAATTTACAATTAAGCTGCTAAAAGAAGGAGTCATTCATGTCCGTTTATATCCAGAAATGCAGCAGAAGTGTTACTGGAATGCTAAAAGAGCATGTTAAACATTGACCTGTCCCACAAGACCATTTTTAAGATAATGACCTTGACTTTGTTCACCTGTGTTGTACAAATTACTAAAAAAATCTTGCAAAGTTTACATTTTTGCATCACGGTTGAAAGGGAATATTGCTCCGACCTTCAACATGTGTGAAAAGTCATTCTAGGGTGAACTCAACAATGTTAAACTGGGATTATGCTCCCTTGTGGATGCTCACATGCAACGGTTATTGTAATTACTACTTTCTAGTGTGGAGTATACTTCAAGGATGGGTACCACATATGTGCAGTATACTGATGTCTAGCTGTCCAAACTGCATGTTGGATAGTTTTGGACCTCATGCTTCGGAGGCTTTTTCACCCTAAATAGTAAACTGTCTAACACTTTCACTGATGTTTTATCATCACGTAATACCAGTTGAAGTATTTTATTGGCAACAACCTCCCTGCTGTTAAGATTCTTGTTCACATAATCCTTTTATGATACATCTTTTGCCTTTCCCTTTTTTAATGTATTGCTGTAATGGCCAAGTTTCTGCAATCCAGTGATTAAATTCATCATCTGCTTTACTGTGATAGAAGCTGTTTTGTCATGCAGTCAGGGTGCACTTTGTGTTCACTGTGATTACAAGAACATGAAATGTCTAAAGTGTCTAAAGCTAAACCAGGGACTGATTTCAGCATATTATTCATTTACAGGGCTTAATTGTTTGAATGGCTGCATTTGAGATTTGTTTTTGATTAATAATCAAATTATAAAATTAAATTGTGTCTTTTGTTTTCACAAAACCCACTTTTATAGTGCTGTAATTCTACTACAGCAACACACACACACACACACACACACACACACACACACACACACACACGGTTCTTTTCTTCCCTCTCCATCTCCATATCAATGGCAGCAGGACAATCAGCTAGCTGGTTCACACCAGCAGCCTGGCAGGCAGACACACAAACACACACATGCACGCACGCACGCACGCTCACACACATGCAGCAGACAGAAACTGTTCTTCTTCAGCCCGACTCTGTCTTTTGTGTCTTTCACTTTCCTGCACACACATAGTACACTATATAATCATTAGATGTGAATATTTATATTTCAAAAACATCATCAAACATGTAGTCATATTTTAGCAACTGTGTTACCACCTTCATCTGCAACAGATTGCCATCAAACATTAACAGTATGAAAGCCTCCAACATGACATTAACCCATTTCCTGTACATTTTGCATGTAACATCACGCACTAGGGTGAGTTACAACAATGACAAACCCTGGTTCAGTGTGAAACTCAGGATTCTCAGGCTGGAGAAGGAAAGGGCGTTCAGAAGTGGGGAAAGAGACAGCTTCAGGGCAGCTAAGCCTGAGTTTGATAAAGCAGTGAGAGCAGTAAGCAGAGACACTCCAACAACAGTTCTCTGCTCATGACACCGCTTCTGTCTGGAAAGGCTTGCAAAAAATAATCAATTACAAACCATTGTCTCCCCACTCCACCAATGACCTGCGCCAGGCAAACCAGTTGAACGAGTTCTACTGTCGCTTTGAAAGGCAATGGTCAGCTGACAACCCCATCCCCCCACCTCACACCTCCAGCTCACCTCTTCACACTGGCCCCAAACCCCACTCCCCAGCAGGGGCTCAGAGCCCCCCACAGTCTAACACTCCAGAACCTCCAAGCCCAGAGACCCAGCTCATTATACAGGAGAGAGACGTCAATAGGCTATTCAAGAGGCAGAAGCCCCGCAAAGCAGCAGGACCTGACTGTGTCTCCCCCTCCACCTTGAAACACTGTGCTGATCAACTGTCCCCAGTCTTCACTGATGAGCCTGTCCTCAGAGAAAAAACGACCACATAGGTCATCTGTACACGCCCGTATTACGACCGAGTGTTACGTTTTGACGTTAAGTGACATCTAGCGGTTGAGTAAATATCGACACTCCGGTGTCTCAGCTGAAACGTCACCATGAACAAACTTTTACCTAACACTATCCCTAACCCTAACCCTACCCATAACCCTAAACCTGTGTTGCGAAAGTGAGGAAAAAGCCGTTTTGCGAGGGAAAAGCCATTTTGCGAATTAAATCCCGTAATGCGTTCCTGTCTCCCGTAGGGGCGCTAACGTAAATACGCTCTCATGGGTCGTATTCCGGGGCACGTTACATACGACCTGTGTGGTTGTATGAGTTTGAGGACTTGTTGTCCGAAGAAGCCAAGACCCACTGGACTTAATGATTACAGACCTGTCGCTCTGACCTCTGTGGTGATGAAGTCTTTTGAGCGCCTTGTGCTTCCTCACCTAAAAGCCATCACAGACCCTCTTCTGGACCTCCTGCAGTTCGCCTACGGAGCCAACAGGTCTGTAGACGACGCCGTCAACCTGGCTCTCCACTTCATTCTGCAGCACCTGGACTCAGCAGGAACCTACGCCAGGATCCTGTTTGTGGATTTCAGTTCTGCTTTTAATACAGTCATCCCTGCCCTGCTCCAGGACAAGCTCCTCCAGTTGAGTGTGCCTGCCTCCACCTGCAGATGAATCACAGACTTTCTGTCTGACAGGAAGCAGCATGTGAAGCTGGGGAAGCAAGTCACCGAGACCAGGACCATCAGCACTGGCTCCCCCAAGGCTGTGTTCTTTCCCCACTGCTGTTCTCCCTGTACACCAACAGCTGCACCTCCAGGCACCAGTCCGTCAAACTCCCGAAGTTTGCAGATGACACCACCCTCATCAGACTCATCTCTTATGGGGATGAGTCTGCTTACAGACTGGAGGTAGAGAACTTGGTGACCTGGTCCAGCAGGAACAACCTGGAGCTCAACGCCCAGAAGACAGTGAAGATGGTGGTGGACTTCAGGAGGAACACAGCCCCCCTGCTCCCATCAAGCTCTCTGACTCCACAGTGCTCACCGTAGAGTCTTTTCGCTTTTTGGGATCCATCATCTCCCAGGACCTGAAGTGGGAGATGAACATCAACTCCATAACCAAGAAGGCACAGCAGAGGATGTACTTCCTGAGGCAGCTGAAGAAGTTCAACCTGCCAAAGACTATGATGGTGCACTTCTACACGGCCATCATAGAGTCCAGCCTCTCCTCCTCCATCACCGTCTGGTACCCTGCAGCCACCGCTCGGGACAAGAGCAGGCTGCAGCGCATCATCCGCTCTGCTGAGAAGGTGATCGGATGTAACCTGCCATCCCTCCAGGATCTGTACACCTCTAGGACTTTAAGGCGTGCAACCAAGATCTTGGCCGACCCCTCTCACCCTGGACACAAACTTTTTGAACCCCTCCCTCAGGAAGGAGGCTGCGGTCCATCAGGACTAAAACTCACCACAAGAACAGCTTCTTCCCCTCTGCTGCATCGCTGATGAACACTGCCGTGTCACTGCAAATCAGCTCTGTTAACTATATCAATTTACTACTGATTAGGAACTATATATACCTTGTCTATTTGTTTACTTTATTTTAAAATTCTTACATCTCTTTACTTACTATTTTTTGTACGTGCACCAAGAGCACCAGAGAAAATTCCTTGTAAGTGTAAAAACCTACTTGACAATAAAACTGATTCTGATTCTGATTTTCAATGATCAAACGCTGTCTAATGAGATGCATTTACAAATCCCCATTTTCAGAAGTAAGAGAAACACTACACTACTATAAAAACTAAAGAAAGAGGAGGGAGGAAAAAGACAACATGTAAAACTGAGTGTAGTTTTGCCTCATACTTTGGCAATCGCAATCTGACTAAATCAGTGCTTTCACAAGCACAAATAAAATGACAACACAACAGAGAAGACAGCAAATCAGTGCAGCTGATGGAAGGTCTGTATTCTGAAAATGTCAACAAACATGACCGTCTGGTACTTTCTACCACCTGGTCTGTGTGGTGCATTTTAACTGTGTTTCAAGAGGGCTTCATTAGAGCAAGAGATCTGTCATTGTGTTGAGAAATGTGCCAGTGGCTGATGTTTAAACATGCAAACAGAATACTTCAACAATGGGGAATGTTTCTGAGCTTAGTTTTCTAGTTTGCATCATGTCAGCTCTCTCAAACTTTCTCCTATGGTTCTCAGTTTCCTGTCAGTAAGGCTTAAAATAACTAGAAGAAAGCACAATTTATTTATAACAATATAAAAATGACCAGAACTGACTAAAACAAACCCAAAATGTTACTACAGACAATGTATAACATGAAAATATACCAAAACTACAAAATAAAGCTGCAGGGAAAGACTGTGAAAGTAGCTCAGTGTACACTGTAATGCACGTTTGTGTGTCAGAATGTTGTCGGTCCATCTTTATTCTGATGACAAGACAGCACGCCAATTTACATAATTCCCATAACCTCCGCTTTCCCTTCACTCAGCGTGATAATGAGCCGTTGCCATGGTCGTACAAATTAAGCAGAATGCTGCACACTCATCCAATCAGGAGTACAGTGGAATGTAGAATCACACACACACACGGGTGGATCTTTTCATAGCGGGTTATCTCTTGCAAGTACACAAATGTGCACGCAGAAATAAGCAACAGGCAATACACGCATTAACACTGCAGAGTGGCCTGAATCTCTCTCTTCCTATTCAGGAAAACATTTGAGGAGGAAATGCTGTACATAAATACTTAAGTTGTTTGTGTGGGCAAGAGTAGCAAAAGAAAATTCACACGACTACCAGTGTATTGGAGAGGGGATTGTGCTTTTCACACAAGCACCCGCACACACACAACCATAAATAAGGTGTCTAGACAGCACAGCCGTCAGTCTGCCCTCTGGTGTGTGTTGAACATACAAATCAACAGAGTGACACAGAGAGAAGAGGCTGGAGAAAGGGTAGCTTGTTAATAAATATGCATGATCTGTGCACTCCTTGAGGAAAGACTGATTCATCCGATTGCCTTGATTTGCTGGCCTTTGCGATGACACACATGTACACACACAGACATACACATATGCAGAAAAACGCACAAATCTGGAGATATGTAAACAGTCATATAATCGAGCAAAGGCAAAAACTTGGAGGCAGAGATGTTATTTTAACCTACAACACAATAGGAGGTCCTTTTACCACTGACTTTCTGTTGATATTCCACTGTTCTAATGTGCACTTCCCGCTTCTTTCCATTTTGCATTCATCTTTTAGCATATTCTTTGCATATTCAACAGTGTTTTGCCTTTAAAAGTGTACAATGCAGGAGGTAGCACTTGCGTTTTTGTATGCATTAGCCTAATAAATATGATGTAAGGCTCAGCTTTTATGTCAACAAGGATGAGAAGTTAATTTAGTGGTCAGAAAAAAACATGAATTTAAACATCTACAGCTTATTTGATGAATGTTACATGACTGAAAGCTCCAGAGCAGATAAGGGGTGACACAGAAATCAATTTTTTGATTCCCACCAGTTTCGATATAGTATAGATATAGTATATTTCACTATTTGGTTATAGAATGCTTTCATTTTCCCCTCATTTCAGTAAGTAAAAGAAACATTTGTAAGCAGGGACTGACTGTGTGCAGATGCATATGAATAAATGCAATGAAACTAGAGCTTTTTAATTGAATGAAACCACTAACAACATCCATATTTGTTTTCTTGAATATACTTTGGCTCAAATTTTATATTGATATCTATACCATTCCCCATGAATGCAGTACTTTTGTGCCGTACCTAAGGACAGGAAAACAGTTCCAACTTGTGTATGCATTACCAAGAAAATATAAAGCTGGCTTAATGTCAGAGTGATGAATTAGCCACCCCATTGTATCTTCAGAAAGTTTTTGAAAGTCTCTGAAGTGCATTACAATAAAAGTGTGCCAAAAAAATCAGTATTTTACGTGCACACGTATGTAGAACTGTGGCAATCACAACTGTTCAAAAGACGTGAGAGTTTTGCACTGGATGTCTGCAAGTCTCTGTCCTGCATGTGTGGAGAGGAAAAGAGAGGTGGGATTTAAATCTGTTCTTAAACTCTAGCCCTTGGCAAAGACACACACACACACACACACACACACACACACACACACACACACACACACACACACACACACACACACACACACACACACACACACACACACACGGTCTGGGCAGCCTGAGATGCTCATTGTTATTCTGCACACAGTTGTGGTCACAGACAAGGCCAGGCAGGAGTGCAGACACACACACATACATACACAGTGAGGCACATGTTGTCATGACACATTACAAATGCTAAATACCATACAAGATTAAGAAATACAAAAGCAGCCCTAATTTGCATACACACAATTGCACTTCACATGCACACAACACACATGCACACACATTCCATCAGTGGCAGAGAAACATCTGCCGCCGTTCGACTCTTTCTTTCAAGAAACTGAAAACGTGGGGGCCAAGACTGACTAGGCAAAACACAAAGACAAAAAGTGCATGGAACAACAATTCTGAACTTGACCTGAATGACACTAAGAATCAGCATTTTTCATTTAAATTTTTAATTTTAACTTTGATTTTGGAGTTAAGCCTATTTTACCACAACTGTCCACTAGAGGCCATTGGACCCAAGATTTGACACAAGTGACGGAGGGAAAAATGTCCCCCATCTCTCAGCTTGCAACAGCTGAATTAAACCCAGAGTGTTGTAATCTCAAGGTCAGTGAGTCAAGTGGGGCCCTCTAATCTTCTGTACATTATAAGGCATCACGGAGCTCACACCGCTCACTTTTTGTGCTGAAGTCCTGGAACAAAAGTGCTGAATCGCTGACAGTTTTGTTGGAGCTGACCTCTGGCCCTCACATAAACATTAATCAGAGTTCTTTCCACAATCAGCTACTTGTTTCTTCCTCTCTTGTATGAGTCCCAATCAATGACAAACCACACATGAACTCTGTCACCTGGTACCTGATTGGACCCAAAGCAAGTCATAATGTAGTGGGTGCAAACTATTTGCAAATGAGCCGCAGTACAGCAGCAACACGTACCACATGCAGCACTCGTTATGGTGCTCTGTAGAAAAAAAGCACTGAAATAACTACTTTTTTATGTGCTCATGTACCGTACACTACTGTTCAAAAGTTTGGGGTCACTCAGACAATTTCATGTTTTCCATCAAAACTCACACTTTCATTCATGTGCTAACCATAGACTGTATATATAGTGGACGTAGCATCTGGCTCCAGAATTGAAGCCAACCCGGAAGTGTCAAAAACTTGCAATATCACGCCGTCTGCTAGGGTTGGCTCCAAAAAGCTTTTTCTCCATAGACCCCAGTTAATTTTTGGAAAAAATCAAATTTGATAGACTGATGTTCTACAGCTCAGGATTTTTTCCTGTTAGTTTTCATGGTCAAAATGAGAGATCAGGTGGCCGATCTTAAAATAAATCAATACTGAATTTTAAATAAATCGTTAAATTTGGCGGAGCCAGGGGGCGTGGCTATACTTGATAGACAGCAACAGAAGCCTCTGCGGTAAAATGTGGGCGGGATAAGAGAGTCCTCAGCCAATCCTGCCCCTAGTTGCTCTCCGGTCCAGCCTGTTTGATGACACTTTTTACGCCACTGGCTCCAAAAAATCCAAAACGGCGACCAGGAAGTAGCAAAATCCAGGCTTCATTCTCTCGGCGTTGAAACCAACGGGTGACGTCACGGTTAGTTTACGCCTGGTGCTAACATAATTGCACAAGGGTTTTCTAATCAATTTCATTTCCAATATTTAAGGCGGTAAACTGAGGCTGCATTTTTTGTAAAAATCCTGTGTCTGTGTTTACATCGTTATATTTGTCACTGAAATGAGGCATCATCTGAAAATATGCACGGCCAAGATTGTGGATTTCAATTTTTTTATTTGCAAAAATGATGAAAATATTAACATTAAAAAACAGCTCATTTTAATTTATGTATTTTACTGTCAGTTAAATTTACAGATATAAAGTAGCTATGGTGAGTATCAATGGCAGAAAACACCCAAAATAAGTTGAACTAAAGGTACAAATCCAAATGCATGCACTACCATTAAAAAGTTTGGGGTCACCCAGGCAATTTCATGTTTTCCCTCCTTTCTCACACCTTTATTCATGTGCTAGCATAATTGTACAAGGGTTTTCTAATCATCAATGAGCCTTTCATCCCCATTAGCTAACACAATGTAGCATTAGAACACAGGAGTGATGGTTGCTGGAAATGTTCCTCTGTACCCCTATGGAGATATTCCATTAAAAATTAGCTGTTTCCAGTTAGAACAGCCATTTACCACATTGACAATGTCTAGACTGTATCTTTAATTAATTTAATGTTATCTTCATTGAGAAAAACTGTTCTTTCAAAAATAAGGACATTTCTAAATGACCTCAAACTTTTGAATGGTAGTGTATTTTCATGTACAGTAGCTCAGACCAGTTACTAGTTAAAACACCGTGTCTTAATGCTTTGTTGTTTTTTACTGCACTTGAAGTGTGAACACAATGTTGTCACACTGACAGATAGTGACTGGGTTTCCATATAACCGTCAAGTGAATATGAATCAAACTTTTGGTTTGCTGCAGGGGAAAAGACAAGAAAATGCAAATTGGATGCATTTTTCATCAATTATTTGAAAATTTAAACTTAAATATAATTCCGTTGTTGTGTTGTGTTGAAAATACTTTGATGAAAACATGGCTGGTGTAAGCAAAGAATTCAAAAAACAGCAAGTTAACAGTTAAATGGAGCAAATGTAAGTAAATTTACTTAAGTACAAATTTCAGGTATTTGCACTTTGTTCTGAATACTACAATTTGATGCTAATTTATACTTCACTGCAGTTCCTAAAGATATATCTTACTCCTTAATTACTACTGGAGTTCCTGTATGGATTACGATTTTGCTTGTATAACCCGTATGTAGATGATGATGCATTGTTAGCTACACTTAAACCACCTATAACAGCAAATTATTGCTTATATTATATTATTATTATTATATATATGCACGTTTTTGTGACCATACTTATGGAGTTTTACCTAAATTTGCAGTTGGCAGAAACCGAAAAAATACAAAAACAGAATATAAGAATACAATCCTTTCCCTGCAGCTCTTCTCTTTCTTCTCTGTTCTAAGCCTCTCTCAACAGATTAGCACACGCTTCAAACATACAACATGCAGAATTAAATAAAAGCTAAAAGTCCACATCTGCTTGTGGCTTGACACAAGATTCAAACCCTTCGTTTGTCAATGAAAGTCCTCAGTTTTACCCATTCAGCCACAATGTCCTATTTTCATTGAACTATTTATACTATCTCACTTGATCTGGTCTGAAAAGATCTGTTCGGCTGAAGTCTCCGGTCACAGGCTGGATTTTCAAAAGCCTAAAACCAATGCCAAGAAAAGCTGTAGAAGACTAGTTTCCTCTTAGACCACTTGAATTACAATATACTGAGGTGCTATGGTGGAGTTGTAGGTGAAATAATACTGCCTACTCTGCTTTTAAATGGCATTTTTAATGCCACAATGACTGTCATTGACTTTAACTTGTAATGGAGTACATTATATATTGCACAATTGCTACTCTTACTTAAGTAATGCATGCATTACTTACAGTGAACTTTCCCCACTGTGGGATCAATAAAGTTGATCTTATCTTATCTTATCTTATCTTATCTTATCCTCAACAAGTGCGCTCACACTGAAAGGACCAGTTTGCATGTTTATGGTCACTGACTACAATTTGCATTATGGCCAGCCACTCATTTTTTTCCCCTGTCGGTCTTGTTTTGCATTTATCTGGCTACAGATGCAATTATATTGTGCAATAGTTGACTCCAGAGACATGGCCAACATTCTTCTTGCTGGTTGAAAGATGCTGCAACACATAAACTGCTGAAAAGCATGGCACTGACAAACTGTGTCACAACAGCATGCAAACTGTGAAAATCCTATCGTGGATTTGGTTGAAACGACCTTAAAAACAATATGGATAGTGATAGAAACAATGCACGGTAATGAACTACATAATGTACGGTTTATATACATTATATATATGGATACATATTATCTTCCAGTCTGCTTTTTCTTTTGCTGACTGAACATCGCTTGTTTACCTTTCTGGCTTAATGGTTTGCTATGTTTTGCCTTTCTATTTTCTTCCAAAAACACTTCATGAATCTACTCGCTTTTTTGCAATGTCAAACTTCAAAGACTCAGACTTATTTATTTCAGAATTTGAAATTACTTGCTTACTCGCAAGCCCTTGACTCAGTAACCACATGCGAGTAAAGCCACAAACAAGTGTTTGCAGCTGCCACCGACCCTAAACAAGTCAATCTGCATACACCAACACACCCACACATTCGCACACAAAAGTACACACAGGCTGGTCTTCATCAGGCAGCACTGGCACAGCGCCCTGAGACGTCGGCACACATCACGGGCACAAAGGAGGGAAGGAAACAGACGAAAGAAAGAAAGAAACAAAGCCAGAAAGACAAAACAAAAGAGAAAAAGGGCTAAAATAAGCACACAGGAAGAAACAAACTGCAGCGGATGACGGGACGACAGAGAACTAAACGGGGCTGAAAAATAAATCTGACAAAGCGTACCTCGTTTCTGATCCACGCCACACTCGGAGAGCAGGAGGGATGCTGCTCTCGATTGCTACAGGGTCCACCTCTCTGTCTGTCCGTCTGTCTGTCTGTCCTTTTGCCTGCCAGGATCTTTGTCTGTGTGTCTGTCTGGCATCTGCACCTCTGTGTCTGCCTGATGTCTCATCTTTTCTAATGTGCCTTTGTGTGCTGGTGCCGTTTCTCACATTTTAATCTGTAGCTTAGTTTATAGCTACATCCGTGTGCCTACTTCTGTCTCACTTTGTCGGTTCGTATGTGTACTTCCTGGCTGTTGAACTCTCTCTCACAATTTGTGGATTTCTGTTGTCATGTGCTCTGTCTGGCATGTACAGATACAGTCTGCTGCTGTCTGTCTGTCTGCTTCATGCCCAACCCTTTGCACACACACACAATGAAGAACAGATGGACGGACAACCATTTTCGACCAAAGCATCACATGTTTCACACCAAAGAAGTGCAAAAGGAAACACAGACGCTGCAGTTAGCAGCCCACGAAGTTTAGCAGCCATCTTGGAGGACATGCAGTCAAGCACAAAAAACCAATGGGAGGAGAATACCTTTGCTTATGAAAGTACTACAAATGCCCGACTGTCCCGAGTGTCCTTGCATCCCCCCTTCAAAACTTTGGATTCGAGCCAAGTCGGGCATCCCACTCACAAGATCTCCACTGTTCAATCCCAGCATGCCTTGGCACGACACTGAGTGATTGCTCTCACAGCAGCAAAACATAGCGGGGACAGAAAGAAAGACAGAGAGGCTGGATCTCTGCCATGCCTTCCTTGTAGTGAGCTAATGAAGCAAGAAAAGCCTGGATACAGTTCAAGCATCAACATACACACAGACACACAGTGGGTACAATAGCCCCAGCCAGCACAGACAGCAGGCATATTGAACATGTCTCTCCTATAGATTGCAACAACAAAAAACAAAACAGCAAGTCAAACAGCCACAAACCTGTCCAAAATCTGACTGTATTACAATGTCTCTGTTCATCGTTAAACTATTTTCTTGCTCTTTTCTGTTTTCATTTGTGCTTGAAGTGCTGTTTGAAGCCGGATTATTTTGCATTTCTTTTTTTGCATTCACAGCAGGTAAAATAGGCAAGTTGACTGTGACGGCCCCCGTGTGTCCGTCTATTAGATGAACTAATGACATCTGTTCTCTTTAAGGTGCTGGGATTGGCCAGGTGTAATCATTGAGATGTGGAGCACCTGGGCCCGCTGCTCCACCTCAGCTATATCTACTTGCTTCCATTGATCTGTCTTGGCTCTGGGCTCTCTCTGCTCACGGTTCCAGTCGCCTGAGCCACATGCACCATTTATTTAGCTCCTTTTGTTAGTGCACCTTTCAACACCTTGCAGCACATCATTTTCACACAGCCATACACACTACTGATATTACAGACAAGACACACTCCATGCCAGGGTTCTCTCCAGGATTTTTTTACAGCGTAATGGCAGGTTGAGACAGCCCGACACTATGCGCAAGCGCAATAGCCTTCATTAAATCTCGCGAGTGGCCGGCCCAGATGTCAGCCAATGAGCGTCACGCATATGTTCCAAATGCTCGTGATTTAGGTCACTATTCACCATACATGGCATCACGGAAACCACCGAGACATGCTAATTGTAACCCCGAGATTGGAAGCGACTCTTAATTTTAGACGGGAACGGGTCAATCGACAGGAAAGTACGGCTGAGGTGGGAAGACATAAATTAACCTAGATAGGCACCCAGTCGATAAAAACAAACACACATGGCGTTATCTGTCAAAATAACTCTCTTTCATAGCGCCAACTGCCCCAATAAAGAAGTTTTCTCACATAAATATGGAAATATTACGGAAGCCAATGTGCTCAAAACACAGTACCACAACTTGAAAGGCAGCGTAGCGGCCCTAATCACACCGTAATCTTTTAAATGCGCTAGCGAGAACCCTGCATGATTACAGTTATTTTTGTTTATCTTATCTTAATTTGTAGTAAATTACTTGATTATTTTTGGGAAAGCGGACTCCTCCTGTTCCTTTGTCATGGCCATTGAGCCGGGTTATGACATTGACAGATGAGGAACGGCAGGTGTTGTTGCTGTAAGTCTCTGACCGACTGAGTTTTCAGGGATGGAAAGCTAACATGGTGCCTCAAAATAAAGGAAAAGAGCAACGACAGTGGAGAGATGACAGCAACCAGAGGAACGACGACAAAGATGACCACACAGATGCTACTTCAGCTTTATAACAAGTTAGTAATACTAACAGATTGTCTCCCAAAATGTTTTAAACTGGCTTAAAAATGTAGGACTTATGAGCTGTCCATTAGAACTGTCATTGAAAACGTATCTACAGTGATCTTCGTTTATTTTCATAGTTTTCTTTCAGCTTTTTGACTTTAAAGACGGGGGATGCACAGTGTGACAGTGGCTAGTACTTTCGCCTTGCAGCAAGAAGATCCCCGGTTCAAATCCCGGGGTTGTCCTGGGATCTTTCTGCATGGAGTTTGCATGTTCTCCCTGTGCATGCATGGGTTTTCTCCGGGCACTACCGCTTCCTCCCACAGTCCAAAAATATGCTGAGGTTAATTGATTATTCTAAGTGTGAATGTGAGTGTGATTGTTTGTCTGTATATGTAGCCCTGCGACAGACTGGCGACCTGTCCAGGGTGTCCCCTGCCTTCGCCCGAGTCAGCTGGGATAGGCTCAAGCACCCCTCGCGATCCTAATGAGGATAAAGCGGTGTATAGAGAATGGATGGATGGATAGATTGATGGATGGATGGATGGATGGATGGATGGATGGATGGATGGATGGATGGATGGATGGATGGATGGATGGACTTTAAAGACGTTACAAATACTAGAAAATAAGTGACTAGACTGGAAGTCACAGTAAAAGAAGGTACATTTGTAAAACAAGTACAAAAAATGACTGAAAATAACTGTTTCTAGGTAATAATCAAGGCATATATTAAAGAGCTTAAGTGTTTATTCACAGTAAAAAAACAACAAAAAACAAAACAGATATATTACTTTACGTATTAAGATGTGAAATTATTCCAATAAATACATGTTGTGACAACTATTTGTAGCTTCAATGGTTTTATGGAATGGAAATAAATGCTAATTTACTTTTCTGGTCACATGATGATGATGCTATGCAGTCCTACAATTCAGGAAGAAACTTAAACTGTCAAGTATCAAGTATCTAGTCATCACAGGGGGGGAAGCTGTAGAGGGAGTCAGATTTTGTTGGGTCACTTAACAAAATCTGACTCCCCCTTTATACTGGGAATGCAAGAAGTGACAGCCTCCAAATTTTCTCAGCTGGAACATCTGGACCTCTGCTGCTGCTGTAAAAACATAGCCAATGGATCAAATGCAACTTTAGCGCCCAGTGGTATTACGACGTAATTTTTTTTTTTCTGTGCAGTAGTCTAAAAATGTAAAATCATCATTAAAAAATATGGATCCTTGCAACAGCAGTAATAGGAAAAGATCTGACAAACACTACATATCCCAGCACCCCACACTGTGAACTGCAAATTTGCAACAACACTCATGGCACCTCATTTGCTAATTGCCAAGGTGAACAGATACAGTTTGGTCCATATATATTTGGACATTGACTCAAGTATTGTTTTTTTACCTGTTGAATGAAACATATTCCAATTATAGTTATATAATGGACATGGACATAAAGTGCAGACTCTCAGCTTTCATTTGAGAGGATCCACATTCAAATTGGATGAAGGGTTCAGGAGTTCAGCTCCTAAACATGTGCCACCCTATTTTAAAATGAACCAAAAGTAATTGGACAATTGACTCAAAGGCCATTTCATGGGCAGGTGTGGGCAATTCTTTCGTTATGTTAGTTCCAATTAAACAAATACAAGGCCTGGAGTTGATCTGAGGTGTGCTGCTTGTATTTGGAAGATTTTGCTGTGAAGACAACATGCAGTCAAAGCAGCTCTGAATGCAGGTGAAACAAGCCATCCTTAAGCCGAAGAAACAGAAAAAAGTCATCCGCGAAATTGCTACAATATTAGGAGTGGCAAAATCTACAGTTTGGTACATCCTGAGAAAGAAAGAAAGCACTTGTGAACTCGCCAACGCAAAAAGACCTGGACGTCCACGGAAGACAACAGTGGTGGATGATCGCAGAATCATTTCCATGGTGAAGGGAAACCCCTTCACAACAGCCAACCAAGTTACAAACACTCTCCAGGAGGTAGGAGTGTCATTGTTCAAGTCTACCATAAAGAGAGGACTGCATTAGAAGAGTGTACCCTTTTTTCATCTGCTTAATGTAGCCGCAAGGAGACACAAGCCAGGGTCTTATTGTGCCGGTCCCAAGCCTGGATAAATACAGAGGGTTGTGTCAGGAAGGGCATCCGACGTAAAACTTTGGCCAAATCAAACATGCGAATCAAATGTATGACTTCCATACCAGATCGGTCGAGGCCCGGGTTAACAACGACCGCCATCGGTACTGTCGACCTACAGGGTGCCGGTGGAAAATGGACGACTGTTGGTCGAAGAAGGAGTGGAGGAAGGTGTGTTCATAGGGAGAGAGAGAAGAGGAACACCAAGAGTCTAGGACTGAGAGTAGGGACTCTGAATGTTGGAACTATGACAGGAAAAGGTAGAGAGCTGGGTGACATGATGCAGAGGAGGAAGGTGGAAGGGTACACACATACCGTGTGTCCAGGAGACCAGGTGGAAGGGTAGTAAAGCTAGAAGTTTAGGAGCAGGGTCCAAGTTGTTCTATCATGGTGTAGATAGGAAGAGAAATGGAGTAGGAGTTATCTTGAAGGAGGAGTTTGTTAGGAATGTCCTGGAGGTAAAAAGAGTGTCAGATCGAGTGATGAGCTTGAAGCTAGAAATCGAAGGTGTGATGTTCAATGTTGTTAGTGGGTATGCTCCACGGGTAGGATGTGAGCTGGAGGAGAAGGAGAAATTCTGGTTGGACCTTGATGAAGTGATGCAGAGTATCCCTAGAAGTGAGAGAGTTTTCATTGGCGCAGACTTCAATGGACATGTTGGTGCAGGAAACAGAGATGATGAGGATGTCATGGGCAGGTTTGGTATCCAGGAGAGGAACGCAGAAGGACAGATGGTGGTTGACTTTGCAAAAAGGATGGAAATGGCTGTAGTGAATACTTTCTTCCAGAAGAGGCAGTAACGTAGAGTGACCTATAAGAGTGGAGGTAGGAGCACACAGGTAGACTACATCTTGTGTAGACGGTGTAATCTGAAGATCAGTGACTGCAAAGTAGAGGCAGGTGAGAGTGTAGCCAGACAGCATAGGATGGTGGTGTGTAGGATGACCCTGGTGGTGAAGAAGATGAAGAGGGCAAAGGCAGAGCAGAGGACCAAATGGTGGAAGCTGAAAAAGGAAGAGTGTTGTGTGACTTTCAGGAAAGAGTTGAGGCAGGCTTTGGATGGTCAGGAGGTGCTTCCAGATGACTGGACAACTACAGCAAATGTGATCAGGGAGACAGGTCGCAGAGCACTTGGTGTGTCATCTGGAAGGAAAGGAGATAAGGAGACTTGGTGGTGGAATGAGGAGCTGCAGGAGTGGATCCAGAGAAAGAGGTTAGCTAAGCTGAGCAGATAGAGCATTTGTTGACTGATTCAAATCTCGATTATCTCTGCTTGACAGAAACTTGGTTAACCCCGTCTATTCCTTCATCAGTTGTGAATGTGCCGGGATATACTTTATACAGGCGTGATAGATTGAAGGGTAAAGGCGGTGGTGTGTTGATCTATGTAAAAAATCATATTCAAAGTCAGATACTGGATTTTAACGATTGTAATCTGGAATGTGTTGGTATCATTATTACTTTGTCCCCCCAAATGATTTTTTGTGTTATTGTAATATATCGACCCCCAATAGCTACTAATGATTTCTTTGTTTCTCTTGGTAGACTGCTTAAACAGTGTGAGGGAAAGGAAGTTATTCTTTTGGGTGATTTTAACTTAAATTGGTCTGAGAGATCGTGCAGGTATAAACTTGAGGAAATAACAAAATCCTTTCAAATGACACAGATGTTAGATAAACCAACGCGAATAACAAAATCTTCACAAACTTTAATAGACCTAATATTTACAAATAAGCCTGAGAGAGTTACTAAAATTTATAATTTAATTACAGGTATGTCTGATCATAATTTAACCTTATTAGCTCGAAAATTGACAAAGGCAAGGTATAAAGAAGAAATTCAAATTAAAGGTAAAACATGTATCACTTTTATTTCAAAGAAAGATCTGAATCAAATTGAAAACGATCTAAAACAAATAAACTGGACAGACATCCTCAAGAATAAATCTTGTGAAGAGGGTTGTCATGATTTAATGTTAACTGTAAATAGTATTTTAACAAAATATACAAAAAATAGGCAAAGAAGGCAAAGTACAAAACAAAATTTGCCGTGGTTCACTAAAGCTATCTGGGAAATGATGAAAAAGCGAGATATGGCATTGAAAGCTTTCCTGAGGTCCGGATTAATAACTGATCGTCTTAATTTTACAAGTCAGAGAAATAAGGTTACAGTAGCACTTCGAAAAGCCAAGGCTGGGTTTTTCCTTGACATTATTAAAAATGCACAAGGAAATAGTAGAATAATATGGAAAACTATTAATAAATTGCTTGGAAAAGAAAAATCTGAAAGTGAGGGTATTCGTCTTAAAATAAATGGAAATATAGTTAATGATTCTTTGGCAATAGCAACAAATTTTAATGATTATTTTATAAATGGTGTCAAAACATTGGCCAAAGACTTTAAATTCGTTGATCCTATTTCTGTCATTAATGACAATTCCAATATGATCCTTTGCCCAATAAATACAGTTAAAGTTAAAAAAATAATTACAACATTGAATAGTAGTAAGGCAAAAGATATTTATGGTATAGATACAACTTTTTTAAAACATTATAGGGATATTTTTTCTGATCCATTAACAAAGATGATTAATCATTCGATCAGGGAGGGTATTTTTCCTGCAGTTTTAAAACCAGCCATTATTACCCCTATTTTTAAATCTGGAGACAAACAAGACATGAGTTGTTATCGTCCGATAAGTATTCTTCCTGCCGTATCAAAGGTGCTTGAGAAAATTGTTGCAGAGCAACTGACCAACCACCTGGACTCACAATTACTCTTAAATCCAATGCAATTTGGTTTTAGGCAAAGATATTCAACAGATTCAGCCTGTTGTTATTTTTTGGAAACAGTCAGGGCATTCATAGATCGGGGAGGGGTGGTGGCAGCAGTCTTCCTTGATCTGCGTAAAGCCTTTGATACAGTTAATCATCAGATATTGCATAATAAGTTAAATAAATATCATTTTTCTAATCATACCCAAAAGTGGCTGCAATCTTACCTAAGTGACCGACATCAATGTGTGCGGGTGAATAACGCTAAATCTGAATTTAAATCTGCCTCTATGGGAGTGCCGCAGGGGTCTATTTTAGGACCCTTGCTTTTCAGCATTTATATAAATGACCTCCCTGCAGTGTGTCCTGATGTTGAGATAATAATGTATGCCGACGATACGGTGATTTTTACTTTCGGGAAAGATGAGTTTGAGGTTGTGGAAAAGTTAAATAAGGAGATGCAGAAAGTAGCCAAATGGCTACAGACATCCTGCCTCACTCTAAACTTAGATAAAACAGTCTCAATGTTTTTTTCAAATAAAAGAAAACTATTAAAAATATGTGAAATCGAAGTAAATGGGCAAAAACTTAAAAATGTAGATGAAACAAAATACTTGGGTTTAACAATAGATTCAAATCTTTGTTTTAAAACCCATATTAAAAAAATTGGTAATAAACTAAAATTTAATTTAATGAATTATAAACATATTAGAAATTCTTTAACAACAGAGGCCTCTTATACTTATCTCAATACGATGATTGTCCCGCATCTTTTATATTGTATGTCCAGCTGGTCTCAGGCTTGTGAAACATCAGTGAAACCACTTGAGTCTTTGTATAAGAGAGCCCTAAAAATTCATGATAGAAAGCCTTTTCGATATCATCACTGTAACATCCTTAATAAATACAATTTTTTAGTTTTGATAATTTAATTAAATTCAATCAAATTTCCTTATTATTTAAAATAATTCATAATCTGACTGCCCCCCCACTGAGAAAGTTTATTACTCTGAGTGCAGAACAAATTTCTCGGTCTACACGGTCGACAGTCAGAGGAGAGTGTATTGTTCCAAGGTGCAGAACTACTTTTGGCCAACAGTCATTTTCTTACAGAGCTGTGAGCCTTTGGAACACTCTTCCCAGTGAAATCATGGCATGCACAGACTTTAGCGTGTTCAAGCGTTTAACTAGAACATGGTTATTGTCGCAGCAAGTTTGTACACATTGAGTGACTGGGGTAAACTGTAACTGTATGTGTTACTGTGTGACTGTTACAATGTACTGTTTTTTTTCTTTTTTTTTTTTTTTCTTTTAATGGTAACAGCAACCTGCCCAGGGACTACAGGTGGAAATTAGCTCTTTGTGCTATAACCTGGCACATGCATATTTTCCTTATATGGATTAATGTTTATTGTGCATTGTCCCTGATTAAATAAATGAAATAAATAAAATAAATAAAATAAGAAGTAGTGGGATACTGAGAGGACTGAAGAGAGTAGACAGGAGGACAGGGAGATGCAGCGTAAGGTGAAAGTAGAGGTGGCAAAGGCCAAACAAGGGGCTTACAATGACTTGTATGCTAGGTTGGACAGTAAGGAGGGAGAGACTGATCTGTGCAGGTTGGCAAGGCAGAGAGACAGAGATGGGAAGGACGTGCAGCAGGTTATGGTGATAAAGGATAAGGATGGAAGTGTGTTGACAGGTGCCAATAGTGTGATGGGAAGATGGAAAGAGTACTTTGAAGAGTTGATGAATGAGGAAAATGAGAGAGAACGAAGAGTAGAAGAGGTGACTGTTGTGGACCAGGAAGTGGCAAAGATTAGTAAAGATGAAGTGAGGAGGGCATTGAAGAGGATGAAGAGTGGAAAGGCACTTGGTCCTGATGATACACACGTGGACAAAATTGTTGGTACCCCTCAGTTAAAGAAGGAAAAACCCACAATTCTCACTGAAATCACTTGAAACTCACAAAAGTAACAATAAATAAAAATTTATTGAAAATTAAATAATCAAAATCAGCCATCACTTTTGAATTGTTGATTAACATAATTATTTAAAAAAACAAACTAATGAAATAGGGCTGGACAAAAATGATGGTACCCATAACTTAATATTTTGTTGCACAACCTTTTGAGGCAATCACTGCAATTAAACGATTTCTGTATTTGTCAATGAGCGTTCTGCAGCTGTCAACAGGTATTTTGGCCCACTCCTCATGAGCAAACAGCTCCAGTTGTCTCAGGTTTGATGGGTGTCTTCTCCAAATGGCATGTTTCAGCTCCTTCCACATATGTTCAATGGGATTCAGATCTGGGCTCATAGAAGGCCACTTTAGAATAGTCCAACGCTTTTCTCTCAGCCATTCTTGGGTGTTTTTGGCTGTGTGTTTTGGATGGTTGTCCTGTTGGAAGACCCATGACCTGCGACTGAGACCAAGCTTTCTGACACTAGGCAGCACATTTCTCTCCAGAATGCCTTGATAGTCTTCAGATTTCATCGTACCTTGCACACTTTCAAGACACCCTGTGCCAGATGCAGCAAAGCAGCCCCAAAACATTACTGAGCCTCCTCCATGTTTCACCGTAGGGACAGTGTTCTTTTCTTCGTATGCTTGGTTTTTGAGTCTATGAACATAGAGTTGATGTGCCTTACCAAAAAGCTCCAGTTTGGTCTCATCTGTCCAAAGGACATTCTCCCAGAAGCTTTGTGGCTTGTCAACATGCATTTTTGCAAATTCCAGTCTGGCTTTTTTATGAGTTTTTTTCAGCAGTGGTGTCCTCCTTGGTCGTCTCCCATGAAGTCCACTTTGGCTCAAACAACGACGAATGGTGCGATCTGACACTGATGTACCTTGGCCTTGGAGTTCACCTTTAATTTCTTTGGAGGTTGCTCTGGGCTCTTTGGATACAATTCGAACGATCCGTCTCTTCAATTTGTCATCAATTTTCCTCTTGCGGCCACGTCCAGGGAGGTTGGCTACTGTCCCGTGGGTCTTGAACTTCTGAATAATATGAGCCACTGTTGTCACAGGAACTTCAAGCTGTTTAGAGATGGTCTTATAGCCTTTACCTTTAAGATGTTTGTCTATAATTTTTTTTTCAGATGTCCTGGGACAATTCTCTCCTTCGCTTTCTGTTGTCCATGTTCAGTGTGGTACACACCTTTTCACCAAACAGCAGGGTGACTACTTGTCTCCCTTTAAATAGGCAGACTGACTGATTATGAGTTTGGAAACACCTGTGATGTCAATTAAATGACACACCTGAGTTAATCATGTCATTATGGTCAAATAGTTTTCAATCTTTTATAGAGGTACCATCATTTTTGTCCAGGCCTGTTTCATTAGTTTGTTTTTTTAAATAATTATGTTAATCAACAATTCAAAAGTAATGGCTGTTTTTGATTATTTAATTTTCAATAAATTTTTATTTATTGTTACTTTTGTGAGTTTCAAGTGATTTCAGTGAGAATTGTGGGTTTTTCCTTCTTTAACTGAGGGGTACCAACAATTTTGTCCACGTGTGTATGCCTGTGGAGGTATGGAAGTAAAGTTTCTGACTGGGTTGTTCAACAGGATCTTAGATAGTGAGAAGATGCCAGAAGAATGGAGGAGAAGTGTGCTGGTGCCCATCTTTAAGAACAAGGGAGATGTGCAGAGTTGTGGCAACTACAGAGGAATAAAGCTGATGAGCCACAGGATGAAGCTATGGGAAAGAGTAGTTGAAGCTAGACTAAGGGCAGAGGTGAACATCTGTGAGTAGCAGTATGGTTTCATGCCAAGAAAAAGTCCAACAGATGCGATATTTGCTTTGAGGATGTTGATAGAGAAGTACAGAGAAGGTCAGAAGGAGCTGCATTGTGTCTTTGTAGATCTGGAGAAAGCTTATGACAGGGTGCCAGAGAGGAACTGTGGTTTTGTATGAAGAAGTCGGGAGTGGCAGAGAAGTATGTTAGAGTGGTGCAGGACATGTATGAGGACTGTAAGAAAGTGGAGAGGTGTGCTGTAGGAGTGACAGAGGAGTTCAAGGTGGAGGTGGGACTACATCAGGGATCAGCTCTGAGCCCCTTCTTGTTTGCTATGGTGATGGACAGGATGACAGACGAGGTTAGACAGGAGTCTCCATGGACTATGATGTTTGCAGATGACATTGTGATCTGTAGTGAGAGCAGGGAACAGGTGGAGGAGAAGATAGAGGCGTAGAGGTTTGTCCTGGAAAGGAGAGGAATGAAGGTTAGCCGCAGCAAGACAGAGTATCTGTGTGTGAATGAGAGGGACCCAAGTGAAAGAGTGAGGTTACAGGGAGAAGAGGTCAAGAAGGTGGAGGATTTAAGTATTTAGGGTCAACAGTTCAGAGCAATGGAGAGTGTGGAAAAGAGGTGAAGAAGCGTGTACAGGCAGGCTGGAACGGCAGGAGAAAAGTGTCAGGTGTGATGTGCGATAGAAGAGTTTCAGCTAAAATGAAAGGAAAGGTTTATAAAACTGTGGTGAGACCAGCCATGTTGTTTGGTCTGGAGACAGTGTCTCTGAGGAAAAGACAAGAGGAAGAGCTGGAGGTAGCAGAACTGAAGATGCTGAGGTTCTCTTTGGGAGTGACCAGGATGGATAGGATCAGGAATGAGTACATCAGAGGGACAGCACATGTTAGGGGCTTTGGAGATAAATTCAGAGAGGCCAGACTGAGATGGTTCGGACAATGTCCAGAGAAGAGAGAGTGAATATATTGGTAGAAGGATGCTGAGTTTCCCACTGCCAGGCAGGAGGCTTAGAGGAAGACCAAAGAGAAAGTTTATGGATGTGGTTAAAGAGGACATGAAGGTAGTTGGTGTGAGAGAAGAAGATGCAGCAGACAGAGTTAGATGGAGGCAATTGATTTACTGTGGCAACCCCTGAAGGGAAAAGCCGAAAGGAAAAGAAGAAGAAGACTCTTTTTTCATCTGCTTCTGCAGGCCATAACACCAGCAGTTGGACCAAGCCTACTGGTGCCTAAATGAGCTCTATGCAACAGCTAGATGAGGTGAAATCCATGGAGCATTTCCCTTTTGCTCTGGATATGCTTCTTCCTGAGGTGAGCTGAAGCTTTTTATCAGTGCTCATGTGTGTGACTGTATATTTCTGATATTTCTGGTTTTTATGATTATTGTCTGTGTGAAGGCGATGATCAAAGCCATTGCTGGGGTAGACAAAATGTCAGTAAAAAGGCAGAAGAAAAGTACATAAAGGATGAATTTGTGTAATGACTGTGCTCTTTTTTCTGCTTCTTCTCAGAGAATGACAGGTGTTGGAAAGACCAATAAGCACCATGCATCACTTGTGCACATGTGTTACGGGCTGGATCCCATGCGCATCATGTGCGCAGGTGATGGACAGCAGCGGAGCGGAGGCATGCTGGAGTACTACTCAGGCTACTTGAATGGAGCATGTCACATTACAGCGGTGGAAAATATGAGCAGCGATCATGACGATCGGCTACTCAAACTGGAGCAACAGGCTACAAGGCTGAAGGGTGCTAACAAGGCTCTACAAGAGATAGTTACCGATCTTGAAGCAAGATCCAGACGCCAGAATATCAAAATTGTTGGCTTGCCGGAAAATGTTGAAAATGGATGGCTGATTGATTTTGTGGCAAACTTATTCCCCACTGTTTTTGGAAGGGAACATTTTCTGAGTCCTATAAAAGTTTATCGTGCACGCAGGTTAGGTATTCGCCAAGCTAATAATGTTAACGGGCCCCGTGTTTTGATTGCCAGGATTCATGATGACTGTATCAAGGAGCTAATCATGCAGCTAGCAAAGCAACAGGCTCCTTTGATGTATCAGGGCCAGCACATCCATATTTTTCCAGACTTTCCTTCGGAGATTATGAAGCAGCGTCAACTTTTTGAAGCCACCAGGAAAAGACTGAAAGATGCTGGCATATGCACAGGATTCATCTACCTGGCTCACCTTGTTGTTACCCATGGCAACATTACATCCCGGTTTGACAACCTTGAGGAGGCGGCGAGGCTTGCAGATGGTGTGGTATCTAGTGTCGAGGCTTCCAGAGAATAAAACTGGACGCTAATAGACTCACTTGATTGTTCAAGTGTGTTATGGACAACTTTGTCTGATAACTCAGGTAACAGTTCTTCAGGGTTAGCACATTAGGTGTCTATTTTGTTATGTTGTTCATATAATTATAGTTTTATTATTTGTGAATTTGTATGTTTGATATCTTGAATACTTATCATAGTTAACATTTAGGTGTTTTACATGATCTTGTTTACAATATCGGAAAGGGAGCAGGATGGTCATGATTTAGCAGCTTAGTATATAGCAAAGTACTGTTGGAAATCCCCTGCTAACAGTATGTTAAACTTGGTTTTTTGCCTACTTTGTGTGGGAAAGTGCTGCGGGTGGCTGGTTGGGGTTCTGTACATGTCCAGTACAGTTGTTTATGTATTTATGTTTGTTTGCTTGGGGTAGGCATGTCCACTAGACCCTTTTTTGAGAGCAAACTGCATAATTTTTCATTGTAACTATTACCAATAGCAAGAGCAGAAGGGTCACTATGGTGAGTTGGAATGTAAGAGGCCTGGATCATCATATTAAACGAGCCAAGGCTTTCACCCGTTTAAAATCTTTGTCTTCTGACATAGCCTTAATACAAGAAACGCATATCAGACCATCTGAAGAAGCTCGCCTGAAGTGTAATTAGGCAGGACATATTTTTCAATCAACATTTTCAAGTAAGGCACGTGGGGTTGCCATTATAATTAAAGAATATTTCTTTTCGACATGTAAACACGATTAGTGATATCAACGGTATATTCCTTATTGTAACTATGCATGTTACCTTGGTTAATATTTAAAGCCCAAATGTCAATGATGCTGGGTTTTTTTCGTAAAATATTTGAGAAATTACCAGATCTTACAAACACAAAATTGATTATTGCATGAGATTATAATGTAATTGTAGACTGGTGCTTGGACCGATCCTCACAAAGACAAATGGGGCCCTCAAATGCTTCAGTAACTTTAGTCTTATCTCTTCAACTAATTTGATAGATATTTGGCGCTTGCTACGTCCAACAGACAGAGAATATTCTGACTTTTCTAGACTACATAATTCTTATTCACAAATCAATTTCTTTTTATTAGATTCAAAATGTTTACCTAATGTGATAGTATCATAACATCTTAATTTCGGATCACGCCCCTGTCAGTGTTATAATTGATTTTGATGTACCAAAGCAAGAAACTCCATGGAGGTTGAGACCCTCACTCATTAATGAAGAGTTCAAACTGATACTTTAGACACATCTGACTATTTTATGGGAAACATTTAAGGTAGGTAGGACACAAAAACAGTCCTGCAATTCATAGAATCACATCTGCTCCTGGTGACATCCTTACCCATCCTAAAGCTATAAATTAATGTTTTTTCAAGTATTATCAGCAATTATATAAATCCCGTCAAGATTCTATTTTTTTGTCCGTGACTCCAGCAGGTAACTCACTTCAAGATTGTAATTTAAATTTAAGTCGTTTGGTCAGGTATGGCCGGTGTGTCCAACAGTAAATTACTGAGAGAAAAGAAAAGAGACAGCTAGTCAGTGTACTGAAGTTTAGTAAACTTTGTTTGGAAGAACAACGAAACAGTTCTAACATGTTCAGCCACATTAGCTTAGCATCCACATTAGCTTAGCATGCTAAGTTAATATGTTCATTTCTAATGTCCATATTAGCTTAGCATGCTATCGCTTGCTAAATAGTGTTACGCTGTTAGCATGACCACAATGCTCTCAGATGACAACTCAGTTAAAAAAACACTCAATAAAATTACAATTTCATTACATTACTGAACAGAATATTTAGTATTTACTTACGTGTAGGTATGTATAAGTGGCACTGAAAAAAGAAGCAAATTTAGTTCCTCTGGAGTCTCTGGTTTTTCCATTATTATCACTTTACCAGTCAGTAGTACAAGTTACTGTGTATATATAAATACATTTCTACTGTTATTTACCTACTTTGTAGTCAGATGGCATCCAGACAGAAAAAAACAACATTTTTATGGATATTTCTTTTTATTTCCTTCAAAACAGGAAAAATTAAACTTTCTTCTGGTAAATTATCTATCCATCCAGCAGTTGTTTTTAGAATAAACATTTACAAAATTAAAAAGAAAAAATAAGACAACACAGAGGGTTGAAATCATAAATATTCACAGTATCCGTTTTTAAATAAATCACAAGCTCTTTTTCACAATCCTCTGTATGCGTCCCTGTGCTCCTGTATTAGGCAAATCAAATTACTGACTTCTTGTCAAAATGTAACATCCCCTTCATTCACACTGTAAGATTGCAGGTTCACTTATAATGATGTACAGCTGCTGGCAGCCCTGAGCAAGTCGTGTGCAAATTCCTTGACATTTGATTTCATTCACATTCATTTTTGTGTTTTGTATAAGGTGCTTTTCCTTTGAGCATTTTTGGTTTATGGATTAGATATGACACATCTTAAGGTGATACAAAAAGCAACCTGGGAAAAAAATAAAAGTGAAAAACAAAATAAAACCAGGCACCTTTTGGTCAGCAAAAGGAAAAACATCAAGTAAATTTTACTCATGATTGGAGAGAACTTAATGTCCTCCTCCTCTTTGCTTTTCTTGCATTAAATCTCCTTCCTCCATCAGATCCTGTCTCTTCCCCTTTTCATGTTTTCTTTCCTTCTTCCTCTCATTTCTCTGGTCATCTTTGCTGCTCTGGCTTGTTGAAGAGCTGCTGCTGCTGCTGCTTTGGCTACTGGGCCTCTCTTCTTCCTCCAGTTTATCATCCTCATCTTCCCACCAACTACCTCCAGCCACCATCTCTTGATTTGCTCTCTCCCCCTTGCCTTTTTTCATTATTTTATCCACCGTGCTCGGCTTCCACTCTCCTCCCTCTACCTCGCTGTCATTTCTACTTTTGTTCTGCATCACTCCCCCATTAGGGGACCTTCTCTTAGGCCCTGCAGAGGATTCAAAGAGGAGCAGGTCTCTCTCCTTACTGTGGCTGAGAGAGGAGGGAGGTGGAGATGGGTGGGTCCCTGCTGATCTATCTTGGTGTCTGGAGTTCCCTGATCGCTCTTGGTAACTACCGTAATGGAAATGGTCTTTGCTTTTGGATTCCACGTCTCGGGATGGTCTGTGTGCACTGTGATCAGGCAGGTCGGTAGTTCTGCTTGTCGTACTGTTTCTGCCAGTGGAGAACTTGCCGTTGTCGCTGCCCTGATTGCTTTCTCGCCGACTGTCTCTTTTCTCTTTGTGTTGTGACATGGAAGTGGAGTGAGATGAGGAAGGAGGGTTTCTCCTTTGCTTTGAGGCAGAGCTGCTGCGATCCCTCTCTCTCTCCCCGTCTCTCCTCTTCTCTTCCTTCTTAGCCTCTTCTTTTGATCTTTTGCTCTTGTTCGATCTCTCCCTCACTCTTTCTCTGTCCCTCTGCCTCTCTCTCTCTGAACAGGAGGTGCTGTCAGTTGTGTTTTTGCCACTAGAGGGAGCCACACTCCTGTGCCACCAGGACGAGGTGGCGTTTTCCTGTTTCTCCCTGTCCTTCCCTCTCACCATCTCTCCATCCCTGCCTCTCTCCATTGACCTCCGTCTCTGTTGTTCCTTGTCTCCCCCTGTCTCCTTATTGGTCACTGATGGTTGAGGTAGAGCCACAGGAGAGACAGCGTGAACTCTGATCTCTCCTTCATTCTGCTCTTTTTTGCTGTTGTTCCCCCATTTGGAGCGAGGCACCTGAGAAAAAGGGGTAAAATGTGACTCAGACAACATGCAGTTTTTGTTTGTGCATGCGCCAGTTATACCAAGGGATAGTTACACAAGAAAAAAGTGGTAAGAAATTCATACAGAATACAAATATTAGTAATTTTGTGTGATTCAAATGCTTTATTGATGCAACTTCCTCCACACATTTAAAATACCCTGGTGGCCCCTCGTCTGACCCGGTCCAGCAGACACACCTGTATGAATACGTCTGCAGCTCGGTCCTGGGTGTTTTCCTCCACAGTTGTCACCACTGTCCACCTCTCCTGACGGTCCTCACCTCCACAGCTGCCCACCACAGAGGATCTACTGTATTTAACACACATGCAAACCAAGAGTTAAAAATCACACGACATGGATGTCTTTCGCTGCAAGTTTTAATTGCAAGAAACTCTAATTCAGTCCAGGTGATTATGTGCTTACATTATAGGGCTTTACCTGAAATATAATATTCACATGACAGGAGGCATGACCGATCCACATATATTAAAGGCAATGAGTCTCTGTTATTTGATTTGACAGACATTTTTGTTGTATTGCTGAGTATGTGATAAAAAAAAAATGTCTATTATACTATATCCCAATTCACAAAACCAGTTACAAAATGAAGTTGCTAATTTTGGATGCCAAATTCCAAACATTTTGGCAGTTTTGTTTAAGTGCTGGCTAAAACTTCTTTTGGAGGTGCCAACATCTCCTCTAGACAAGCCAAGTTAAGACAAATAAGTAAGAGGCAGAAAATGAAGGAACATCTGCTTTAAAAACCTATTACTGTAATTGTCTGAGAAACTCTTCAAGCAAAACTGTTGGGTTCAAACTCATGCTTTTCCTTTATCAGTGTAATTACCCCGCCAAGGAACACGGTGGAGTTATGTGACAATGGGTGTTGGTTTGTTTGTCTGTCTGTCTGCAACATTACTCAAAAATGGATTAATGGATTTACATGAAATTTTCAGGGAAAGTCAGAAATGACACACAGACCAGTTGATTAGATTCTGTCAGTGAAGCGTCTTAGTCATTATCCACAGATTTGTTAAAGATTTCTGTATCACTGCCAGATAGCAGCACAGCATCACTGTAACCATGACAACAAGTGAACACTACATCATCTGCCTGCTGATGATCACATGATTGTGATCCTATTACAAATCCACCACTACAGATTCATCGGGACTTATCCGTCGGAAATCATACAATGAACAATTGATTTCATTGTGGGGGTGTTTCTGAGTCCCATCAATTCCTGCCACCCACTACATATTTAGGTCAGGCCATTCAGTATCTGTACATAATGTACACATGCGTAACACAGGCCTGTGCTGAGCGCAAGATCATTTTGTTTGTGGGTACATCTGTATTAAATGGCTAGATTCTATGTTGCAGTGATTTATGATCATCAATAACTAATAAACAAATGCTGCATTTCTAAAAAACAAATGCTGCGTTTCTGACAATGCCATATGAGGAAATGAACAGCCTTGGCAGATTACTGCGCTCCCTGTGCTTTTCTAGTTTGAATATATTTTGGCTGTGCACTGATGGTCAGACAAAAGAAGACATCTGAAACTCATTTGGAGGAAGTTAGCTGTACAGCATTAGTTAACATGGCGTTCTATTTGGATTAAAACAAAACTGAAAACTTGGGATTTGGGCTCAACATTCATTGCTAATCTGGCTTTGTAGTGGACCCTTCTGGGCACATGTGTGGCTGCCACATGGAGGTAATCAGCTGCAGTATGAGCACACAGTTTTACTATTTAGATTGCAGAAGAATGAATATATGTATATTTCAGTCCCTGCTCTCCTAATCAGTTTTGCTCTGTGCAGACTTAAACTACTGTGCCACTATCCTTAAAGATAATGCTTAAGTGTTAATTAATCATTAAAGACCTCACATTTAATCAGATAAGGTGAATGGTCTATTTTTTTTTGAAAAAGGCCACAAAAATAACAACAAAATATGCTGCTCAAAAGAAATCGAAGTAAATGATTAACTGGGTAGCGGCATCGCCATATACTGTAGTGGATAGTCTATTAAAGGAAAAACTTTTACTTCTTCCAAAGATTTTTCTCAATTCTTAGTTGTTTTTTGAAAGGCTAGGCAAAACCAGTCTGTCAGGTTTATCAATAATTACACAGTTGACTGTTCATAAAAATGCTGCAGTGTGTATTATTTAGTGTCAATGTGGGAGAGTAGAATGAAGAATGTAGTAGAAGATGGTAAAAAATGCAGATAGTTGGATAATCTGACCTGCTATCATCTGGCGTACACTTGGATCCGTCATGGTGGCTCTTTCTTTTGCTCCTCTGTGAGTTGAACCTCGCTGTATAGTCTTCTTCACCTCTGTTTTCCTTGCATCTGCTTTCTTTCTCTGTCTTCTCCTTTAGGGGAGTTATGGCCAACCCTCCCATCTCCTCTTCCCTGCAGTCATCTCTCACTCTCTCTACTTCTTCCCCTCTTCCGATGACACTCTCATCCACTCCTCTGAGTGCACAGTGCCATAAGTCAAAGTCCTCCTCCTTTGTTTTGTCTTTCTTTTCTCCACTGTCCTCCTTCTTAACTGCAGCTTTCTCCAACACGAAGGCAGCTTTGTCCCACGTCTTTCTCCTGTCTTCCTCTTCTGGTTTTATTTTAACTTCAGACAAAATCTCCTGGCCTTTGCTGGGTTCTTTCTTTTCATTGACATCAGTTTCTATCTTGTCTTTGTTTAACTTCTCCTTCTCTGTAATAGCAGTGTGCTCTCTGTTTTCTTGTGATTCCCCTGTAATGCTCTCTGAATAAGAGCAGTCCCGTTTATCAGTGTTCTCCTCTTGCCTTTTCCCACCCAGGTTGATGTTGATGCTGATCTTCCTCTGAGGCTTCACCTCCATCCCTCCCTCCCAGATGTCTCCCTCCGTCAGAGGCCATGTTTTCTTCTCCTTTTTCTTCTCCTCTCTATCAAGTGATTTCAAAGATTCCCTCTTGCAGGTTTCAAGGTTCTCTGCAGCTTCAGTTTTTAGGCATTTGCTGCTTTCAGTCTTAACAGAAAGACTGCTCTCTTTCTCATTTCTCTCCAGGTTCTCCACCTTTCTTTTTCTGTTCTTCTCTGATCTGGAGTCAGGAGCTCTGCTGCCTCTGGAGGTTTCTTCTTTGTCTGCATTCACCCTGTCTGGCTCTCTCTTTCTGGGCTGTCTCTCCTCTTTATGTCTGGAGTCTGAATCTCTGCCTCTTCTCGATCCTTTCTCTCGTTCCATATTCTTCTCTCCTTTGACTTTTCTTTCATAGTCTTTATCCAAAGGCTTATTGAGCTTCAGTGGAGGAGATTCTGAGTCATCTTTGTCCTTGCTTTTTACTGGAGTGCCATCCTTGCAGGAGCTTGGTCCAGAGCTCTTCCTGCTCTGGCCCTTTCTGCTGTCATCTGTAGAGTCAAGGGATGATGAGTCCTCTCCCCTTGCTTTGTCAACTTTCTTCATCCTCTTATGCTCATGTTTCAGAGTGCTAAAGTGCTCCAATTTTTTCAGCATTGGTTGCTTGTCGTCTGTGCTTCGTTCTTGCAGATCTACTTTCTCACTGTTCCTTGTAGGTGTGATTGTCGGGCTTTTGTGCTTCCCAGTGCAGCTCTGAGCTCCATCTTCAGACGGTGTGGAGCGACCGTTGCTGGACGACCGAGACGGAGGAGAATGGCTGTCAGTAGCTTTATGGGACAGAGAGGAACGGCTGCTACTGGACGAATGAGACGGTGTGGACAGACTGCCGCTTGAAGACTGAGACGGAGGGGAGCGACTGTCACTGGATGACTCTGACGAAGTAGACCGACCATCCACCCTGGCTGCGTGTTTACCTTGTGGTCGGTAGCGAGAATCCAAGTTAGCATGTGAATGATTTTTACTTTCTTCTCTGTCCTCCAACTGAGGACAAGGAGGAGGAAGAAGATTTATGAAGGGAAGAGGCATCTGAGGGAACTGGCCCACATAGCTGCTGAAATATTTCTCGTACCACTCTTTGTACTTCCACTGCATGTAGTTCTCTCTATCCAGGTCCTGGCTGCTGGTTTGATTTGTATGCTGGCCATACAGGTTTCTGGTCAAACTACTTCCAGACCCTCCTGTCTCCCTCTCTGAGCGTTCTCCTCGCCTCCTGGAGCTGTAGCTGCTTGAAGCCGACTTCTTGCTGTGATGGCGGTTCTTCCAGTGATCTGAAGGTGACTTGGACCTGGAATGGTAAGCCACTTGGGGTGATGACGACGAGGACGGCGTAGGGGATCGTGAGCGTTTGTAACCAAAGGTGTAAGAGCAGGAGGGAGGAGAGCGGGTCCGACGATTTCTCTGATGGGAGTAAGGGGAACGGGGGCTAAAATAAAAAAGATTGAGTCATTTTATGTGCCACACACATGTCAGTGCATCACAGGCTTTATTATTTGTGTGTATTTAATTTCTCTTTTCATCTTATTCATGACAGGAAGGTCAAAATGGGGTTCATTTTTTGAGACGGGGACAAAATTTAAAAATAAAGATGAAGCAAATCAGAAATATGTAAAACAAAGTATGCCATGTTATTTAAAAACAACAGCTCAACATTTCCAGGAAACACCATCCCGAATAGCCACATCACTTGTTCATTTAAAACTGATTCATATTCTTTTCAACCCACTAAAATGTGGTTACAACATTGTGTCACAAAACACAAATTCTTATTTAACATTGGGATGATTTGTTCAGTTTTAGGTTGAAATAGAGACAGTTTATTAGTATGAAGATATTTCTTTTAACTCATTTTGCACTGGTAGGTTGAATGTGGTCGATATGAAGATGTTTCATATAAAATGTCAGAATTTATGCAACAAGCAGAGACTCCTGAGAGTCCCAGGATCAATATTTTGTTGATTTTCTCTGCATTTCCAGTCTTAAAGCTAGGCTAACCCCCTGCTAATAGTTTCTTTCTTGCCAAATGCTGCATCACCTAAATTATTCATAGTCTTTTCATTTGCTCTGTCCTGCAAGAAATGCCTTCATCTCAAGGTTTAATTTTGTTTTCTCTATGTTTGAAGGTTTTATGATTCTGAACTTAAGCTTTTTATAATAAAAATTCAAACATGTGTATGGGTATTATGGTGTGCAATAGCGAAATAAATGACGAGCAAATTCAAATGAAAAATGTAAATAGCAGTGTTAAAAAGTTTCTGTAAATTGAGAAGATTTGCATTCCAGAGCGGTGCAAAGCTCCAAGTGTAAAATCATTTTGTGGGTAAAATTGCAACCAAACATCTGTCTTAAAAGGGGCCCAAAATACCTTGATTTGCTTTGGGATCGGGACCGGGAGCGAGATCCCGAGCCACTCGAAGAGCGAGAGTAGGAGCGAGAAGATTTGGATTTAGAAGACTTTGAATTAGAATGAGAAGAGGGGCGTCTATAGCTAGATCCTCTGTGAGGTGACCTGAGAGACAAAGAGAGAGGAGAGGGATATATTTTACATTCATTTTATCATGTACACTATCTTCACTCTACAGTATTTCTGCAACACTTAAATACACACTACAAAGCTGCTAAAGTCACACTATAGTCAAATGTGTCGAGGATTTCTGTTCTATTTAATTAAAAGTATATTTCCCAATATTTGCTTTAACAAATGCAAATTCTATAAAAGCTGTAAACATTTGCTGAATCCATATTGTAAGTAAATATGACAAGAAATGAGTGGAACATTATGCATTTGAAAACAAAACATGTCCACAGTCTCTAAATGAACAATATTTTTTTAATTATAGCGTGTTTCTAAATAACAATCAGCTGCACATTTCTTGAAAAACAATATAACACCCAACGTCTGCTCAGAAAAAGATGCACACCAGCTGAGTGCTTTGTTTACCTTTCTTTCTTCTTTCTCTGATACCTGTACCATTCCTTGGGGATGAGGGCAGGGATGGAGGAGGTGGAGGCTGAGGAGCAGAGGGGAGGGATGGGCGCACCCTGGGGTGTTGGAAGCGTCCAGACGGGCGCGGCTGGTGGGTATCCAGGAGGGTAACTGCCGTGAGACTGGTGAGCTAGTAGGAATGTGTGAAAAAGGGGTGAGGGAAAGAGAGGTGGAGGTGTAGCTGGATATGGAGAGGAGGACGATAAGGACGAGGGGTAACCTGAGGAGGAAGAGGAGCTGTGGGGAAGATACAGGAAGAGTAAGAGACATTAGTGCTGAAAGTGTGGATAGAGTCAAACATACAACAGTGCCTAAACATACAAATATACACACAATTCTGAATAATTTATTCATTTAAAAACTGTGCAATATCATTTTTTCTACATATAAAAGAATCTGAACAATATGGATAAAATCCGTTCAATACTTTTCTATCAGTATTTCTAGTCACAAAAGTAGAATCTGTGCAATATTATTTATAAGTACAATATTGTTATTTCAACATCAGAGGAGTTTGGACAATCGGAACTAGTACTTATGTACACTAGCATTCGAAAGTTTGGGGTCACTTAGAAATGTCCTTATTTTTGAAAGAAAAGCAGATTTTTTTTCAATGAAGATAACATTAAATTAATCAGAAATCCAGTCTAGACATTGTTCATGTGGTAAATGACTATTCTAGCTGGAAACAGCTAATTTTTAGTGGATTATCTACATAGGGGTACAGAGGAACATTTCCAGCAAACATCAAATAAAATATAAAATATGACATTTTTAGTGACTAGAAAATTAGAAATTTAAAAAGCTCATTACAGTTAAGAATCCCAGCATCACTCCATTAATTCATACTCAGAGTCTGAAGGAGGGATGACTGTTTCTCACACATGTTCAAGCTGTAAACAGATTCTGATGACTGTTAGCACCTTGTATTCATTTACTGAAAGCACAAATTTTCATATATTTACATACAACTAATGTATTTAATTTTTACACTATTTCAAGCCATCAGCTACAATACTGTTTTTGTAATTCTTAATACACGAAATAAGCTTTTTTTTTTTTTTTTAAAGAATAAGCTATCCCAGTGTTTTCATAGATACAGTTGCATATATTTACATTTGTTTCTACTGGACAAAATATATATACTACTAGAAGTTTGGAGTCACTTTGAATTGTCCTTATTTTTGAAAGAAAATCATTTTTTCTGTGAAAATAACACTAAATGAATCAGAAATACAGCGTTGACATTGTTAATGTGGTAAATAAATACTCTAGCTGGAAACAGCTGATTTTTAATGGAATATCTCCATAGAGGTACAGAGGAACATTTCCAGCAACCATCCCTCCTGTGTTCTAATGCTACATTGTGTTAGCTAATCATGTTGAAAGGCTAATTGATGATTAGAAAACTCTTGTGCAGTTATGCTAGCACATGAATAAAAGTGTGAGTTTTCATAGAAAACATCAAATTGTTTGGGTGACCCCAAACTTTTGAACAGTAGTGTATACACACAATTATGAATAATTTGTACATTTGAAATTGTGCAATATCAACTATTCTGCACATAAAAGAATTTAACCAATATGGACAAAATCTGTGCAATATCAATACTTCTCTATCAGTATTTCTACTCATGAAAGAATCTGTATAATACTATTTATTGAGCAATATTTTTATTTCCACATCCAGGGCAATTTGGACAATCTGAGCTAGTACTTATGTATACTTTAGGTCTATTTTTATTTTTCTGAAGATATTTCTTAAATGTTTGCACTGTCCCCTTTGCTGTTACAACAATGCAGCTTTCCCCTCTGTATCGTACTTCACTGACCTGTCCCAGCTGTTTGATGACCCAGAAGGTCTTGAGGCTCGATCTGTGAATTCAGAGAGGAAAAAACATTTTTTTTCCACTCTCTACTTGTGCTAGTGATGTGCCTAATAATTAAACAATGCTCAAACAAAATGTCAAAACCCTTTGTAAATAGTAGCAAATGGAATATGTCACACAGAGGCAGTGTCTCTTAGTCACTCACCTGCAGGAGAAGGCTGCTGATTCACACTGACTGTCTGAGGCTGCTCTGCCACAACAGTGTGGTTAACCTAAACAGACACAAACACCATCAGACTTCATACAGAGAAATTTTAATGCAGAGAGTCAGTGCGTCTGTGGGTTTTGTGTGTCCTCACCGGTGGTGTTGGTTCTGACGGAGCATCAGTGGGATCTTTGTTTGAAACCAGTACAGACGAAGCAGCCACTGACTCATTCAGTGGGTTTCCTTCAGTCTCCCTACATAAACAGTCCATACGTCACAGTCAGAAAGCACCAAAATTAATTAGCAAGGACATGTATTTCACATATTTCTGATTTGTTTCATCTTAATTTTACAATTCTGTCCCCATCTCAAAAAAAGGCACCTCCAGCTATCTCAAAACACGCTATCATACAGAAGCTGCCCTTACCTTTGTCTGGATTTTAAATTATGAATACAACAGTTAGCTTTATCGATGGTTTTTACACAGCTAGTTAAACTGCCCAGAAATGATGCCTCTGGCATTTTGGACAGTTACTCAGCAGCTTTCAGCATTTTTCCTACCACTCTCTGGCTGGAGAAGGACAGACACTTACTTGCATGTAGCCCAATGAACTGTTGTAACATCTATCATCTGGCCAATACAGACAAATCTACACTATCGCTCTAAAGTTTGGGATCACCCAGACAGTGTTTATGCATGTACTAATATAACTGCACAAGGGTTTTCTAATCATCAGTGAGTCTTCCAACACCATTAGCTAACACAATGTAGCATTAGAACACAGGAGTGATGGTTGCTGGAAATGTTCCTCTGTACCCCTATGGAGATATTCCATTAAAAATCAGCTGTTTCCAGATAAAATAGTCATTTACCACATTAACAATGTCTAGACGGGATTTTTTTGATTAATTTAATGTAATCTTCAGTGAATGAAAATATTTTGTTTCAAAAATAAGGACATTTCTAAGTGACCCTTTTGAACAGTGGTGCATGTGTGTCAGTATAAATACAAATGTATTAAATCTATCTGGATAAGAGACACTTTAAATGACCTATTCCTTATCATTATTTGCACTACTGTTGTGACAATCACAAAACCAAATCACCTGAAAAACAGTTATCAATAAAGTAATTTCTATCAACTATGTAAACATCTTCCAAATGTCATTTTTATTTTTGTGGTGCAACTTGTAATAAATTCACAGTCAAGTATGAAAATTCAACATTAATGACTTTTTTTCATTTTTGGGACCAAGGACTACATATTAAAAAACATTCTATGTTATTATTGTGACATTCAGCTGCATGTGGCTGATTAATATCACAAGTTGACTTCTGCATTTTCATTTTGTTTGTTAGTGTGAGCTCCGAGATGGGGCGGCTTTGTTTTTTGACTCACCCATAATCGGATATTATTTGATCTACTTGTCCAATATTTCAGAATCTGCATCATGATGATGAATCATGATTAGAAGTAACAGCTGTCATCCAAACATAAAATCAAATTTCAAAGTGTCAAAAAACTTCAAGTAGGTTGACAGACTTTTAAAAAATTCTCGTGGAAAGTACTTGACTTTTCAGTCTAAAATTACACAGATACCTTTTTAAATATTCGTAAATTATGGTAAAAAAAGTTTAGAGCAAATCAGAGATGCTTGAGTTTTAAATGTATCTCTGTGTTTTTGTGTTTACATACTTGTCAGATGTCTCGAGGGAGTTTTGCACAGGTTGGAGGGAACTGATAGGTGTGCTGTGAGCAGATTCAGGGCCTGTTAATGTAGGAGGTCCAGATGCCTGAGATGATGGTGGTGAGTCTGTAGCCTTTGGATGTTGAAGGAGAGAGTCCTAAAGAGGGGACACAACAAGAAAATATAGCAGAGATCAGAACAGAACAGTAATGCAAGAAAGTTTTAGCTTCAGGGAAAGTTTTAACAAGGTCTTGGGAATACACATCTGAACCATACGATATAAATGGAAATATACTGTAAATACATATTTTCAGATTCAGATTAACTTTATTGTCCTATAAGGAAATTTGTCTTGGACGAAGTGCCACGTCACATCACTGCAATTTCAGCAGCCACACAATCAATTCTTACTTCCATATAACCCATGAGTACATTTTCGATCCAACCCTACAGTCTCATCACCATTGTCTTCCGTACTCAAGATACGAACCCACAGAGCATACTTTAAACATCATCCAAACCATATAAAAGCATAAATACATCATGATGTGAAAAACACTCTAATAATTAAAATTCAAAAATACTAACTATTGTAAAGTGTAATTGTCTAAATAAACACAATCAAGTATAATAAATAGCAATCTTAAAACCTGTTAATTTGATGTTGCTCCTTGTTCAGCAAACCAACAGATGTTGGGATAAAAGAGAGTTTATAACGGTTTGTTTTATATCTAATAGCTCTAAAACGCCTTCCAGATGGTAGTAGCTCATATTCTGAGAAAAGGATATGGAATGGATCATTAACAATTTTGTGAGCCAGTTGAACAACACATTTCTCATATTTCGACTGAAGAGACTGATATTCTTCATTTCCTAACACTTTCATTGCTATTTTAACCATTTTCTCAATCTTAGATTTTAACTGAACAGTTAGAGATCCAAACCAGACAGCCATCCCGTATCTGATCAAACTTTCCAATACTGGATTATAAAAAATACTCATGATCTTTGAACTTACTCCAAATAATCTGAGCCTTCTAAGGAAATAGAGCCTTTGTGCCAACTTCGAACACAGGTAGTCAACATGTTCATTCCATTTAAGCGACTTATTGCTGAAATGGTTGTTAAAAATATAGAGAACACCATTTTAACTATGTACTTTACTGTAGTTTCTAACTTATTGAAATTGTTTTTTTTTTCTTTACAAGAGAACTGATCCTGAGATCTGGCAAATGTTTGGTCCTGGAAACAAAACTAATTATTGCAGGGCTGATATCTTCTCTGACATTAAACATATCATTGAGAAATTCACCTGCTGGCTGTTGGGTGACTGTTGAGGCTTCTGCAGCTGGTTCTGTTTGGTAACAGGAGGAGGCGGCGTAGCGACAGGGGTTGGTGTCGGAGTTGAATTCTGAGTCTGGGAGGTGTCAGACTTTCTTTTCAAGGTTTTAGTGTTGCTTCGTTCTCTCTTGAAATTATTAATTGTCTGTCAGGACAAACAGATGAACGGTAAAACTGAAGATTAGTTCTTGTGAGACAGATTAGATTTAAAAAAAAAAAAAGAGGTAATACAAGCCCACGACTTTCACAAGCATGTATGGAATTATCAGTATAGTGTGTTTACGGTCACCTGTCTGAGAAATCTATTGGCAACCAAGGTATCAGGGGAGACATCTGATTGGCCACATGTGGGGCAGTCATGGTCCTCTGAATCCAGCAAAGTGGTGCGAATACCTGAATAAGAAAGAAAGAGGACTGAAATGTGAAGACAGAAGAACCACAGTACCATTCATTAGTACAACATATGAGCAAGTCACACAGTCTCACAGAGAGTTTTTGAAGATCTTGATTGTGTTTGTGACCGTACATGTAGTTGTGTTAACAGTTACAGAGTCACAGCAACCTTTATTCTACTTCTCTGTCAACTTTGGCAGGCAAAACCTACACTACTGTTCAAAGGTTTGGGGTCATCCAGGCAATTTGATGTTTTCCTTGAAAATTCACTCTTTTATTCATGTGCTAACATTAACTGCACAAGGGTTTTCTAATCATCAATTAGCCTTTCAACACCATTAGCTAACACAATGTAGCATTAGCTGTTTCCAGCTAGAATAGTCATTTAATAATATCTATAATATCTAATTAATAATATCTAGACTGTATGTCTCATTCATTTAATGTTATGATATTTCTAAGTGGCACCAAACTTTTGAACGGTAGTGTACATATTTTAGCATTTAGAATCCACTACCAACCGATTACCAAGTTCCACAGAAGCAGACACAGTGGTTCCTGCGCTAACAGTATGGATATCAGGATCAAGTTTACTGTATTTGTTGTGCAGTGCATTAGGTTTATCTGAACGTGTGTTTGTGTAGCTGACACTCACAGTCATCACAGTAGCTGTTTCCACAGCAAGGTATGACTACAGCGTCACTCAGCAGGTCTCCACAGATCAGACAAAGGAGCTCCTCAGGTATGGGATCATCTTTGTCCTCAGATTTGGGTTGTTCCTGAGGAATGAATGGAGGCTTCTCCTTCTTGCCAATAGCATACGCCTCACTACAAACAGATAACAGAATGAGCACATGCGTAACAAACTGTACACATATCCATATGTGAATTCATCGTGTCTTTTTTTTCTAGCCTTGTTGTACTTTTGTAATTCTTGGTCTTCTTATTATTTAGCTGTTGTAATGTAAAATTGACTTTATCCTAAGGGTTAGGAGAGTAAATTTAGATGCTGTTGACTTAAGAGACTCACAGTAGATTGTCCTTCTAACCTTTTGTCTCTCATATGGTAAAGATTCACAGTAATTATTTGGGAATTAATTTATTAATCTCATCCTGACAAACTTAATATTGGTTAAATTACTAATTTAGATTGATAATATGACATAATTTGTGTTGTGATAACTTCAAGTTACCACAACAGCTAAAAAGGTAGCTGTTGTGGTATTGTGATCTTGGAATAAGGCAATTTCAAAAACAAGAAAAGCACTTCGAGAGTGCAGTACCCTGCCAAGGCTGTTCATTCCCCCATATGGCATTGTCAGAAATGCAGCATTTTTTGTAGAAATGTCCATGTTAGGTGTTGATGATTAGAAATCACGGCAACATAGAATGTTGCCATTTAATATAGATGTACCCACAAACAAAATGACCTTGTGCTGAGCACAGGTGTGTGTTATGCATGTGTACATTATATATAAATACCGAATCACATCACCTAAATATGTAGCGGGCGGTGGAAATTGATGGGACTCGGAAACACCCCCACAATTTAATCAATTGTTCCTTGTAGCATTTCCGATGGGTAAGTCCCGATAAGTCCACAGCGGTCGATTTGTAGTAGGATTGCAATCATGTGATCGTCAACAGGCAACTGATGTAGTGTTCACTTGTTGTCATAGTTACGCTATCTCACATTGACACAGAAATTTTTTACAAATCTGTGGATCCAGACTATAAGCTGCGTCACTGCCAAAATCTCATCGCTTGGTTCTTGTGTCATTTCTGATCAACTCCGAGAATGTCATTCAAAGCTCTTAGTCTGTTTTTGAGTAATGTTGTTAAACAGACAAACAGATGGACAAACCAACGCCGATTGTCACATAACTCCACTGCATTCCTTGCCGCTATAATAACAGGTCATTTCAGTGTATTCTAGCACAGCTACACAGGAATTGTCAACAAAAAAATATTTTTATGCTACAGGAGGTCATTTGCATTTTCTTAAACCAATAACAAACATCTTGGCTGGTGCTAAGCCACGAATACAGTGATGGTGTCCCTGCAAAATAGTGCTGGGGGAACTTGTTTTGGAGGAACAATCATGTATAAAATACACCTGTGGTCCTGCCTTACTGCAAAGACCAAAGTCTTCAACAAAATTTGTCATTTCTAGCACACAGTTTTCCGCTTGCTGGTTGTTGTTGTTGAAAATGATAAAAATGTTTGTCTGCATTGGCAGGCTTATAGCTGCAGTCTACATGTGGTGAGTCAGACTAATTTAACTGCGACAGGATCTGAGGATTTAACTAGGCCAATATACAGGTAATAACGGTCACTAGCCCAGTCATATTTATCACTCCACCATGCCTCATGCATAACAGACTCTTAAAGAAGAAACTCCGACAAAGTATTTAAATTCCATAATTTCCCTAAATGTATTCTACAAAGGAATGTTTTGACATACTGGAAGATATGCTCATTCAGTGCTAAAAGACAGAAGAGTCTATAAAGACAGGAAACAACATGTAAACACAGTGGATTTTGATTCACACTTACGCATCTACAGCAGGAATTGCGTAACGTCCATATTTGGTCAGCATGGCTCCTTTCATAGTGGGATCTTGTACCTCAACCATGAAGGAACGAGGGATGCCTGTGCTCTTCTTTATCCTCAGAGGAGCCTCAAAGTTTTTATCCTGCTGGCAAACACACACACATCTACATTTACTGTTAAGCACAAACATAACAGTTGACAATCAACACTTGCCTGCAAATGCAAACAGCATCAGCGCACAAAATGACTACAAAAAAGGTAAAGACGCACAAATCAAACCTGTTTCTTTGCAGAATAAAAGCTGTGCAAGTCACCACCTCGTTTCGAGATGTGACATGGAGTGCACTTACCCCACTGGTGGGACAGTTCCTGATGTGGTGTCCAGTATTTCCACAGCGATAACAGGTGTAATTCATAGGAAGGGCAGGGCCAAGCCTTGTGTTCACACTAGAGAGACGCAGAAAATGAAAAGAGGTGGCGAAACATAAAAAATGAGGAGGAGGTGAAGAAAAGACATGAGAACATTGGCATAAATGAAATCAAAAAGAGGGAAAGTCAGGTAGAGAGAGATAAATAGGAGACATAAATGTCTATGAAGGAGATGATTTGAAAGCATTAAACACATGACTCACCTCATGGAGTCGTGGGCAGATTGATATATCATAAATTTGATCTTGTCTTCCTCTGACGCATCTGCATCTACCAGGTTAGCCATCTGGATCTACACACATCACACACAAAGGTGCTAGATTTAATTTGAACCGATGCACATGAACCGAGATGAAAATGAAAATAGAAAAGAGAGCAAACCTTGGAGAAAAACGACAAGGCTCCGGTGGAACTTTGGTCATCCATCTGTTAGAATTGAACACAAAGTCAGTTTCACAATGAGAACCTCCAAGTCATAACTTGATTTGAGAAAAGATTAGGAAGTGTAAATCCACAAATGTTTGAAAATACAAAATAAAGTGGCTTTAAAAAAATAAAATAAAAATAATTTCCCTTCGGGCATTATTACCCTGACAATTGAATTGTCGGGGTTCTCATCTGTTTACTTTGGAATTAAATAGTCTAATTGCTGATGGCAAGAAAGATTTTCTGAATCTTTTTGTCCTGCAGCATAGAGATAGGAGCCGTCCACCACAGATGTTTTGTTGTTCATTGAGGCAGATATGAAGGGGATGATTCATGTTTGTCAGAATGGCCTCCATCTTGCTCAGTGCACGTCTCTCCACCTCATCCTCCAATGTGTTCAATCTGATTCCAACCACAGAGCCAGCTTTTTGAATCAGTTTGTTCAGACGCCTTGCATCCTTGTTTTTTATACTGCCTCCCCAGCAGACTCAGGATGTTGAGTCTGTATTCTAGCAACAGTATCATGCAGAACATCACACGGAACCAAGTCAGTTGCCTTGGGTGGAATGTATACAAGTATTGAAATGATGTGACTGAACTCCGTTGGAACACAGTATGGCCGAAGGGCAACTGCCAACAGTTCAATATCTGGACAACACAACTTCTCCCTAACAGTTATATGTGAGGAGTTACACCATATCTGGTTAACAAATAAAGCCAGACCTCCTCCTTTCTTCTTGCCACTAGCTTTAGCATATCTGTCTGACCTTATGAGGTTGAAGCCAGGTAGAGCCACAGTTGAGTCTGAACTGTTTTGATTCAGCCAGGTTTCAGTAAAACACAGGAGACTGCATTCACGGTATGTTTTGTCCGTCTTCACCAATGTCTCCAGCTCATCGCTTTTGTTTGGCAAAGAGTTCACGTTTCCCATGATGATTGATGGAAGAAAGGGCATATATCTCCATTTCCTAGCCTTCACTTTTGCACCAGCACGTCAACCACGAAAACACCTCAAGATGTCCACTGGAATTGGCAGTCCAGATTTGTTCTGTCTCAATGAAAAAAGCTCCTTTCTTGAATAAACTCTTCTCCCAGCAGAAACCTCCATCAGCAGCCGACAAAACAAGACAAAATATGAAAAAATACAGCAAAAATCAAAAACAGATAAGAGACACCAAACTTTGATTACAACTTACAGATCACAGTTTATCTACAAAAAGGCACAAAATTTTTAGTCAACTTTTAGTTTTCTGGAACTGATTGATATAGTGTTGTACTTTATGATCAAAACAAAAAACAAGACAAAATATTATAAAAAAGAGACACAAAATGACAAAAAAGTTACAGAGCAACAAACTGACAACAATTGACACAAATGACACAAGTGAGACATAAAAACCCACAAAACAACAAAAACAACACACAAAACAACAAATAAAAAAACACAAAATGACAAAAATAAGACAAAAAAACAAGCGAGACAAAAAGGAAACAAAATAACAAAAACAAGAAACAAAATGACAAAAACATGAGACAAACAAAAAGTCGGCCAAAAAAAGATAAAAGAAAAACAACAAAACAAGGGAAAATGTTACAAAAATGAGACACAAAATGACAAAAAAAACTGAGCAATCTAGTATTTTACTTTATGATCAAAACAAGTTGTCATGGTCTAGAAATTATTTTGAACTTACAGTTTTACATGTTTACAATTTGCAGTTAATGTCTTCTCTGTAATTTATGCACTTTACAAAGTTTTCCCGCATGCCGGATTGGACCCTCTGGGGGGTGGGGGGTGGGGGGGTGGGGTGTTGGCCCACTGGCCCCATGTTTGACACCCCTTCTATAAGATGAGCTGTAACAACTCTGGAGATCTGGCAAACGATTCAAATCAATATTTGAATTTGTCTGAATATTTAGCTTTCTGCCAAATATCTGCAAAACTAATGAGACCGCTGTCAGTCTCATCTGCTTTTAATAGCAGCAACCAAATATTAGCAAAATAACAGGCTGCATTAGATCTTAGCTTAAGAAAGCGCCATGTAGTGTAGGTAGTTCTCACAATGCAACCAGTATAGGAATAGTATATTGGTTTTAAGATTTTAAAAATATATAGTAAGGAAATAGCATTCACAAAAACAGGATAAAGAACATTCCCTGTGAAAACTATGAAAGTTGTACTACTACTAAACATCTGCTTGTTGATCATTCTTTCTCTGATTAGAACCTTCCACTTCATAACTTTTTCCACATTTTAACTCAAACATTTTTACAGTCAGAAACCATTTAAACCAATTTAAAATCCTGTGCTACATTCAGAACCAAAACATCAGGGTGAGGCAGGGTTCTGCATTTCTAAGTTTGTCTCTTGGAAGTCTTGAACTTTATGTAAATGCACTATTAAATGGCAGCAGCAATCCTGTTAGCTCATCGAATGGACAAAGTGACTCTAATGTTTGTTCCAATAGAGTTTGTCTTTTGTACAGAAGAGAAAACTCCAAAATGTGTTATCTGAGGTTTCCATATTACCCATATTTCCATATTAGCACTATTCTTTCTCCTGAAGTCAAACATAATCAATACATATCACAGTGACTTTATGGGGAAAGGTTTTAGACTAACAGACTTAAAGGACAACGAAGAGTAGCAGAGACTTCTCCTACTGAGAGTCCAGAGAGAACATCAGGTCATGTGAGTGCAAACTAATTCAGACTGCAGCAAGGAAAAGCTTTTAGTTTGCTGAAATACAAACAAAACCACTACAAGAACTCAGCATATAAAAACAGGACTCCACTTGGTTTCTGGGAAATGGGTTCAAGAGAGGCCTTGTTTTTTTTGTTCTTGAAGTGCAATACTACAAATCCAGCTTGAATAATGAGACTTTTTATGCTTGGATGCTTTTTACTGTTGAAGTTGTGTTGACATTAGGCTTCTGTGCAATTCTTATTTAAATCATTATTAATGTTACAACCTAAATGCTTCATTTACTGGATTTAAAGAGTCAAATCTATCGCAGCCTATTTATGAAGCACATTTAAAGGTAACCTAAGGGCTGCACAGCCTCAAACAAATAAACCTAATGAAGTAAAATAGAAACAAATAAGGGGATTTAAAACTGTCAAGAAAAGTATGCAGTGTATTAATTTTCAAGGGTATTCATCAGGACTGTACAACCACATAAAAAAGGAGTTTTACAGAAATATATCAGGTATATTGTGGAGAGTATGTGCCACTTTCAACATAGTTTTTTTACAGATTGAGGCTCTGTTTGGGTGACAATATATCTGAATAACTACTAAAGATAAAAGTCTAAAATTTCTACTGTCATTTCTCATTATGGGATTGATTCAAAATCTGCAAAATTTGATAGAACCATTCTCAAGCTGAATGTTTGTTTGTGTGATACAACTTGTAATATCTGCCAATCGGTTTATAAAAAGTTAACAAAAATAACAATACTTGGATTTTTGTGACATTAAACAATACTTCATCTGTTTTTTTTAAATTATTGTGCCATGCAAGTACAGATGGTTAAATAAATATCACTAGTTGACTTCTGCTTTATAATTGCTTTTCTTAAAGGTAGGACTTTTTCTTGATGGCTTACTTGTTTTTTCCAGACTCACCCACAATCTGAGATTATACTTGTCTTACACTGCAGATTCTGAATAGATGACATGATGCAAAATAACATTTTTTCTATAATAGTTCTAGAGATATTGTCATATAAACAGACTAAAATTTCAATGTGTGAAAAAACATACTGACAATTTTTCTTTCAGAATTAGTGCTATTTATCTAAAATATAAACAGAAGTCATTTTAAATAGCTATAGATTTTGAATAAACAGTTTAAAGCAAATTAGAGTAGAAACTGTTTGAAAAATGCGATGATGTGAGATTAAATAAACCTATACTGAAGAGGTAGTTAAGGTAAGAATGCCAAAGTCTTTGTTGTTTCTTGTAATTCTATAGTATATGTACACTACTGTTTCAAAGTTTGGGGTCACCCAGATAATTTCATGTTTTTCATGAAAACTCACACACAAAGGTTTTCTAATAATCAATTAGCCTTTCAACATCATTAGCTAACACAATGTAGCATTAGAACACAGGAGTGATGGTTGCTGGAAATGTTCCTCTGTACCCCTATGTAGATATTCCATTAAAAATCAGCAGCTAGAATAGTCATTTACCACATTCACAATGTCTAGACTATATTTCTGATTCATTTAATGCTATCGTCATTGAAAAAAAAACTGCTTGTCTTTTAAAAACAAGGATGTTTCTAAGTGACCCCAATCTTTTCAACGGTAGTGTACATGAATTAAAGTTGTTTTATATTAGTTAAAGTTGATCTTAATGAGCAAAAGTTGCTCAAAAATGAGTTAAAGTTGATCTACATTAGTTAAAGTTGCCCTATATTAGCTAAAGTTGATATTGTTAGTTAAAGTTGCGCTACATTAGCTAAAGTTTCTTTTAATGAGTTAAAGTGGCTCTTCACGAGGTAAAGTTGTTCTATATTCGCTAAAGTTGCTCAAAAATTTGTTAAAGTTCCTCTACGTTAGTAAAAGTTGCTCTATATTAGCCAAGGCTTCTCTAAAATGAGTTAAAGTTGCTCCATATTAGTTAAAGTCGCTCTAAATGAGTTAAAGTTGACATACACTACCGTTCAAAAATTTTGAGTCACCCAGACAATTTTATGTTTTCCACAAAAAGTCACACTTTTATTCATGTGCTAACATAATTGCAGAAGAGTTTTCTAATAATCAATTAGCTGATGGTTGCTGGAAATGTTCCTCTGTACCCCTATGGAGATATTCCATTAAAAATCAGCAGCTACAATAGTCATTTACCACATTCACAATGTCTAGACTGGATTTCTGATTCATTTAATGCTATCTTCATTGAAAAATGAATATTGTTCTTTAAAAAAAAAAGGACATTTCTAAGCAACCCCAAACTTTTAAACGCTAGTGTACATAAAATATAGTTCCTCTATACTACTTAAAGTTAATATTATTAAAGTTGCTCTTAATGAGTTAAAATTGCTCTATATTAACTAAAGTTGCTCTACATTAGTTAAAATTGCTCTAAAATAGTTCAAGTTCCTATATATTGGTTAAAGTTGCTGTTAATGACTTATAGCTGCTCTATATTAGCTAAAGTTGGTCCATATTAGTTAAAGTTGCTCTATATTAATTAAAGTCGCTTTAAATGAGTTAAAATTGACCTACAGCATCGTTCAAAAGTTTGGAGTAACCCAGACAATTTCATGGTTTGCATTAAAACTCACATTTTTATTCATGTGCTAACATAACTGCACAAGGGTTTTCTAATCATCAGTTAGCCTTTCAACACCATTAGCTAACACAATGCAGCATTAGAACACAGGAGTGATGGTTGCTGGAAATGTTCCTCTGCACCCCTATGGAGATATTCCATTGAAAATCAGCAGCTAGAATAGTCATTTACCACACTAATAATGTATGGACTGTATTTCTGATTCATTTAAGGTTATCTTCATAGAAAAAAAATAATGCTTTTCTTTCAAAAATGAGGACATTTCTATGTTACCCCAAACTTTTCAACGGTAGTGTATAATCTAATTTATTGTCACTAATCATGTTGATGACAATATTCCGAATTTAAAGACACCAATTAAAGGCAGCCAAGTGATTTAACTTCTGAACCAATATAATAAAACCATCTAAAACTCATCCAGTGATTGCAAAGTACTTCACTGAATTCAAACAGCAATAAAAGCTAAAGCTGCTTGTCGATGACACACCGCTGCGTAATGACAGTCAGCAGAGTTGGTATCGTAAAACAACAGTTGGGTTTATCAGCTGTGAATAGCTGGTCTGCTTGATAATGTTTGACCCACCCGAGCAGCTCTCACCTCCCACAGACACAAGCTGACCCGACATCAACAATGAACACTGACTGGTGACACAGCAGCTTGTTAAACAAACAGCTGAGGACCTTTATTTGAAAGAACACACACAAATGTAGGTTTTTCTCTCAAGGTTACCACAAACTACCTGTTTAATTACTAGTTTTTCTTGTAGAAGGTCTAACTGCAAATACTACTTTTTTTCCCCCTTTATTGCAAAACATGATTTACCTCAAAGCAGAAGCCTCCTGTAAATCAAATACCGAACAGCAAGCAACTTCTTCTTTTCAACAGGAACTCAAATAAGAGAAATAGAGCCTTTAAATCATGATGATATGTAGATAATTTAGGTTGGACAACAGCGTTTTTTTGCATGTATTTTGTGTTTTATTTCTTTGATGAGATGCAACATGAAATTTTAAAAGTACATTCAGAAGTTTTTCGAAGCACAGTGTTAAAAATGTGTGTGTTTTGTGGAGCGGTAGGCGACGTGCTGTGGGATTTGGGTTGGCTACATACTGCTCTGCTGACTCCAAAGGCGTGGTGATGCTGGACGTCAGGCTGCTCGCTGAAACACAGAAAGAAACAACTTTTTAGGTTAGGTTTACATTTTTTTCATGTCTGTGCTAAAACAAGAGTCAGATGCCCTTTTCTTATATACTGATGCATCATTTACTTGCAGTGATAATCCCTGTACTTCTAGAAATTAAGCCCAAAATTCAGCAAAGGCTAATATTCAGTGAATGTCTTCCTTTTTTTGAACTATAAATTCCCTCTTTTTCTTTAGTTTCCTGAGTTGCAATGGAGTGACAGTGAATGTTACATCACAGTGACTAACTTTGGAGGACTTCTGCTTGATTTGCCAACTCAGACAACTGAAGCTTCACACTGGCCTTAAAACAAACAGAACTGCACATTTAATCTCCTTTCACTACACTGGAATCATGCCAGGAAGGTATTTCTTCATGTCAAGTGAAAATCAAAGTGAGCACAACCTGTTTCAGTGTCATGCAGCCACCTGTTTATTGTTTAGAGGAGAATATTTTATTTAAAACACTCAAAGGCACTTTAGACTATTAAAGAAAATAAAATAAACTCCTGTACAGATTGGCTGAGCTTCAAGATGACTTTTTTTTTTTTTGCCCCAGAATGCTTCTTCAAAGTAATTGTTGTTTTTTGTGTAACTGTCATTGAACTACTTGTGTATTCTAGAAAGTGGGTTTAATGAAAGCTTTGAACGTTTAACCCTAAGCTGACAAAAATGTGGTTTAAAGTTTGTCCTCTGCACTCTGTACTGAAGGCATTGATGCACTGTTGATTGATTAGGTCAATTTACAGTTGAAACAGTTTTACCTGATAATCTTTTATCTAAGTACCCATCTGTTCTTAAAAACACTGTTCACAGGTCACTGCTGCCATGGTTGTGACAAATAATCTCATTGGTGCCTTTGGACAGGAAACAGCATTGTGCCGTCGTATTCGTTGATCTTTCAAAAGTGTTTGATTCAGTGGATCATCAACTTCTTCTAGACAAACTCAGAGATTCTGGCTTCGGTTCCAAGGCTCTCAAATGATTTAAAATTACTTAACAGGTGGAACTTAGTGTGTCCAACCAGAGTGCTACAAATCAGACTTTCTTGAGTTAACTAAAGGTGTGCCCCAAGCTTCCATTTTGGCTTCTGTCGTGTTTTCAATTTTTATAAATGATTTAGGTAAAGACATTCAAGCCAATTTGCATTTGATGACACAATGATCTATACATCTGCTCCTTCTGAACTTCAGACTGCATTTCAGTTATTACAAAGAGCTTTAAAGGGATCTAAAATTGGTTTTAAACACCCAGAAAACAAAGCTTATGATTTTATTAAAGGATCGTTTACAAAACTTTAACAATCTAAGAATTTTTTTCATCTGATGACATGTTGATTGAAAGGGTGTCCCCCTATACTTACTTGGGAATTTGGATTGATGAAAAGCTTTCTTTTAATGTACATATCTCTAATTTAGTTAAGAAATTCAAATTGAAGATTGGCTTTTATTTTTAAAATTAAACATGCTTCATATTTTCTGTAAATAAAAACTTGTGGAAGCCACCTTTCTATCTGTGATTGATTATGGTCACATACTGTGCAGCCATGCAGCTTTCTTTACCTTAAAGACACCTGATTCAGTGGATCATGCTTCGCTGCGTTTCAGTTCAAATGCAAAATCTCTCACTCACCACTGCATTCTCTATGATTTGGTTGGCTAGACATGACTAAGCAGTCATTGATAACAAAACTGATACATGTTAATCTATAAAGCTCTGCTGGGAAAACTCCCAGAATACCTCAGAACCCTTCTCACTTTCAGTTCTAGGAGTTACCATCTGTGCACCTCCAAGTGGTCGCTTTTGAATCTTCCCCAGACTCTAACAGACTTTGACAAGACAACACCATGGCAATGAGATAATCTTCAAAAAACTGTTAAACTGGAAACATTTATATCTATTAATGAGTTTAATAATATCATAAAGAATACAGTAAAGGTAGAATGTCAGTGATTTTCTTGAGAGGTCACCGTCCTTGAATAGCTGTCAGTGTGTCTTATTGTTTTACTGTTAATTGTTTATTTGTTAATCATGTATCTGTTTTATATAACTTTTAAATTTTGTATGGCTGCTAGCTTGGCTACGTGTTCCTTGTATAAGAGATCTCTAATTTCAATGGGACTTCCTGGTTAAATAAAGGTAAATGAAGAAAAAAATTAACATGATGTTTTTAAAGCTATATGTTGTATTCATTATAAGCTTTAGGTTGTTAAATTATTTGTCATAGACCTGTTTTAGTTGTTATGCTACATATTTATTCTGTATGCTGCTGGACCTGAGTCACTAATTTAGTTCCTTCATGTTTTTAACACAAATGACACTAAACTGAACTAAACTCTTTACTCTGTAACTTGCTGTGACTGTAAACTGAACCTTTTTAGTTTCTGTTTTCCCTCTATCGTCAAAAAGCTGCAACATGTTCCACTTCCTCATTTGCGCCATCGAAACTGAACTACGTTATTTTGCAGAAGTTTAATTTGGGTGATCAAATCCCCAGAAGGGTTTTAAGTTACCCCAACAATATCTGTCTAATATTACTTCTTAAATGATTTCTACATCAGTAGGATGGTAGCACGACCTGCAAGTGAAAGCAGCGAGGAAGTGGCCTGGTCTGACACATTACATTTTCTCCTGCATCGTGTGGAAGCATCATTTATACGAGGAAGAGACGTCAGCAGGATGCACACAGAGCAGAGGCAGTGTGATGCTTTTAGTAATATTCTGTCGGGAAACCTTAGTTCCTGGCATTCATGTGGATGTTTCTTTGGCATGAACCACCCACCTAAAATTGCTGCCGACCACATACTCCTCTTCATAGCAACGGCATTCCCTGAAGGCCTCTTTCAGTGGGATAAATTGTTCAGATACACAACAGACAGTTCAAGGTGTCGAATTGGCCTCCAAATTCCCCAAATCTCAATTTAATCGAGCACGAAAGACCCAACTCAAAACTACCAGGATTTAAAGGATCTGCTGCTAATTTCTTGCTGCCTTTAGAGTTCAGGCAGATGGTTTTAATGTTGTGGTTGATCAATGTAGAGCTAAATGTGCATTCATTGCCACAAATATTTCCAACTCCACTGGATGAAAACAGTGGATCAGCTCTTTACCTGTTGCCATGGTGAATTATGCAATCAGAGCTCCATTGATTATGTATTTTTTTAATCCACCACACACTCAGCTCCTTACTGACCAGGTATTATGGATCTGAAAAATCTGTTCAGGGTTTTATCAAAGCTGCTGTCTGAACTCAAACAGATCTTCTGTGTATTTTACATGTTTTTCAAGACTCAGTGTCAAAATCCAAAATGTATGGCTGTAATTTGTAAAAAGTGTATAAAATATTTCTCTATATCTTGCTATTAATGTTTTATCCTGTGTCATTGCAGCATCAATATTTAGCTCATTTAACTGAACAACTAACTTTACTGCTCATTAACTAAGCAATAAATGCTACTTAGAATATTCACTAGTCTTAATGAAATGCATTTACAATGGCTTTATGATTTTCAGTTTAATATAAAATGTGACTGTAGAAGTCTTTCAAACTCAGCGCTTCCTTGGAGGCACTTTGAAGGTAAACCAGCCTGACTATGCAGGTAGAGGGTTAATTTCCTGCATTTAATCTTGTGGCCGGTGTTACGCCACTCTGTAGGTCTCATTCTTCTGCACCGGCCTGCATGCTGCTGACGGGGCTAATCACATGACCAGCGGTCTGTTCCAGTGAGGTCCTGCTTTCCAAGCATAAAAACCCACAACACTGCTGGCTCTACTGTGTACGCCTGACTGATATCTGGGTAATCCCCAAGTATGTCACCGTGTCATTACTGCTCTGCTCTTTTCTGTGAGCATTTTCTAATGGAAATGTTATGTAAAACCTTGTTTGATCATCTGTCCACCAAGACCTGAAGGATCTGTAACTGATACTCCACAACGACTATCAAAATATTGTTTTCTTTTTTACTGTCTTTACTTAAAAAGCAAAGCAAATATGTGCTGCTGCTCTAAAGTAGCCTGATGAGCATTAACAGGGACTCGTCCTCTTCATGAGTTATCCATCAACCTGCACCAATTGTTAGTGAGCGTCCATGACTACTCCTTTACACAACTCAGTGCAGACTTGTGGTCGCCAGGTTGTAGTTTGCTCAGGCAGGGTGGAGCCTTTGCTGCAGCAGAGATATTAAATCTAATAACAGTACAGGAAATCAGCTGCCAAACCCAAAAACACACACGTACATATTGTGGGTCTTGCTGCTCGGGCTGGGCTTGACTCCACTGATGGGGATTCTCCGGACGATGACCGAGGAGCCTTTGTGGATCAGACTGTTGTCATCAGTGAACTCTAAGAGGAACAGATCGAGAAAAATAAGGGTTTAAAGTCTGAGCGTTGTCTCATGTTGAAGAATTTTTGAAATCCACAGAAATATGTAGAATCATAAGTTGATGTCTCAGGTTAAGAGACATCATGCAGCCTTCATTGACTTTTTTTAGACAGCCTTTGATAAAATTGTATATTAGATAGGTGTGGATATCTTTTTGACTGATCTATAAATCATTTAGTCAAGAAAATGCCAAAAATGTGTCATAGATAGCAAAGAAAAACAACCACTCTAATCTGAAAAGCTGAAATATCTGGTTAGGCATCTTAAAGTTGGAGTATGGGACAAACTTAATAAATATCAATCTTTTTCAGAATTACAGTCTCCACCTTTAAAATTCAACCATTTATTAATCGGAGAAATAGTTCCAGATTTAAGTTCTGTCAGTAAAGTGTTTGATCAACTACTCATTGTGGTGGAAGGACTTCTTATGTAGAAGTACCGCTATGTCGGAAAAATATTACTCAACTATAATAAAACTACTGATAATAAAAAAAATACTTGAGTTAATTGGCAGTACAGTAGTCTTTTAAAAAAAAACGCAGAATATTAGTTTCATTATAAACGCTGATGTTTAATGCATAACAGGAGAGTCATGTAGAAAATATCTACTTTTTAAAAGCCCATTTCTCTGACAAATAGTAGGCAATTTGTTTTTTTTAAACAATTACAGATAAAGCAGATTTTTTTAAATCATAAAAACAGTTAAGAAAATGTGTTTGAAGCTGTGCAGAAAAACACTAACCTCTCTCAATGCACTGAAAAATAATGATGGTAACATTTCTTCACTTTCTGAAACTTATTTTCAGTGTCAGCATGAAACCAGTTTCACAGCTCATCTTCACCTGGGCAGTCAGTCTTCAAAACTACATCTGCTGTAGGGTTTTACAGTATTACTGACTACAAAATGCAGGGAAAATGTTTGGAAATTACTTCAAACTAAGAAGCAAATAACAATTTTAAAAGTAAAGAAGCAGACTGTGTTGGGAACCACGTACCAAACTGCAAAATTACTCAAATAGTCATGAATGACGCCCAGAAATTGAAAATTAATTCTTAATGGATGCTTTCTGCATGGATGGACTTCATATAGTCTTTAAAAAAAAACATCCTGAATCACCGACTGCCTTCTTCTAAACCACAGCAAAGCAAAACGAAATACTGACACCCTTTAGATTCCGTACTTCGTGAAGAAAACCACATCCTGAAGTAGTTCTTACAATATACTACCAGTCAAAACTTTGGACAGACCTTCTTATTTAATTTTTTTGAATTTTATTTTCATGGCTATTTTCATTGTAGATTCTCACTGAAAGCATTAACACTATGAATGAAAACATACAGAATTGTAAAGTAAGTTTAAACATGTTTCATATTTTAGATTCTTCAAAGTAGCCACCCTTGGCTTTGATTACTGCTTTGCACACTCTTGGCATTCTCTGGATGAGCTTCATGAGGTAGAACCTGAAATGGTTTTCCAACAGTCTTGAAGGAGTTCCAGAGATGCTGAACAGTTGTTGGCTCTTTTGCCTTCACTCTGTGGTCCATCTCACCCCAGACCATCTGGGTTTAGGTCAGGTGACTGTAGAGGCCAGGTCTTCTGACCTAAGCAGCACTCCATCATCTCCTTCTTGGTCAGATTGTCCTTCCACAGCCTGGAGGTGTGTTTGGGCTCATTGTCCTGTTGAAAAACAAATGATGGTCCAACTAAACCAAACTGGATGTGATGTGATGTTACTGCAGGATGCTGTGGCAGCTATGCTGGTTCAGTGTTCCTTCAGTTTGGAATAAGTCCCCAACAGTGTCACCAGTAAAGCATCCCCACACAATCACACCTCCTCCTCCATGCTTCATGGTGGAACCATGCATGTAGAGACCATCCGTTCACCTTTTCTGCACAAAGACGTGCGGATGGAACCAAAGATCTCAAATTTGGACTCATCAGACCAAAGCACAGATTTCCACTGGTCTAATGTCCATTCCTGGTGTTTCTTGGCCCAAATAAATCTCTTCTGCTTGTTGATTTTCCTTAGTAGTGGTTTCTCAGCAGCCATTTGACCATAAAGGCCTGATTGGTTAGTCTGCTCTGAACAGTTGATGTAGAGATGCGTCTGCTACTAGAACTCTGTGTGTCATTTATTTGGACTCTGATCTGAGGTGCTGCTAATTTGCCATTTCTGAGGCTGGTGACTCGGATGAACTTCTCCTCAGCAGCAGAGGTGACTCTTGTCTTCCTTTCCTGGAGCGGTCCTCATGTGAGTTAGTTTGGTCGTAGCACTTGATGGTTTTTGCGACTGCATTTGGGGATACATTCAAAGTTTTTGCAGTTTTCCGGACTGACTGACCTTCAGTTCTTAAAGTAATGGTGGACTGTCGTTTCTATTTACTTCAGTGATTGGTTCTTGCCATAATATGGATTCTAACAGTTTCCAAATAGTGCCGTCAACTGTGTACCAACCTGACTTCTGCACAACACAACTGATGGTCCCAACCACATTAAGAAGGAAAGAAATTACACTAATTAACCTTGACAAGACACACCTGTGAAGTGAAAACCATTTTAGATGACTACCTCATAAAGCTCATCCAGAGAAGGCCAAGAGTGTGCAAAGCAGTAATCAAAGCAAAGTGTGGCTATTTTGATGAATCAAAAATATAAAATATGTTTAGATTTATTTCCCAATTGTCTGTTTGCTACGTAATTCCATAGAGCTTGCTTCATAGTTCTGATATCTTCAGTATGTATACAATGTAGAAAGTAGTGAAAATAAAGAAAAAACACTGAATGAGAAGGTGTGTCCAAACATTTGACTGGTAGTGTATATGCTACTCTTTAAGCTGTTAATTCTAGTTGCACTGCTTCTCTCACTCATGGGATGTGGTTGATAGATTTCAAAACTTCTGTGCAGGATGTTGACACAGATTACCACGATTATCATGTGCAATCTGAACACCTTTGCTCTACTTTATGCTGCCTGTAAGTCAGCAGGTATTCCAATAGATGTTGATTTTCCTGCATGTGCCGCTGCTGCTCTTTAACCTTATGGTCATGCTCCCTCTGCTACCTTTGCTATTTTTAACCCACATCTCTCCAGAGACTTGAGTCATTCCAGAATTGGAGGGCACTTGGGCTTCAAAAGTTTTGAAAATAGACCTTCTCTTTTATGATTTTCTGCTGCATATTCATCAATAATAAGAATTATCAGATAAATAATAATAATTGGTTCAGCTTACACATCAATGGTACAATTTTTATTACATGTTTTACAGTAATAAAGTTGCAAATCCATGCTAATGTTAGTGTTTTTTCAGGAGTAGAAGCTAGATATTTAGCTCGCTGTTACTGCTGATCAAGAGGACAAACTGACTGATGGAAGGCAGTAAAAAGAATTTGTATTTTTCCTGATTATACACATAACAGGGTTGAATGAATTGGAATGAGACATTCAATCAAGGCTGACAATGATGTGAAAATCGGAAAAACAAAAGAGAGGACATCGGTTTGCTCTACCCATTCTTTTGGAAAACTGTTTAATGATATTAATTCCAGCATATCCTGTGATTCACCGTTTTCTTCTTCTTCTACCAGCTATAAAGGTTATGGTAACAGTGTTGTCCACGGATGATAAATAATATGTTGATTAAAAAAAAAAAATATATATATATATATATATATATATATACATATATGTTCCCACAATTGCCAGAGACATCACTGAAAAACATATCAAAAAAGTAGATTTTAATGTCATTTTAACTGTTTTATTTTAGATTCAATTTGGTCATTGGTGGGGTGGGACAAGAGAAAAATGGCATTTTAAGGGTAACTCCAGACTTATTAGATATTTTAAACAATATTTTCAAACATTCTTTTCACTTATGTTTGTTAGATTTGGTAAATTTACACAATAACTACATGTTTCAGTATTTTGTACATGGATTATTCGAAATTTAGACGTAAAATGTCCTCCAATTCAGAAATGACCACTTGCTCTTAGCACCGGCAGGCTGTTTAATTAAGGTGCATGAGGCCCTGAATGCAGCAGGAATGTGGACTCCATTCATTCAGACCCTCTTTTTTTTGTCCTCGACTGACTTTTTTCTGGACCCCAGAGGTGACGCAACATGCTGGCAGCTGTCAAAGCACGACCACGTGTTCCCTTCTCCTTCTTCTTTTTCTTCCAAAGTTCTACCTGCCTGCTTATCTGTCCACATAAACCAATCACACATGTCGCTTACCTTCGTTGCTCTGAGCGTTGGTGATCTGCAGGTCGCAGTCTGCGGCTCGGAGCTTCTCTCTGCCCATGATCCGCCGCTTCAGCTCCTCCAGGGTGACGTGCGGGCCGTCAAACACCACGGTGTCGTAGCTCAGTTTGGACGAGAATTTATAATGAATATGAGGCATGTTGACGGCTAGACTAAAAACTGTTAAACGCCTGACAGCCTTTCTGCGACGACAGAAAAATCCCGTTCAGTTGCTACGGGAGAACAAAGTTGGCTAGCGGCGCGTTAGCAGCCGGTGAACAGGCTCGGTGGGTAACTAACAAAGTGCCCGGTAAAGTGTCGTCCGCCGGGTGTCATTTCCCGGAACGTGTCGGAACAGCAGTGGAGACTCACGGGGAAGCGCATTCACTGAGTTTCGGGTCTGGCTACAACTTTTATTCGCGCTAATGTCGCTTCAATCCGCTGACAGAAACCACCAGCTGTTTCCACAAGCAACGGCTCGTCAGCAGGGCAGAGCGCTGCTGCGTTCACGGACCCCCCGCACACCGCAGACACTCCCAGCTGCTGACACGCAGGGTTTAGTGCAGGGGTGTCAAACTCATTTTAGTTCAGGACCCATAGTCACAGCATAATAATCTATAAATAACAACAACTCCAAATACAAACCTTTGTTTTAGTGCAAAAAGTACATTCCAAAAATGTTCACAGTTAAATATATTTTTGCAAAACATTCTGAACAAATTAAAATTTCTTAAGAAACATAAGTGCAGTTTCAACAATATTATACCCCAGTTTATCATTTACATATTACAACTTTCAGATCACAGTGTGTCTACAAAGGAGCAAAACATTTTGTCACAGGTATCTGGAAATGAATGATAGAGTGATTTACTTTATGATCAAAATGACAAAAAGCAACAAAAACTAAACAACATATTACAAAATAAGCACAAAATGACAAAAATGAGGCACAAAATGACAAAAATGAGACACAAAACGCCAAAACTGAGACAAATGACATGAAACACAACAAATTGACAAAAAATTAGAAAAAAAAGATAAAAGGAAAAAAATGGTCAAAAACAAGAGAAAAACTACACAGATGACTCAAAAGAGACAAAAAGTGCCAAAAAAAGGAACAAAACAACAAAAATAGACAACACAAGCAAGACAAAAATGAAACACAAAACGACAAAAACAAACAAAACAATGAAAACATGACACAAACGACAAAAGTCAGACAAAAAAGACCAAAAACAACAAAAACAAGACATAATATTACAAAATGAGATGACAAAAGCGACAAAAGCAAGAAATTAAATGTCAAAAAAATTAGACAAATGACATGAAATTAAACAAAAAAATAGACAATAAATTAAACAAAAAGTTAGAAAGCGACAAAAAAAATGGACAAATGACTAAAATGAGACAAAAAAATGACAAAAACAAGAAACAAAATGACAAAAAAAATAGACTAACAACACAAATGAGACAACCCCCCCCCCCCCACACACACACACACATAGGTATCTGGAACTGAATAATCTAATATTTTACTTTATGATCAAAACAACTTGTCAAGATCTAGAAATTATTTAAAATTTACATTCATTTACACATCTGCATATATATATATATATATATATATATATATATATATATATATATATATGTAATCCTGAGCACCACACAACGCAAACTACAGAGGGAACAATAAAGAAGGAAGACTAAATTGTCCCCCTATGTTGTAAAGGTAATAAATATATACATAAAAAAATACATAAAAGTTGTGGCAAATTTAAAACAGCTATTATTTTTATTGAAAAATTGCAGTTAATGTCATCTCTGTAATTTTTACTCTTTTACAAAGTTGTCCTGAGAGTCAGATTGAACCCACGGCGGTCCGGTTTTGGCCTGTGGGCCACATGTTTGACACCCCTGGTTTAGTCAATCAAATCAAATCAAATCAACTTTATTTATATGGCACTTTTCATACAGTAGAGTAACACAAAGTGCCTCACAGAGGATAAAAACAAAAACAACACAATACAAAACACTATGTACTGTTTCATTGTCAAATTCACAGCTGCAGGTGATCACAGCTCTACCAAATTTCTAGCAATATCCAAAAATTGCTTATGTAATTTGAAAATTTTTAAATGTTTGTTTTTATATTGTTTTATTTTTAAAGGGAAGAATGCATTAAGTATTTTGCATATTAGCTTTTAAAAATTCAGACGGTGCAAAATATTATTTTATAAAATGCTTAACTTTCTTCCACTATAATCAAACACTTATTTTATTGATATGTTTTAAAACAGTTACTATTTACAAGGCATTTGCAAATCTCACCTCAAGTTTTTTTGCAGTGAGTTGTTGCAATTATTCTTTCAAAATAATCATTATTTTTTTAAAGATATTTTAAAAAATTATCTTCACTTTGCACAATATTTTAAAACCACAGTTTAATGTTTCATATGCAAAAATTAAATCATTTAAAAAATAATTAAAATAAGTCACTTATATTTGAGTTTAATTAAATCAGAAACAGCTAAAATGCTAATATGGATTACAAATTTACAGCAGTCATGAGATTTCTAATAATCACACTTGTGTTTCTGGCATAAAAAACAAATATTAGTAACATGTGTCAACAAAAATGAGAAAACATCAGTGTAGTCTACCTTCACAATATCTAAAATAGTATTTATTTATTTTAATTATGCTAGCAATCACTTTAAAGCTAAAAAGGTCTGTTGTTCACGTTGCGTTTTGTCATGTTTTCAAAGTTCTGATTTTTTTTGCCTGACCCATGAAGGCAGCATGTAGCCTCCATGGAGTGCACCTGTTTGGGCTCAGGGGAAACACAGACAGACAGACAGACAGACAGACAGAGAGGAAAATCAGACAGACAGCCAGGCAGTCAGGCGTTAATGAAACCAGATTTACACCCCAGAATGATTAAACAACTGCTGCCACATGTCCAGATCTTCTCTTACTGGTTTGACGTTTCATAAGTTTATATTTTATTTGTAATTAAACATCAGGCTCTAGGCAGGCAGGCTCACAGAAACTCAACATCAAGGAGGAAGACACATTTGAAATGTTTTGTCTTCACGACGATATGATTTTGACGTTATTTTAGAACATAATTACACAATTAAAGCTCAGCTGTTCCTTTAGTGTGCAGCCTGAAAAATCCACCAGAGGGAGACAACACACCATTAATGCTGCTGATTATACTGCAGTGTGCTCAGAGCTAGTGTAAAACATGCTCAACTGTTGTCCTGTGATGAAATAAAGCAAATTATTCCCATTTTTGACAGTACCTAATCCCTGTTAGCTTCCTTTACTTTCAGTTTTACAGTATATTTTCTACTGGCTTGATTATGTGAAGCTATTTTTATGTCCTTTGTGTTTTTATATAGTGTTTCTTCCTTTAGATTTATTTTTTAGATTGTTATCTTTATTAGGTCTTTAGATTTAGATTTTCACTGCCAAACTCAAATCTTGTTGTCAAACTAACTTCTTCTGTAAGTTTCAGATTCTAAGGCAAATTCCTCGTGTGTGAGAGCTCAACTGGTAATTAAGCTTTTTCTGATTCCTGTTCAACTAAATATCCAAATATTACATTATAGTTGGATTTTGTTTAATCTAAACAAAGTACCAGTTCTTTATATCAGCAATTATAACTGAATTTAAAAAAGGCTAAACAAACACTGTAGCATTAGAGCACAGGAGTGATGGTTGCTGGAAATATTCCTCTGTACCCCTATGCAGATACTTCATTAAAAATCAGCTGTTTCCAGTTAGAATAGTCATTTACCACATTAACAATATCTAGACTGTATTTCTGATTAATTTAATGTTATCTTCATTGAAAATAAAACTGCCTTTCTTTCAAAAATAAGGACATGTCTAAGTGATCCCAAACTTTTGAATGGTAGTGTACATAATTTATCATTTTGGATTGGATTCTATGTATATTTTCATTCTCGCTGAGTGTTTAATGACAAGGTTCATATCACATCTATTTGAAGATACTCCTTGTAACTTAAAGGCTGGAAACAAAAGGAGGAAACCTAGAAAATCAGTCCACAGCGTACTTTTAAAACTAATAAATCAACATTTTCTTTAATCAATTCAATCTTTGTGCTGGATTATTTTTGCAGGTATCCTTGACTGATGTCTCCAATCATTGGCTTGTACCTGTTTCCACCTGAGAAATAGTCAAACAATAAATTGTGAATTTTGCACAAAACCTACAAAAAGATCACACATTTTAGGTGAATTCAGTGAAAATGTAACTAATAGTTCTTACTCTGAAACCTCTACAGTTGATTAGGGATTCAGACATGTTGTATTTAAATATATGTGTCTAAATATGTGCATTCTTGCAGCGGACTAAAGGAAGGAAAACAAGAACACTGAATAAAGACAGGTTTAAAATTCTTGTTTCATTCTGTATGGGGGGAATTTTGTATATTATATATTTTTTTGTTTCTATAATATAATAAAAGCAAAACACAACAAGAAAAGTACTCAGAGAGCTCAGTACTCCACCAAAGCTGCTCAGTCGTTGTATGATTTCCGACAGATAAAATCTATAAAAAATTTGCGGTCTACAGTGGTGGATTTGTAGTTGGACAGCGGGCAGCTGACATAGTGTTCCCTTGTTGTCATAGTTACAGTGACGCTGTGTCGCAATCTTGTAATGATACAGAAATCTTTAACAAATACATGGATACAGACTATAAACCTCATCACTGCCAAAATCTAATCACTTGGTCTTTGTGTCATTTCTGACCTTCTCTGAAAATTTCATCCAAAATCGTGAGTCCATATTTGAATAATGTTGCTAACAGACGGACAGACAGACAGACAAACCAACGGCAATTGTCACATAACTCCGCCACTCACCTTGGTGGAATAATAAAACACAATACAAATAAAACCTTAGGGAAACAAAAGCATCTCTGGGATAAAAAACAGGACAAAAATGTAAAATTTAATAATCACAATATTAAATAGAGCTAATAAATAAGATAAATAATATAAAATAAAGTACAATGTCTCCATTTCTTTTTGAAATCAGTGAATGCAACAGGAACAGAGCTGTTGTGCACCCTGGGACTAAAACCTCTGTCCAGAGAGACAAAGATTGAAACACGACAAGCAAACGTGTAGCTTAGGAAGCTGGACCTGTGACATCATCATCATCACAGGTTCACACACACACACACACACACACACACACACACACACACACACACACATGTTTGTTTATCTATACCGGTGGGGACATACCATTGACTCCCATTCATATCTAACCCCTAACCCTTACCCTAACCCTAACCTTAACCCAGACCAAAACAATGGCTAACCCTAAAGAAACGTTTTTGCACTTTTACTTTTTTCAGTAACAACAACATGGCCAAGAAAACACTGTTTCCCCTCATGGGGACCCAAATGAGGTCCCCACAAATGACATTTCTTTTGGTTTTCCTATGGTTGTGGGGACATTAGGTCCCCACAACCATAGCCACCACCTGAACACACACACACACACACACATACACACACACACACACACACACACACACACACAAACACACACACACACACACACACACACACGGATATCAGCGTGAAGCTAGCAGTAAACCGCTGTCAGTGCTTCGCTGTGAACTGCAAGCTGATTGGCTGGACTGGGATAGAAAGGCCAGATGAGAGAGGAGTGTTGGAGGAAGCCGACTCTCTCTCTCTCTCTCTCTGCTCGGCCTCTTGCTCTGCTTCTTCCTCTCCTGCCTGCTCTGCTCAGAGGAGGGATTTGCCCTATCTTCCCGGGCTTAGCACACCATTGTGAAAGCAGTGGGAGGATGGAGAGATGCAGAAGGAAGAAGAGGGGGAGAGGATGAAAGGGAAACAGCTGCTGCCTTTAAAGTGATGTTCTTCTTATCGTGATATGATACAGGATATGTTCAGTGACTCAGCCATCAAAGAGCTGCTTGGAAACAATTATATCCTCAGCTTTGAGTGTGTGTGTGTGTGTGTGTGTGTGTGTGTGTGTGTGTGTGTGGTTATGCATGTTTAACTTGGTGTGTTTAAATGTGAGCATATCATAGTGTTCATGTGTTTGTCTGTGGAAGCCTGTTTCTGCCAGAATTTAAGAAATTTTAGGAATGGCAAAAATTAAAAATACATATAACAAATGAAAGTTGCGCCCAAATTATGACATAAGTCAAATGTTTGCTTTATTTTTATCTTTCTTAAACTGCCACCTGTTTTATCTTTTTCTGACAAACATATAATAATTTGTTTAGGCTTTTGCAGCATGTATGATGATGCGATATAATCCGTATTTTCATACTGTGTGTGCTTACCCACTGAAATGAGGCGCTGTTACCATTTAAAATACTAATATATTTATACGTGATGGGATATTTCATCCCACTGTAGTTTTCTGATTGTTAATTTCCAGGTCTAGGTGGATTAGATGGGCCCATCTTGTTACCACTGGACTGAGAAAGGCTAACTGTTTCCCCTTGTTTCCCTGCATTATGCTAAGCTAAGCTAGCAGTTTCTTTCTGGAGCCTTTGTTATCAATGTGCAGTCAAAAATGTCATGTTAAAAACAGAAATTCACAGTACTGTTGATTGCTAGATTTATAGATCTTCTTATTTAGCTCTCACTAAGAGATCAAATAGATGTGTTTCAGGAACAACGATCTGATACGTAAAGATATAGTGAAGTAGAGCAGAGAATGTCTCTGTTCAAATTCAAGCTTCTCTGTTCTTGGCAGTAAGTTTGCATCCAGTGGTTCTGAGTGTCATATAAGACACCTTATATTTTACATCCTCTACTTCTCCATATGATGTTTTACACATGGTAGACGACATGCAATGAGCAAAAATAAGCAGTTGACACCATATCTGAAACTGCAATGTACCAAAGACGAGTGTCAAAAACGTGTATCATGTTTTTAGTCTTCCAGGGTTTGATACAAACCTGAGGGTCACTTCATGCTTTCAGCGTCCGTGTGCAATGACCATTGCAACTGTTCCTCTCATATTAAACACAGAAAAACACACTGAGATTTAGCAGCCGGTTACAAATTGGGGTGTAGCACCGTGTTAATGGATATAGCAGAAGACTTCTGGAGAATTTAGAATTTCCTACTGAATTTGGGAACTGTGTTGAAGAAAAGTACACTACTGTTCAAACGTTTAGGGTCCAGGGGCAGAGCTAGACCATTTTCAGGGGTGCTTGAGCACCCCTTAATTTTTTTTAAGCACCCCTAGAATTATTGGGCGTTATTTATTTATGTTTATAATAAATGCTGAAATAATTATTAACAGTGTTATTTATTTTACCGTTTTAAACCAAATGTAAAATCTGGCAAAGTTCTCCCTAATTTGACTCCCCCCCCCCCCCCCCTTTTTGGATAATGGTTTGATCCATTAAGAGAGCGCAAGTTCCCCTCTGCTCTGCCGCTGTGCTGAATGCTGCTCCCACCCCTGTGTGCGTGTGATGGATCGGGCAGAGAGATTGACAGGCTAGCCAACAGAGCCAGCAACTGCAGGTGACTGCAACATTTACTTGGTATTTATATACTCTGAAGTGAACTCACAAGTTTGTCCATGAAATCTGCATTTATAAGCCTGAGTTGTCTAAACAAACAATCCAGCTGGCTAGTTTGCCTTCTAGCTAGCGAATTTTACTCGTTTAGCCTCGCAAATCACAAAATGAAGCAAGCAATGCTTATGGCATGCCAAACATGAAGGTGAAAAAAGGCTATTGTAATTTCACACTGGTGCCATATCATTGTTTTATCAATGTATTGTTTGCAGGCCAACTGTCACAATGGATATTAGGGCATTTTTGTTTCCAAGAAAACTCCAGCAAAAGCTTCAGGTAAGGTTTGGGGGCAAAGCACAGAACACGAGCGACTTTACTGCATGTGTTCAAATGTTTATTTTGTGGCGTTAACTCAATTGCTAGCAGACATATTTTGAAAATCAAACTTCAAACGGTCAGCATTTTGAGAAGGACTATTTTGACTGTTTCTTGAACCAACGAATAGCATCTAAGAGAATGACTGAGCTCTATTATGAATGCAGAAGAGCTGGGTGAGCCGTCGCTTAACATTGGTCCGATGTGCGCCCCCCCGCGCGCGCTAGAGCTGAAAGTCTAAAACCGCCCCTGTTAGGGTCACTAAGAAATGTCCTTATTTCTGTAAAGATAACATTAAAATAATCAAAAATAAAGTCTAAACATTATTGACGTTTTAAATAAACTATTCTAGCTGGAAACGGCTGATTTTTTAATGGAATGCCTCCATAGGGGTACAGAGGAACATTTCCAGCAACCATCACTCCTGTGTTTTAATGCTACATTGTGTTAGTTAATGGTGTTGAAAGGCTAACTGATGATTAGAAAACCCTTGTGAAATTATGTTAGCACGTGAATAAAATGTGAGTTTTCATGGAAATTATGAATTTGCCTGGGTGACCCAAATCTTTTGAATGATAGTGTACATACAAATAAAAGCACCTTCAAAGTCTGACTTCTAATGATAAACTATAAAGGTGTCAATGATGGAGAATCACCTCGCACAGTCTGTCCTCATTACTACTATTTGCTTTAAGCACCACTTGCAAAGTGGACAGTCTGTCTGGTCACAGATTTTGGACTGCATGTGGATGTCCAGGTGACTGATGAAATACATACTTAAATTCACAATTCATCAAAATCTCATGAAAAATTCCACAGTTGAGCTCTTGAAATTGTTTGTTTTTTCCAGATTAACAGTTTAAAACCGAAAGATATTCAATTATTAAGGTTGTTTATTCCCCCATATGACATTGTTAGAAATGCAGCATTTTTTGCAGAAATGCAGCATTTGTTTATTAGTTATTGAAGATCATATTTCATGGCAACATAGAATGTGACTGTTTAATATAGATGTATCCCCAAATAATGACCTTGTGCTGAGAACAAGCATGTATTATGCATTTGAATGTTATGAACGGATACTGCATTGCATAATCTAAATATGTTGCAGTTGGCAGAAATTGATGGGACTTGGAAACACCCCCACAATTTAACCCTTTACGCTTCAGTGCGTCGTAGGTGTACCGCCGGCGGTACACCTACTAATTTGCATAGGAATTTCAAGAATGTCCGACGGCTGCAAACTCGATTATACAAACACTATACGCCGATAGAAAGCTTAGATTCTCATGAATCCGCCGGTATAAACCACTTTCAGATGTGATTACCACAGCGGGTGAGAAAAACACATTTGTCCGACAAAAACAAATATTCATCCATCCGTTCTCTATACACGGCTTCAACGCACACAGTGCGACTCACATTTCCGGGTTCATTATTACACACAGAAAAAAAGATTCCACAAAAAACGGCCATAATCCAACCTTTTACATCCAGACAACACAAGCCAGTAAACTATTTTGTCCAAAACATGTCCTGAAGTCGGTATAAAATCCACGAATCGGTCGTTTTCAAGGAAATGCACCTCGCGATGTGCGTCCAATATTCCCTGTATTTTTCGTAATTTTTTTTATTTAAAAATAGAATATTAGCGATTTTTTGTACTGAAAACGGCTGGAATTGACTGAAGCTTAAAGGGTTAATCAACTCGTCCTTGTATCATTTCTGACGGATAAGTTCCCGATAAGTCCGCAGTGATCAGTTTGTAGTAGGATTACGTAGTCATGTGATCGTCAACAAGCAGCTGACGCAGTGTTCACTTGTTGTCATAGTTACAGTGACGCCGTGCCGCTATCTTGCAGTGACAAAGAAATCTTTAACAAATCTGTGGATCCAGACTATAAGCTGCATCCCTACCAAAATCTAATCAGTTGGTCCTTGTGTCATTTCTGACCCTCCCTGAAAATTTCATCCAAATCCTTTAGTCTGTTTTTATATATATAACAGACAGACGGACAGACTGACAGACCGACAGACAGACAGACAGACCGACCAACGGCGATTGCCACATAACTCTGCCGTGTTCCTTGACAGGGTAAAAAGAGAAAAGAAGTAGTCATCTGCAATTGTGGAGCTGAAGCTGCAAATGTTGTGCTAATTTTAATAGAAAACTAAGACCAAATCCATGCAATTAATCATGTATTGCTCATTTCTGTCTTCCATATCCTTATATAACACAAGACTGACATTCTTTCTGAAGGCCAAAACTGAGAAAAAGCTAGCAGTTTGGCCTGAAATGATCGACTGAGTGTTTCTTGAGTTCTCTGTTGTTCCTTGGCACCTTTGACTCCAATAATCATCCCTCCTCTGCCGCCTTCAGCCTTCAACACATTACCCTCTTTCTCCTCTTTCTTTCTCCCGTCCTCCCCTCCACCTTTCGCTCTCTCCCTCTTGTCTTTCTGCTTGAGCAGCATTCACTGCTCCAAGGCTTCTTTTCACGCTTCAGATGGCTATAGTGTTACTCCACTCAGAGCGCACACACATGCACACATATGAGGCTCTTCTTTCTTGGTGACAATGGCTCAGAGTGCTCCTCAATCACAGTTTGCCCTTCTCAAAAAGCAAAAGTGTCTCTTGTCTGCGGAAGAAAAAAAAAAAAAAACGAAACTCAGCTTGCAGGAATTTGTCCACCCAGTCTGGCTCTGATCTGATGCTTTGAGTCTGCAAGTTCAGGCTGGGTAGCAATTCATGCACTATCATCTTGTGAAGGAGGGAAAGCATTTTGGTGGCTTTCTACACCATTTTAGCAGCACGGCTCAGAGGATGTGAGTGTCAGTTGTCTGCCACTTTGGTCCAGACTGAATTATCTCGGTATTTACTGGATGGGTTGGCACAAAATTGTGGCTTTCAGATGTTATGAACACCAGCAAGACCAAGGAGGTCATCGTTGACTACAATAGGTCCAGAAGGACACAGCACCTCCCCTCATTCAGGGGGAAGAGGTCGAGTGTGTTGACAACATCTGACCTGACCTGATCTGACCTGGTTCCTGCACACAACTCAACTCGAAAAGAAGGCTCAACAAAGACTCTTCTTCTTAGGAAACTGAAACGTCGTGATCTCTTCCTTCGGCTCCTGGCAAACTTCTACAGAAAGTTCATTCTTAGTCCTTCAAAGTTTGTTGTAGTGGGGTGTTTATTGGTGTTCCAGCAAACACTGAGCATGAGCCTGTGAAGGTAATTCAACCCAGAACATTTTTAGAGTCCACATTTTATAGGGATGGTCCGAGAGTGGGTCAGAAGATAGGAAGGGGACTGTATGTAAATACAAGGGTGAATAGTAGTTAATTTGCATGTAGTTGCTAATCAGTGACAGAGGGTAAGACAACAAAGAACAAAGAACAAAAGGTAACTGAATCAAGGGGTCTGGCTTGGCAGCAAAAGGGAAGAGATGAGGGGTCTGGCAAACCTTTGCAAATAACAAAAGATAAAATAATTGTGGATAACCGTGGAAAATGGAATGAAGGAGTGACACGTGACAGTAGAAGCTGTCTATAGCAAAAGGTGTGCCATTTTCTTCGTCAAGAGCCACAGTAGAAACCATCCTGTGTCTCAGCACAACAGTGTGGTACGTTGTCATTTTCTGACCTTCCCTGAAAACTTCATCCAAATCCTTTAGTCTATTTTTGAGCAATGTTGTGAACAGACAGACAGACACAGACAGACAGACAGACAGACAGACAGAGACAGACAGACAGACAGAGACAGACAGACAGACAACAACAGTGTGGTATGGCAGCTGCACAGGACAGAAAGGACTTAGTCCGGGTGGTGAAAACAGCACGACGGATTTGGAAAGTCCTCTTCCAGACTTGTTTACATATTTATATCTTTTGAGAATTTTATTTATTTTTTTGTATACAGGGCGCCTTTTTCCGAAATGCCGCTGGTTGAAAACATAATGACAATAAAGATTCTTGATTCTTCTTGATTCTTATGGCCCAGATCTGAGGCAAATAAGTATAACCTTTCTTTAGCAAATTCAACAAAAAGCCAGATTTAATGCCACCTGTAGTCGTAGAGACCAGACCAGTTAATTACATTAACATTAAGTAATCCAAGTTATATCCATTTTAAATACGTACACATTTACTTATACACAAACACAGTGTCAGCTCATGCTCACTTCTGTTCACATCCCGTCTCAGCAATCATTATTTGAAGCAATTTTAGAAAGTTAGAGATTAACTGTCCTTGAAATGAGCTTTAAAAACCATATCAGAGTTAAACTTCTCTCCTTTTTTTAACTGAATAATTTCACTAATGCCTGTTTTTTTTAAATTAAAAAAAAACATTTTGATAAAGAAACTCTCATAGATAATCCCAGTTTTGGTAAATTAGAGAAAAAAGTAATTATCAAAGAACAAAAGTATTGACAGTACAATATGTTAAGACTGAGATGTGAGATGAATAAATAATACAGTAAATAATGTTTGTATAAATGTTCAAAATTTGTATTTATATTGAGTAATTTTGTCTGTTTACGATGTGTGACTTTACAATTCTACTTTTAATTACTATTAAATCAGTTACAAGTAACGTTATTTTACAGATATCTGTAGTTATTGTCTCAGTGTTTACAATTTTTGAATGTCACATGATTTTTTAAATGCATTTTTATGCCAGACAAGCTTTTTGCCAGATTTCCACTGTTCTTAAAGGATTTATACATTTCTTTTTCAGAGTATATTTCTGTATATTTGATCCCGGCACTGTTCTTTTGTCCTCCTACGTCATTTACATAAGGTGTCAAGGACTTTGTAGTTACTGTTCATGATTGTATCAATTCCTATCATCCGAATAGACCCTTTATTTGTTTACAAACATTGTGACGTTTTTTGTGGGCGGGGCTTATGCTGGAGGCAAAAGTGGAGCGAGAAGTCAAGCAGGACTGGGAATATTTAGTTTGCGCTGGGAGTTTGCGCTGCAAACTCGAGCATTTTTAACCCGTTAAACTTCAGTGTACCGCCGGCGGTACACTTACTAATTTGCATAGGAATTTAAAGAATGTCCGAAGGCTGCAAACGCGATTATACAAACACTATACACCGATGGAAAGCTTAGATTCTCATGAATCCGCTGGTATAAACGACTTTCAGATGTGATTACCACAGCGGGTAATATAAACACATTTGTCCGACAAACAACGAATATCCATCCATCCTTTCTCTGTACACGGCTTTAACGTACACAGCGCGACTCACATTTCCGGGTTCATTATTACACACAGATGAAAATATTCCACAAAAAACGGCCATAATCCAACCTTGGACATCCAGACGACACAAGCCAGTAAACTATTTTGTCCAAAACATGTCTTGAAGTCGGTATATAATCCACGAATAGGTCGTTTTCAAGGAAATGCACCTCGCGATGCGCGCCCAATATTCCCTGTATTTCTCGTCATATTTAACGGGTTATTGTTTTTGATTGTATTTTTTCAGTGTCTTGTTGTGTCCTTGTTCTTATGGTGTGTGTATTTGGACCCAGTGTCTGGAATAAAGCTGAATTGAATTGAATTGAATATTTTTTATTTCCAAATAGAATATTAGCGTTTTTTTGTACTGAAAATGGCTGGAATTGACTGCAGCTCATCGTCTCTGTCCAGTCTTTTCGCCTCAGTGCATTTAACCACAACTGTCTTCATTCCCTCTGAGCACGAGTGTTCGATGGAATCCTATAAAACTTTAATTTGCGTTCGCCAATGTCGTTCCTCCTATTCTGGCATCCAAAAACACAGCAGGACGACATTTTAGAAAAGTTGATAGAGCCTAGTTCCTCAGTCTTTCGCCTTTCTGTCCGGCCGTGGGCTTCCTCTTTTGCCTCCAGCTAAAGCTGTGACATCATTCGTGACGTGGGTCATTAAAGGGTCTATATATGTATATATATGTATATGTATATACATCTAGAAAAGAATATATATATATATATATATATATATATATATTCTTTTCTAGATGTGTAAATATCTATCTATATATAATTTTTTATAGGTATTTTATCATTCCCTTTTTTTATTCCGAGAGTGACGCAAACAACAGAAACCAAATTCCTTGTATGTTGTGTACATTTTAGCTGATTCTGATCTGTACTTGTACATAGTAGTTCAACACTTATTTACTGTCTTTTCCTCATTTAACTACATACTTTATTTATCTATTCATTTATTTCCTGTAAGTACTTTCAGAGCAAGGAAAACACCAGAATCATATTGCTTGTTGTTCACAGACTTGGCCAATAAAGCAGATTAAGAATCTGATTTTCACTTCAGTGATCTTCTAATGTAATAATAATTTGGTCTGGTGTCAAATATTTGCAAAACTAATGACATTACTGAGGTGATGACATTGGTTTGGACTGTCATAGCTACACATTAGCATACTGACATTAGCATTTAGCTCACAGCACCACTGCGTCTACGTACAGCTCCACAGAGACGTGGCTGCACGCTCTTTGTCTTATCCTGTAAGCAGCTGACAGGTAGTTGATAAATGGAATTTTCAAGGGGAGTTTCAAGTAAAAATTCCCCCCCCCCCCCCCAAGGTGCAAATTAATATTATAATATAATGTAATATAGTTTTCATGCTGTGGGCAAAGTAGGAAGAAGTATAATAAGGTTGAAAGGTACGCAGAAGGTAGACTGCCTGAGCAAAAACAACAACTTGAGAAACTTATTTCCAGAGCATTTAAGGAGTAAAGTGGAAGTATTGAGGTGACATGTACATTTTATTTTTGGAAATTGTATGAGCATGGGCTGCACAGTGGATTGGTGGTTAGCACTGTCACCTAGAAGATGCCCAGTCCACGTCTCGGCCTTCCAGGGATCTTTCTGTATGGAGTTTGCATGTTCTCCCTGTGCATGCATGGGTTTTCTCCAGCTTTCTCCCACAGTCCATGACCATGCTGAGGTTAACTGGTAACTCTAATTTGTCCATAGGTTTGAATTCAAGTGTGATTGTTTGCCTGTATATGTAGCTCTGTGACCTGTCCAGGGTGTCCCCTTACTTCAGCCTCAGTCAGCTGGGATAGGCTCCAGCCCCCCTGTGACCCTAATGAGGATTAAGCGGTGTATAGATAATGGCTGGATGGCATCTGAGTGTGCATGCTACTGAAACAGAGGATAGTAAGTTTGATCACAGAGCAGGAAATGCACACACGAATGCTTCCATCACTGTGCAGCCAAACGTTGTACAAGAAAGTAAACGTGCAGTTGGACGGTAAAAACCACAAACGTAGACATACACTGACACACATCGGTTATTTGCCTGCAAGCACACACAAAAAAATTATGCCAGCTGACTTTGAAGAGCAGGTGAACTCAGGTTTGCACACAGTCACATGCTAAACCTCTATGGAAGATAGATAGATAGATAGATAGATAGATAGATAGATAGATAGATAGATAGATAGATAGATAGATAGATAGATAGATAGATAGATAATTAGGACATCAAAGCTGGCAGCTACTCTCCCTCTGAGCCTCATTCAGTCACAAACAGCTGTTATAGCAGCGTCCAACTGGGACACAAATGACACACACAAACATGCAGACACTCGTGTTTGTGTGCTGCCTGGTATAGAATCATGACAAAACAAGCAAGTCGGTGCAATAACCTTCAGTATTCAGAACAAACTCTTTGTCACAAATCACTGTTTTATTTTTAGACCATGTGGAGGTAAGACTTGACTGTCTGTTACAGCAACATAAAATCATCTGGTGCGGGTTTCCTGCTGGGAAATGCTCAGGGTCTTTTATGGGCTATTAGCATAAAGGCCCATTTTCTCTTATTGGGCCAATGGAGCTGAAGAAAGCAATTACGACAGTACCATACTGCTTGATGCGAGGGAGATGTTCCAAACCGAACAATGTGGCAGAGGGGGAAATGGCTAAGAGGATCATGGAGAAAGAAGAACATGGAATAGTGGAACGTGGGCGATGGTCATCTCAGCAGAAGAGATGAATGACGCGAGAGTGACAAAATGACACACACAGAGGCAGTTAAGAGGAACAAAAGTGGAGTGGCAGCCAATCCCAGTGTGGCGCAGAGACTCTCCCATAATCCTGTCATCCACTTTAATCTCTATAATGACGTCGCGGAGCTCCATCTGTGACGTCAGAGTGAATGAATATTCATCAGGTGAATCTGAGCTCCGCACTGAAACATTCTCTTTCATATTACACATTCTTACCGTCCCCCTATTGGGATGTATTCAGATTATATATAGGATCGGCTCTGTGAGGTGCCAGGGTAAATATGCAGCATATAAGCACATTACAGAAATAAATGTCCTAAGCTGTCACTCAAAATGCAACCGCACAGATGAGGGGACAACTAAGAGTGTATAGCTGCTGTGGTTATTTTTAGATAATTGTTCCTCAAAGGGGCTGCGCAGTGGCTTGGTGGTTTGCAGATCCCTGGTCCACGTCCCCATCTTCCCGGGATCTTTCTGCACAGAGTTTGCATGTTCTCTCTGTGCATGCATAGGTTTTCGCCTAGTACTCTGGCTTCCTCCCACAGTCCAAAAACATGTTGAAGTTAATTGTTAACTCTAAATTGTCTTCAGATGTGAATGCGAGCTCTATATATAGCCTTGTGGCAGACCTGCTACCTGTCCATGGTGTCTTCTGCCTTCACCCTCAGTCAGCTGGGATAGACTCCAGCCCCCGCAACCCTAATGAGGATTAAAGGGGAACTTCATTTTTTTTTCAACCTGGGGTCTGTTTTCATATGTCATTTCATATATGTGAGTGATGGAGAAATGAATTTTCGACATAGCTCCAGTATTTAGCCAGGCAGACAGCTTCGCAGCTCAGCTAGCGAAAAGTATGGGCCAACTTGCCCCCCCCCCGCGTCAAAGTCCGCCCTAACTTGCTTTTTTCCCACACTGACCGTCTCGGATAGTCTCAACGAGTGTCCCACAACATACTAGAGATGAGAAGTGAACGAAAACCTCCACATTACCTGGCGATCGCTATTTGTTGTGGTCTGTATCCAAATCTCAGGACGCTAGAAAGCAAATCTCGTTCCGAAATTGCGCGATAGCTCGCGAAATCGTGCAATAGCTTGCGCCAAAACACCAGTTTATGGTGCCATCTCAGTATCAGTATCTCAGTTTCTGTCCGTCTAGACCAGGAGTGTCAAATTCATTCTAGTTCAGGGGCCACATGCAGTCCAATTTGATCTCAAGTGGGCTGGACCAGTAGAATCATAGCATAATAACCTATAAATCACGACAAGTCCAAATTTTTCTCCTTTGTTTTAGTGCAAAAAAGTACATTTTTAAAATGTTTATGTTAAACGAATAATAATGATAAGAATAATAAGGGCAATTTCAATGATAGTATGCCTCAATCAATCATTTTCATATGTGTATTATAACTATCTATCTAAAATGGCACAAAACACTCAGTCTTAGTTATCTGAAACTGAACAACATAGCATTTTATTATGACGAAGAGAACATGTCAAGATCTAGAAATTATTTTAAATGTACATTCATTTCCACATCTGTGTAGTATTCCTGACCACCACATAAAGTGGAAACTCTTAAGGAAGAAAGTTAAGTTGTCCCTTGCCTTGCAAATTTATTAAATTTCTGCATAAAAATATATAAAAGTTGTGGCAGTGCATGAGAAATAGGGTTCCACAAGGTCAAACTCTGTCATACTAAAGCTGCTGGACTGACATTATATTGCAATGTCTTCTCTGTAATTTTTACACTTTGCAAAGTCATCCGCGGGCCGGATTGGGCCCTCCAGTGGGCCGGTTTTGGGCCGTGGGCCTTATGTTTGACACCCCGATCTAGACTAAAATGTAACACTTGAGGTTTTCATACTAAACAGGATCCATTTTAGGAGTCCTGAAATGCTGAAGTAGTGTTGGTGTCTGAAATGCTGCAGAAGCTGTGTGTTTTAAAATGTAAACATATTAATATGGTTGTAGCTCAGAGTGAAGATCAGTGTCTACTTTCTTACATCTGTCCACACCTCACTAATGCCTCATTGCAAAAAACTTGTCAGGTTGTCGGTTTTGCAAAGTTACAGATTTTTTCCTGAGGTAGGAAGGAGCAGATTTGCCGAGAAGTTCACTGTTCAGGGTCTGCCCCAGGCTGCTCAGGCTTCTAATGCTGCCAGTGCAGTGACAGACAGGTCCTAGTGAGGATATCTCTTCCCTCGAAGGGGCACAACTTCAGTCTTATCCAGCTTGAGCTTTAGAGGGTGACCACAGGGTATTTTTTTTGGGATGAAAAACACACAAACACTTTATCAAACACTTTGAATCTGGTACATCCTCAAGTCACATCATTCATTTTTCCTCTCTCCCTCCCATTTCCCCTCTTTTAACTCTCATCTTCATCCCGCCCTCTTTTTCTCGCCGTCACTCGGACATCTGTGCGGTGGCTGCTGGAGATAAGCAGAGGTTTTATCTATCAGACAGCTAATTCAGAAAACAGCGCAGCCGATATACATCTCATGCGCCTCTACGTGTCTGCAGATTTGGAGAGGAGTGCGTGCACTGTATGTTTTCTCATCAATATTGTGCAGGTTTTATCTCGTGGCGAAAGTCTCCAATAAAGATTAGATAGCGTTAATGTGTTGACAGAAGACCACCAGACTATACTGTGTAGAAGGAGAAAGAACCACACGACACATTCATATTCACACAGTCAAATAGAAAATGAACTCACCACAGGCGCTTTGAAAAGGTGACTCTTTATTTTCTAATTATTATACTGTATATAATATTCTTCATATAGGTAATCATATTTATACCATGTAAGTAAAAGTGTGCTTTTATTCACAGCATGTGTCCGTGTCAGACTGCTGTTAGTTGGAGGTTTACATTATAAAGTATACAGTGAAACTGGCTGGCAGCTATCTGTGTGGGTGTGTGTGTGTCTGCATGTGTGTGCGTGTGTGTGTGTGTGTGTGGGAGCAGTCAGTGTTTCTGTGTATAGAAAGACAAATGTGAGTGCCAGCATGTTTCTGCATGCATGTGTGTGTGCGTGTGTGTATATGTGTTTGTAGAGGACTAAGTATCTCATGATCGGGCTCAGAGGTATGGAGCAGGATAAAAAGCTGCCCACTGACGCTTCATCTTCCACCTTTCAACCGCCACGCGTTTAGGTGCTTTTAAAAATTACAACCCAAATTTGGGGGATTTTTTAAAATGCTACTTGAGGTTCCAGCTGCACGTTTGACTTTAGGCTTTCATTTTTCACTTTCATCACTGCTGCAAGGAAACACTCCCCAACCCCCAGTGTGGCCCTTAAAGACACAGAGTAACAGCTGTTTGCTATTTATTATCCTAATCTCCATCCAAACCGTTTCAACTTAAAGCAAAACTGCTACAATGCCTGCAAGCTACACACCCTGAAAAAAAACCTTTATGCTGTTTACCAGACCACTGCTACACAAACAATATACATATGATCATATAATATCTCTGCATCTTTTACTCTGTCACTGTGATATTCTTGTTACTCTATTCTGAGTGAAACACAAATCAGTACTTACAAATGTAACGAACTTATCTCCTGAGTTTGTGCTCTGGCGTTTGTTGTCTAACAGTCCTCAGGTCAGTTTGAAATGAACAAAGTCAGGTTGACAGTCATTTACCGCTTAGGTAGTTTCCATTTTCTAACAAGAGTTTACAGCCATGCTAGCAGCTCTGTGAGGCTGTATCTTTGGTACAGCAGAGATTTGAGCTAAATGTCAGCATAATAAGATGCTCACAGTGACAATGTTAACATATGGACTTATAGTAGGCGTAATATTTATCCACACACTGTATATTGCAAAAGATTGATGGAGCCGGTTTGAATGAAAAGTGAGAAGTGTCTTAAAATTGCATTATTTCTAACAGCCAGAAGGGGGCAACTCCTCTGGGTGGAAAGAGAAGTCAAATTGTACAGAAGTCTATGAAAAATAACCTTACCTCTCCCCCTCATCTGTTAGCTCAGTTAACATTTCCTTTATGGCTGTGGTCTCTCGTTTACAGACTTCTTGAATACAGTATGTTGTTGATTTAGTAGATTATGGTCCCATTTAAAATAAAAAAAATAGATAATAAAGTAGCTTAGGTTTCAAAAGACCACATAGCAACGACCAAATGTCAAATCTGAGGCTTCACAACAGAAATCCATCTTTTATAGTCTTTGTTTACCATTTTAGCTTAGCTCATCAATATGGTAACATTGGCTAACTAGCATGAGAAACAAATTGCAGGTAAAGGAGACGGGGATGTTACGGTTTTCCAGAAGTTTAGTTGCAAATCAAAGTATTGGACAAATATGGAAATTTGACCTGACGATGGTGCAAGATAAAATCACCCAGTATATTAGTTTGCAACAAATGGTGCAGTAATCCAACCAGTAGTTTTTGAGACTATTATGCGGCTAGCATGGCTAAAACCCCAGAGTCCATGTACTGTATCACACTGAGATATCGCTGTGTTGCATTCACTGGTCTCTAAATATGCCTGTTAGCCTGACTCTACCCATTACTTCATGGCTCAGTAAAGAGTGATGAGCAATTTAGACTCTCTGGGGCATGGCTTTCTTTGACTCAATACAAAAATCTGAGTGGTAATCTAATATAGTATAAGTGTCAGTGTAGTATATCCCATTGTAGGAATTGCCCCGCCATTCTTTTGAACATATCAATAAAGACAGAATCTCATCTTTTTGTCTTCCATGTGATTTCACTTGTTCAAGAAGAAGAAACCTTTAACATGTCCTGACGCTACTGCTCCAAAGCAATTTAAGCAAGAAGAAGCCTGAATATACCTGATGCAGAACGAAACTCTCCCAAGCCCAGTAAAACATCCCAGCTTTTTGGGCCTTTCATCCTTGTTCAGTGAACCGTGCCAGCCTCAGATATATTCTGTAAACTATGTAAACAGCACTGTCTGAATACAAGGCTTGAGGCAAAACTGTAAAAAGCAGATTTTAATCGCTCTGTACTTCCTGTCAAAATAATAGATGTAAAGTACAAGACAGGTACAAAATCTCTTTAGCTAAAGGGATAAAGGTTGGCAACAGGAAAAGAGGCTTAATAGGCACAGAGGCCAGAATAATTCTTTAAATAATGGTGGTTATTCTAATCATAGATTCTTTTTAGGGATCTTAAACCAACAATGTACCTGTCTAGAATCTCTCTACGTATTGACCTTCCCATTAACATTAATTCTTTAATTGCAGTGCAAGGGGGGAAGACCTCTTAAATTCACTGGAAGAGGATGTTATGTGAAAACTCCTATAGACAAATTCTGAACAGCACGACAATTTTACAAGCAAATCTTGCACACCGAGACTTTTTGTTTGGCTACGTTGGGTAAGTTTGAGGAGCAGTGAGCTACACCAGGCCACGCTGATTCTGGACCAGGTGTCACTAGGGACCCGAGAGATTATTTTCTATCCTGTGAAGCCCCCTCTGCCGATCCTAAATCAGCCACTGAGACGGCAAGGTGTGAAATAATTCTGATCCGAACAGCAGGTTTGCCAAAATATAATTCCAACAGTCCAGTCAGGCCTTTAAAATGAAAGCAAAAACAAACCCTCCAGAACCCGCTAAATCCAAAACAGTCCTATTTGCTTGTATGGCTGCGTCTGCTGACGAGTGATCGGGGCAATTAGCTCTAAAACTGATCCCAGTGCAACCATTGCAGGTCATGGGAATGCAGAGGAGGTTATACTGGAAGCCCCATGGCTGATCTTGGAGCTGTCTGAAGGCAGGACAGGCAGGCACTGGGTGCATGGGTGAGGAGAGGCTAATTGCACGCACGCACACAAACACACACATGTGAATATATTAACACACACAAACATGCAGGCACATAACTCCATCTGTAAGCCCTCCTCACACAGTAACCTTGTAAGTGTTGGTGTATGTGTGTGTGTTTGTCAGTGGCAAGTGCAAAGTGTAGAGTGCTTATAGCAAGTGTTTGTCTCAGAACAATTCCATTAAAATTCACATTTCTCAAACAGTTCTTCTTCTGGTCCTCCGTGTTTGATTAGCTGGCTCAGTGTACTTGAAGTTCCATTGAGGAGCGACACAACATCGATGCATCAGTAACAGTTTGTTGTTTTTCTCCCAAAGAAACACTAAAACATGACACAGTGATTTTTCTTTAAGCAGGACACATTTTTCCCTGCTCCGCACTGGGCAAAGCTGAAGCTGTGTGTGTGTGTGTGTGTGTGTGTGTGTGTGTGTGTGTGTGTGTGTGTGTGTGTGTGTGTGTGTGTGTGTCTGTGTTTGCCCATGTTTGTGAGCATTAATGAGTGTGTTTTTATACTTATGAGGACCAATATCCCATAGAAAGTTTGCTAGAAATAACATTTTTCGTTTTTCTACTTTTAGATTCTATTTCAGATCAATGTTCATATTAGTTAATGATAATGACATCCATAATTTAGACTAATTAACCAAACTATGGTTAATGTACATAAAATATTTCGTAGGACAAAGCATGAACTACATCTTTGCAGGGAGCAGTAGCAGACATAGAAACAGCAGAAATAGTTTGGACATAACTCACTCTAAGTATTTAAGTATTAAATCCTCCCTTCAGATGCTGATTAAACACCTAAAAACCAAGTTGTAATATTGGAGTAATTCAGCCAAACGTGTTTTGAACTGGAAACCAATTCTGAAGAGGAATAACGCAACAACCTGCAAGCCGGTATAAACGATGGACATAGCCTCTTAGTTGGAAAAGTACTTTCACAGCAATGAAACCTTAAACCTGCATTCACTGTAACAGCCAGCAGGGAGTGGCTCCACTATATGTAAAAAGGAAGTAACTGTGGAGGAGTTAATAAGAAAATAACCCTACTTCTCACTTGATTTTTTCCCTCAATAAACATTTTCCAAAGAAGTTTATGGTTTTAATCACTAGTGTCGAGACTAATTCTATACAGCATGACATTTACTTTGCAAATTATGGTTCCATTTTGAGCAAAACAGACAACAAAGCAGGATGTACTTTAAGGTGGGGCTACCTTGTGTTAGACAGGTCACTACCATAATAATGTGCACTGTCTTCATGTTCTCACTTATTGTTATATCTGATTTTTAAAGACAATTCCAAAATGACAATCGACAAACTAACAAGTGACAATGTTCATCTTTTACATACAGTTTATGCTCAGCCACGGTGTTGACTGCTTATTACGCTCCCCATTAAAAACCCCACTATGAACATGCTAACGTAGTTTTAAAAAAAACCTGATTTTCGTCTTTAAATATTTAAGTTTTAAGCCAGACGATGTATTTCACCAGTTTCTGTGCTTAGCTAATTTAGCCAACTGCTAGGGGAACCAATCGTTTCATCTAATTCTTGACGACAAGTGAATGAGCACAGGTCCGAAAATGTCAATCTTTTCCTTTTACAAAAGAGTAGATAATGTAAAAGCAGTCCCAGTGCAATACAATTCAAACTCATTTGAACAGCTTCATATACCAGCAAATCTATGGTATTTCTGCAGCTGTCTCGCACTGCATTGTAAGCCGTTCTTACTATTAAGGTCATAACAAAAAAACCTATCCTCATAATATGAATAGTTTTTCTTTACTGGGTCACACTGGGCCTAAAAAGTCCTCAAAAGTATAATATCTTGCGAGTGTTGTTACTTGGAATGCATGTGTCCTGTAGGTGTGTGTATGTGTGTGTGTGTGTGTGTTGCGGTGCAGAGTGTCCCGCTGGCAAATTGTAAAGTGGCCTCTGGCGCCAGTGAGGTGAGGTTTATGTCCATGAGAGATCGTCCGAGCGCTCCACCGTCCCCTCCTGTCAGAGGCTTCAGATGTGATCAAAACAACACAACCTCACAACCACATCAAAGTAGAAAATGAAAGTAGAATAAGATAATATTAGAAAGACTACGACCCCTGCTTCCCAACTCTGCTCCTTGCGATCAACCCTCCCGCCCCAATGAATAGATTAATAACTATAATATGTGACAGAGTTTGTCATCCTCTGCACAGTGGCACCTTTAGAATAGAATACTTTTCTACTAATAATACAATTATTTGTTGATATCAGAGTATCAAAGCTGTATGGTAGTAAGAAGAGAGAGTCTCAAAAAGCACCCCGCACTCTGTTGGAGTAAACATCAATACAGCTCAGGCTTACGGGCCCCCACACCCTTGTAAGGCGTCTTTAATGTAGCAGTCGAGTGTCCCTACGGAGTACAGAGATTAGGGTGCCATTTGAGACTTGATTGGAGATACAGCAGATGTAAGCACTGGAAGCAAATGGATATGGCATGCATGGTTTGAATGGTCAATGCTGACATGGCTCATGGATGGCAGTTCTGAACTTTGACCCATGACAGACCTTTTAGGATCTGATGGGCCCCTGATGTGCTAAGCTACATAGCTACTACTGCTGAGTCAGTAAATCCTATGCAGAAAAGAGTACTTACAGCAGCAAACCTATGAATCTAAAGCTAACCTAGAGGCCATGATACACAGGACACATTTGGAGTAATATTTGGCACCAAGTATGTTTAACCATATTCTGTTAATATATGCTTAAGCAACTCAAATAATTCTTGATTAATTCGTCCTACTTTTGCTTAAGGCAACATTCTTCACCTCTAATTACTTCAAAAAGTTATTTATCTAATCTAAAGTTAGCCAAAAAGTAGCTGAGTAGAAGAGTATAGTTTTCTCTACCTCTGCTTCTCTTTTGCATTAAGCGTGTTACATTATTGGTTAGCTATTCAGCTGGTTTAAAAACTGTAGTTTTTGTGCAAATGTACTTTGCCTTTTCTTCCCTCCCTCCCACTTTACACCCTTAAAACAACATTGCTGCAGTGCTGAGCGTAAAAAGCCCTTGTGTGCTCCTGTCCTTTAAAAATTAAAAGCCCTTGCTTGGAGAAAAGCATTTTTTTTTCCCTTTCACAGCCCATGACAACTGCTGATGTTGTAGTTAGCTTGCAAAATTAATATTTACACGTGGAGGACAGCGAGAGCAAGTCCATAGCGATGCGCTTTTGTCCCTTTAAGCTCCATTTATGGCGTAAAAGACAGGAGATAAAACAGCAGCATCATAAATTAAACAGTGTGACCGAGGTTTAAAACATGTTTTATTATCAGGGTAATAGCTGTCAAAGTAGTGCGTGACGGTATCAGCTTGGTGTTGTTTCATGTTTAGTTTATACAAAACAGTGCAGTGGTGGCTCGGGGAGGTAAAAAAAAAAAACAAACTGCATTTTTTCCCCCTCTTTGAGTTACAATTGTTACTCACAGTCACAGAAACAGGTTGAGAAAAATGCTGTGAAAAAGCTGCTCCTGTCTCCACAACTCCCATTTTCTGTGTTTTATGGCTATCTTAATTCAGTCTTTTGAACACTATCTGTTGCAAAGTATGTTTTTCGGGTTATTTGTAGGTGTTGCCACTGGATGAGAGATTTATCCGATAATTTGTTGCCTCTTACAATGTCCAAAGGCAGCAATAAATCTACATACACTATATGATCTAACCAAATATGTATCAGATCAGTAATATTACAAGAAAGGTTTGATTAGTTGCTGTTACATTAGTAAAGCAACTATTGGAGTTCTATCTCAGAAATCATCTCACAGCTACAGATGGCCTCTGATACATTTCCTCAACAAAATGATCACTTTTTCTTTAAAACTTCACAGCTAAATTGTGGGTTTATTGAAGTTTAACAATGAGACTGAGCCAGGCTACTGCTTCTCTCGTCTCCTCTTTATCTTCTACTTTTTCCAGCACTCAGATCACATGTTTATTTGAGTCTGCACCAAACATTTCCCCACAAATAACGTGCACCTCACATTCATGTGTCTGATCTGGTTGGATGGAAACATATTGATGCTTCTCTGGAATCTGTCACAGTGAAAACTGAGGGAATATGATAATTGTTTGTGCCTGTCACAGGTGGGAGACGTGGGAAAAGATGTGTTTAGGCTTATGTTGTGTCAGCGCGCCTGTGTGCTTGTGCAGATGTATACAGTAGCTGCACATGTAAAGGAGATAAAGAGGAGCGAGGAGGATGTGAGTGACAGCTGAAGGGATGGAGCAGAAATGCTTTGAATAACAGATTTCCCTCCAATTCCATCTACCTATCTTCAAATTGTGTGCCACACATACAGACAAGTCCTCCAGTGGAGAGACTTTAAACTAAAGTGAGCATTTTCTCAGTGTTTATTTCTGCGGCGGAAATTTTGACAGTTGTTCTGGCAAGCAAAGACAACTTTATATTAAATTCATCTGAAAGATATTCACCAAGAGGTAGTGGGCAAACAAAAAACAGTCCATCTCTTGTTTGTTTAATGTCTTTTTGGCACTGCCTTAAAGCATATTCACAGCTCAGCGGTCTCCTCTCCACAGTACCCTGAACCAACAACTTCTAAAAACCTTTTACTACGAGCGACACCAACGGAAGACAGGACCTAAATCTAGCAGAGTGTCCCTCTGAAGAGAGGAAAGACAGAGTGAGAGGATGTGTGGAGGTGTGTTGGTGAGGTGAGTTATGGGGCTAGACAGAAAAATGTGAAATGTGGAAGGTGATGTGTGAAGGCCGACAGACAGACTGACAGACAAATATCTGATCATCTCTTTAAGTTTTAGGTGAAAAAATAAATCAAAAAGTGTCAGAAAAGAGAAGTAAAGGGAAGCACCAATGGATCTAACGTTACCATCTAAAAGAGATTCATCAGTTTTGCTGAATTACACCTGTCTCCAACGCCTGATCGGCCGTCAGTTTACTCTTTTCCACTCATTAAAACCACTATGCAGGCTTAACAACTGACCCGGGATCGGAGAGATGGGCATAAATGTTACCAGCTCAATTCAGTTTCAGTTCAGACACTTGTGAAATGAACTTTCCCATGATAAAATCAATCAATGTGAAAGGATTATATATACAATATGTATAGAAAATAAGAAGTAGTGCCACAAATGTGCTGTGATGAAAGGACAAACTACATCTTCAGTTTATATTTTGAATCCAGCTGAACTGAAAATGAATCAACCCCAATGTGGAGGTGTTAACTTCCTCACTTTTAAATAGTATCGTAATCAGAGAGTCAGCTGGGAGCTCTAAGGCCGTTCCCTTCATTGATCCAGCTCTGCTGATATCCAAAAGCTCAGGAGGACAGAGGTCAAAAGGTCAACGATCACACAAAAGTCTGTCACCTCTTTCCTCTTCTCCTCAAATTCACATTATTTTCATTTTTAGGAGAAGTTGTCCCAAACAGGAAACCACTTACGATATGCATTTTAAACTTTTTGCCAATCCTGTTTCCCCCTTGACAAAAAACACCAGAAAGTCAATTTATGAACATAAAAACTCATGAACATAAATTGAATGTGCCTTCATATCCAAGGAGTCACAGTCATAACTACGATGATATGTAGTGAAGTGGAGTTGGGAACAACTTCTCTGTCAAAACTGACTCTGCTACAAACACTGAAACTCTCACAGGGCTCAGGATTCACAGTTCAAAGGCTAAAAGTTCACAGTTCACAGTCATAGTTTATCAAACCCCCTTTCCCACCCCGTAACCCTGTGTGTCCCCCGCTTTTGCTCGCACCTCCCCTGTATTTCTGATCCTCCAACTCCAACTTTGATACTCTGATCGGGCGATATCTTACAGCCAGCACCTCTCAGACAGGCGTGGTCCTGCGGTTGGGGTCCTTGCTGTAGTCTTTAGTGAGCGTGCTGCTCTGGAGGAACTCCCTCTCTGAATTGAGCAGCCCGCCCATGCCGCCACCCGCTTTGGTGCCAGCATTGCCGGCCTCTCGTGGGTTCAGCGTGTACATGGGCATCTCGGAGGCAGCGGGCCCTGTGTAGCCGCCTTTCCCCAGCGGTGAGGCGTCACGGCTGGGGGCTTCGGAAGAACGCACACTGGAACGGCGCCGGAAGCGGTAGCGATAGGACGGGATGCGGCTGAAGGCTGACTTCTTGATGAGCTCGGTGCGGGATTTGGCCCGTAGTTTGCGGTGCTTCTCAATGAACATGTGCACGGCCAGGACGCCCACCATTTCGGCCATGATGAAGGAGAGGGCGCCAAAGTAGAAGGACCAGCCATAGGAGTAGGATTTCTTGCTGTCGCTCTGGCCTGGGTCACCAGAGTTGGCTGAGATATATACAATTATTCCAATGATGTTACTGAGGCCTGGGAAGAAAAAGAGAAAAATGTTTAAGGGATGGGGGTAAAAGTGTTAGCATTCATGGGTTAACACTGACAAATGTTGATTTTAATGCCCCCTGGTAAATCCTAACAGAGTGTTGACAACTTTCATCTACACGCTAGGGTGAAAATACTAAAGATTCAAAGAAATTCAGAACATTTCTCTCGCAACCAGTGGATGATCAGAAGTGTGTCTTTAAGCTGAGGACTAATTATTGCTTCTCTGCATCCATCTCATTGCAAAATTACCACTCCAAAGCCACATAAAGAATCCTTTATGACACGACAAAAGTCATGTTTGAAAAGCTGGGTTGGATCATTTAGTGTAAACGAGTATTGTTGTCACATGTTGGTTACAGTCAGTGGTCAAACTTTAATGTCTTTGAACTGCAGCTTTCAATATTGGATCCTATAAACTATGCATGTTATCTGAACACTAAAATGAGGACACCTCCTATTCAAACACCTTAAAACTCAACACTGCTCTTCCTCATGTCCCCAACCTCTGGGAGGAAGCAGAGATTCACTGGAGAGAGTCGCTGCACACAGCTGGGCTCTCTTATTCCATATCAATGGTCTGGAATACAGTGTTTCCTGCAGTGTGTGAGAATTCACAAAATGGAAACAATTAGCAATCTGTAATTAACCAGAATCAGCCCTACACTATTGTAGTAAATAATTACCTATTCGGCTTCATGAATTTACTAGAAGACCCAATGAGTACCCACACATCACACTCAGCAGCAATTACAGTCCTTTGTGTGTCTGGCAGCCACACGAGCATTAAGTGTGTGCATATTGAGATGTTATGTTGCATTTCTATGAGTCATGTATCCGACGAACACACAGTGTATGCAGACCATTTGCAGAATGGCTGCTGTAACACTACACTTCCATTATAATCAATGAAACTGGTTTAATTGTGTGTGAGAGGAGCATATAAGTCCAGGATTAAGCTATTGTTATACTTCCCTCATCTGTGACTCATATGTGAAAGTCTGAATGATGAAAATCTGTCATCAGAGAATGTACACAAAGCTCTGTGCTGATGTCACCCTTTATGTATGTGACCATGCAGGCAGGCGGCACCATGCACATTTAAGTGTGCATCTATGGAATATGTAGACACTAAAGTTTGATTAAAATTGAGACTTTGGTCATTAAGATTTTTCATTGAATTTAGGGACAAAATAATGAATAGATACAGCACTGCTTTCACTTCCATGTTGTGCTACATGACCATCAGACTTAAAATTAGATTTTTCTTGAAGTGAATTCTTGAGGTAAAATAGAGGTAAAATATGTCTAATTGCACCCTAAATGACTTAGCGGGTGAACATCTGCTTATTGATGGAGGGTGCAGTTTACTGATATTCCCTGAATGCCTCACATTCAGATTAAGCGTTGATAATACCCCTTTGCAGATGTGCACAAACAGTTGCAGACAGTAAAGACACATTAATGTACTACTTCAGTTAGTTAGGTAGTTGTGCACAGTGAAGCCTCTAGTCTCCTCACTCCGTTACTGCATTAATAAATGGTGTTAAAAAAACATGATTTTAACATACAGTACCGTTCAAAAATTGAGGTCACCCAAACAAATTCATGTTTTCCATGAAATCTCACATTTTTATTCATGTGCTAACTTAACTGCACTAGGGTTTTCTAAGCATCAGTTAGCCTGTCAACACCATTAGCTAACACAATGTAGCATTAGAACACAGGAGTGATGGTTGCTGGAAATGTTCCTCTGTACCCCTATATAAATATACCATTAAAAAATCAGACATTTCTATCTAGGATAGTCATTTACCACATTAGCAATGTCATTGAGAAAACTGCTTTTCTTTAAAAACAAGGAAATTTCTAAGTGACCCCAAACTTTTGAACTGTAGTGTAAATAAAATTGTACCCTAAACGACTTGCAGACTGAACATCTGCTTATTGATGACATTCTCTGAACGCCTCACATTCAAATTAAGCCTTGATAATACCCCTTTGCAGATGTGCACAAACAGCTGCAGACAGTACAGACACGTTAATGTACTACCTCAGTTAGTTGGGTAGTTGTGCACAGAGAAGCCTCTAGTCTCCTCACTCCGTTATTGCATTAATAAATGGCATAAAAACACCATTGCGTTAGTATGAATACGGGTAGAAACCTACATTGAGCTATTTACACAGCATTTTCTTACTATCATATCATTAGTGGTTCAATGTAACCACTGAAACTGTAGCTACAGTATCTGTACTATCTTGGGGGCGGCAGGGCTCAGTGGGTAAAGTGGCTGTCTTGCAACCGAAGGGTTGCTGGTTCGATCCTCGGCCCGTCGTGCTCATGTTGAGGTGTCCCTGAGCAGGACACCTAACCCCTCATTGCTCCTGATGGGTCGTAGTTAGCGCCTTGCATGGCGGCTTCCGCCATGAGTGTGTGAATGAATGGGTGAATGTGATGTATCATGTAAAGCGCTTTGGGTACCTTGCAGGTATAGCGCTATATAAATACAGACCATTTACCATCTTTGTGTCAGTGTCATAGGACACTTCTTTCAGGATGATGAACAATTATCTTCCTCCCTGGATCCTCACTTTCCTTCCATATTGCTTACATTTTCTAGTTGTCTCCCTGTCTGCTCTCTTTCTTCTGTGCACCTTTGGTTGTGTGGTGGACTTGGGAGGTAATTATGGAGGACACATGCTACCATCACTGCTATGTTGACATGACAGGACAACATGCAAATCCTGCTGTAGATTCCCCTCCACGGTGTGGTGAGAATTCCAAAAGAACACCCTTGACATCTGCTAATTGAAAATGATCTTAGGCTTGGAGGAACTGTGTCCCAGAGAGAGCCTCATCAGTTACAGCTATAAAGGAAAGGCAGCATCCCCCACCGCTACAAAAGGCACTTGACTCTGGTGTTTGGGCATCCGCCATAGAATACAATCTATGGCATCCACCCTTTTTCATAACACTGTGTGCAAAAAAAACACCTCATCATCAGTGGTTTGACCAAAATCCCCCATCTCAATCCCCTTAAAAATGTTTTTTATGACTGAAAAAATTTCCTGGGTGACCTAATTCTTGATTTGTGAAATATTTGCCACACAGTTTGGAAAATGCCACGTTTCCAAACACATGTTGCTCTCTCTCTCTGTGTCTATTCTGTTGGCTTCGGATGTTCTGCAGGTCACCCAGGCTTCTGAACGACCTTCCAATAGGTAAAATCCGGTAGCAAAAAAAATTGATGAATTACCAATAGATGTTTAAATATAAAATAATCATTGTCATTTACAACAAGTATGGTGATATTGATTAGCTTGTTTGTCTGCCAAAAAGGTAGAAATATTAGAGGGATCCAATGGTAAAGAACAAAAAAACCCCACAGAACCTGAGTGGATCAGCTGAAGGATCCCAAAGAGAGTGGAAATGCACTCAAGTGATGTCTTTTTCTTTCCATGTAGAATGGAACAGAATTCAAAAAAATCAATCTTCTAGAGAAAGTCTTTGTGCAGTATCAGGCAAAGTTAAGTTTGCCTGATGAAGAGCCTTGCAGTCAAAACACAGCACATAAGTAAATACTGTAGGAGCTCTAATTTCCACTGTACATGACTTTTCTACTTTACGTAACTTGTGATTACATCCTGTATCTAAACCCATCTGGGGTTGGATGTGAACGTCAATCAATATATCGGACTACCTAAGAAATACTGAAATGCTATATTTAAACAACTCACATCCATTGCGAATCAACAACATAAAATAAATTGAATAATATACATTTAGATTTCACATCATCCTCTTAAATTCAATTAATTGCATATTGTTTGTTTCAAATCTGTTAGCTCCAGAAGCACCCTGGCTACTATCTGATGACTCCTGGTTCAGTGGATTCAGAGGATGTGGAAGCTTCAACTTTCCAAATATGCACACCCATGCTGTCCCCTGCCCTTGCATGAGGATGTTCGAGGGAAGTGACAGAAAACTTCCTGCAGTGGGAGACATTGTGATCAACTCCAGTTTTGAAGGTCAAAGATGTTCCATTACACCCAGGGTTAGAACCTCTGTCCATTCTAAAGCAGCTGAATGAAGGACATTCTTGGTCTGGCTTTGGTCCAGGATCCTCTGGCACGAGCACATGTGCCACATGAAGATGAAATATATTACTTTGCCCTCAGCCTGGTGTTTATACTTAGTGCAAAGGAACGTTACAGGCAAGACATGCCTTGCTGGAAACACTTCAGGGTGTTTCTGACCTGGATCAAGCACAGCTGTAAACACAACCTTCCCTCACTCCTCAGGGCCAGAGTCCAATGATAAGGTAGTGTGATCAGAAACCAGACCATCACATCCGAAGCTTTTAGTCCATACGTCTACACCATCCATTCCAGAGGTCTCAGTACATGAACTGAGCAAGAAGTGGGCAGGCTTGGGGGTGAAATGGTGAAAGAATTCAGTCGCAAGCTGCATTTCACTTCAGTGGGTACTTTGGTATTATATTTGTTACGGTTAAATATAACTTTTTTGCATTTTGCCTCCCTACAGGTGGTACAGAAATTGTCAAGTTTTATGCCTGGGCTACATTATTTTGTCTGATGTGCACTTTATCTATGTATATGGCATTTTCTAGGTCTATTCTACATACATTTTAAAATCAAGCAAAATAAGTCATTACCTCAATGCTATAGCTTGCCACTGTTTTGTTCAATGGATTACTGAAGTTCATATTTAACTGCTGAAGCTCTGCGCTTACAATTCAGAGGACGTGGTCCATTTTCTGTAGAGTCCATATGTCTAATTGTAATGAAGCTGGCCTTATTGCACCTCTGCCACCAGTTGATAAAAAGGACCTTGTTGTCTCCTAATTCACCAAAAATCTGCCTCCTAATCCTGTTTATTATGTTTAGTAGCACAAACAGCAGAAGTGCCTTCCTCCTATTTACAACAAGTGCAGTAGAAACAGTATGTAGGAAGCACAAAATTTGAATTTACGTTTGCTGGAATTTAGTTACTTCCACAGAATATCCTAATATTTAAAAAAAAAAAAGCCAAATTCATGCTTATAAATGAAGTAGCCTTATTGTATATTGGGTGTTTTCTATCAAACATTGCTGTCAGTGTAAGTGTTACCATTCATGTGATATATAATGTGTGTGTCTTTACACTGTCACACCTTCACAGTACATCAAAGTGGCTTCTTGGTATTCTTGCTGATCGATTAATCAGCTACTGTGTCCCATCTCCACACTTTGGCTCCTCAAACAGGTCCATTTCTGTTTGCTTGAGAGGAATAACAGGCCTCAACAAATATTTGAATGCAGCACCTCCTCTGCTTAACATGATGCCACAGTAATAAAAATACACACACTCATAGTCACATTCAATTCTGACACATAAACTCTTGAGGTTATCTCAAATGCAGCAGCAATCCCTGTATTTAAATGCTTAAAGAAGTTCTTCAGCATGAAACAGCCTCTTCCTTCAAGTCTTTTGAAATATTTTAAAGTCATTTGGCTCACACTGTAGAGGATGAGAAGAAGCAATGCAGCAACATACTGCGCTTCTTGAAGATTTAAGGCCCCATACTTAAAGTCAAATACAGCAAAAACTTTTCGCGTACTGATCCAATGAAGTTCATAGTGTCTAAAGTTACTACAATATCAACCTTTTTTCTGTGATCAGACACGTGTCTGATCACAGAAAAAAGGTTAACAGAATGGGTGTTTAAATGTTTCAGCTCAAAATTCTGCAAAGATGGTTCATTTTTACCATGACTGTATAACTCCTGGTTTTAACACTGTTGTAAATGTGCTGTTTCAGTGGATGAGTTGCTGCAGTCCACGCCCCCTTCAGGAAGAAGACTCTCTCTGATTGACAACTCAGAGCAATGTAGTTGACTGTATGGCAACCGACACATACGTGGATGAGTGTGTGAGACCAGGACTTTCCATCACTCACAAAGTTGCTCATTTTGAATGGTTCAACAGTGGGGAGCGAGATGACTGTTGGTTCTTCAGTCGAAAAGCTGCATCGAAGCAAAATTGGTACTGGCTTGTAAGTGACATGTAGAAAAATATTTTTGACAGGATTTATGTCATTTTAGACAAATTTTGAGAACGTTGTAGTTATTGAGGACATAAATGGATTTTATTTTGGACACATTTTAGTCATTTTAGACTTTTTTTCTGTCATTTTGGACCAATTTTGGACAAATTGGAGTCATCCTGGACGGACCTCATCCCAAGTTCAAGTAAGCAAATCTACTAAAAAATGCCCAAAATTATCCAAATCTCAACAAAAATAACCCCAAAACTAGTCAAAAATAACTAAAATGTATCTAAAATTCCTAAAATGTCCCCAGAATGCATCTAAAATGAGATGGAATCCATTCAGCATGACCCAAGTTCATCCAAAATTCGTCCAGAATGACTAAAACCTGTTCAAAATGCATTATAAAACTGTACAGAATGACCCTAATGACACTAATTTTAGATAAAGGCTCTAACTAAAAAGAAGTACTTGAGGAATGACATAAATAAATGTCATCATACACTACCAGTCAAGCGTTAGAACACACTTTCTCATTCGAATAAATGAGAAAGTATGTCCAGATTTTTGAGTGGTAGTGTGTCTTTACATCTTTTACTTTACACCTTCAAATCTATGAAAATCATAAAACACGATAAATATGAATTTTCACCACATGAGACCTTTAAAACACATAAACATCATCTGACAGACCCTCAAAATATGAAAAATGGACCTGTAAATGTGCTTAATATTGGCTCCTTCTGTCATCCAGCTTGCACTGTAGCAAATAAGGCTATATTGTGTTTGTTCTACTGAACCAAAAAAGAAAAAAAGATTGTTATTTTGTTAATACCTGGACATCAGACATATCTATGACGTCAAACATGAGGTGTGAAATGGCCTGTTGGGAAGCGCAATATGTGGGACTTGCATTCGAAATACCTCATGACTGCTTCACAGTAGAGTTGAAAAGAAAAATTACTTTTTGCTTCAAAGGTAGCATGATCTACTTAATGCACATGCAAGCCACTGATAACTGATATTCACCATAGCTCTTCAGTAAAGAGGAGCAAGTACAAAAAATTCCGGCAAATGGGAGTGCACATACACAGCCATGACTAACCTGCAGAGACAAAGAAGATTCCTGCACTGAGGATGACGTTGTGTCGGCTCCGGTAAAACTCACTGGCGGCCACGCAGAGCCCCCCAAGGAACAGCAAACCAACACTCATGATGGGGAAGATGCTGGAGGCACGCACAGCACCTGCACAATGAAGGAGAGTTGAAACATTCATAGCTGAAAGACACAAATGTCTTCTGCTGTTTAAAGACGTTGCTTTCCACAATGAAAACGGTGAAGGATCATTTGTGATGGAAGTGCAGAATGTTGTTTCTTTTCATATCCACTGCGCTGGAGGACATAGCCAACACAACACACACACGAGACGCACACACATGAGACACACATGGGCCAGTGTGCTGCTCCATGCTTGACTGAGCTTGAATTCAGAACATGTTAAAGCATTCAGAGGCCTTGCTGGAGACTGAGCGAGAGATGGATGGAGAAGGAAAAGATGGACAAAAACCAAGACAGATGGAGAGTCACGCTGACATATGCAAGGCAAAAATAATGAATCGCACAGATGATGAATTTGAAAGCAAGGAGTGAAATATTTGTCAGAGCTCCATATGTGTGCTTGACGTGATAACATTGAAGAATATTTGCAGACAGCTTGTGTAGTATTTTTAAATATGCGGTAAAGCTGAGGAGCACTTGTGCATCACAGGTGTATCTCTGTGAAACGCTTCAATAAACGAGCCAATTCTTGTTTTCATTTGCGAATCTGGTTCTGTTTTCTCGCTAAATATTTCCGCCATGACCGACAGCTGCAGTGACTGAGCGTTCAGGCTCCACCCCTGTGGCCCACACCCCTGGGCTGTATGAAATGCCGGTCACTAGGTCCCTGCTCCTTATTGGCTGGCCAGCTCTGAGGCCTGTAACCTAATTGGCTGCCTCTGGGGATGTTGCTCTGTGTTCAGTGGAGCAATGAAAAAGAGGCACGGTCTGGATCCATTTTCCTTTTTTTGTTGTTGCTGTTTTCTCGGTGCGTCCATCTTTACTCTCTGTTTACAGTGGGAGGAAAAACAGGGAGAGCGTCTTCCTTTCTGATTCCACTTTCTCCTTCGTTTTATCTTTGCGAGTGAACTCTTGACTTCTGTCCTGTTGTGCTTTTGATGTATCTGGAGGTTTTCTCTCTTTACCAGTTTGTCCTTTTCTCATCATACCAGTTTTTTTTTTTTGCAAAATTTTCTTACAAATTTGATGATAAAAACCATGACATCTATTTACAGCTCCTGTACAGCTGTCTCTTGTCTGTAGCAATACATACACACCGCTCACCTTCAAATCCATCAGTCATTTCAGTATCGAACTCTGTTCTATCCACCAGCAACTGGCTAATACAGGGTGTTGAAGTGACCCCTTTTGATCAAACAGAGAAATAAACCTACGTGAACATGGTAAACGTAATTAGTAACTATATTTTGCAAAATATATCAACCAGGCTTGCTAGTTAGTACCGTTGCAGGTAGAAGATCCCTGGTTCACATCCCTGGGCCTGAGATCTTTCTGCATGGAGTTTCCATGTTCTCCCTGTGCATGCATTGGCTTACTCCAGGTAGTCTGGCTTCCTCCCAAAGTCCAAAAACATACTGAGGTTAACCAGTGATTCTAAATTGTCCGCAGGTGTGAATGTAAATATGCTAATCTCTATATGTAGCCCTGTGATAGACTGGCGACCTGCACAGGGTGTCCCTTGCCTTCACCCTAAGTCAGCTGGGATAGGCTCTAGCCCCCATAACCCTAATGAAGATTAAGACGTGGATGGATGGATGGATGGAAAATACACCAACCAGCCACAGCACTGTCCCCTGCTAAGCTGCAAAAAACTCGCAGACGCGGCTTGAGGAACATGACAAAGGGCCCAAATCATGGATTCAGCCTCCAACCTCCCTCAGATCCCACTCTGATCAAGCAACTGTGGCATTTGCTGGAACAAGCGCAACCCACCAAGATCCAAACCTGCAACCCACAGGACCCAAACAATGTGCTGCCATGATGTTGATTGGTGCAATTATAAAACAAAAATTGTTTTGTTGCACCATCTAGAATCTGAGACCCAGTCCAGCATCTGTATGGTTTCGGATTCTTGTTTTATGCAGTCTGTTAGACCTCCATTAAGCAAATCTGTCAATGAAGCGTTTCCAATACAATAGACTATAATTTTATCACTTAGGCCTTACTGCATAATGCTTTTATGGAATGTTTAAGGAAGGTGTCAAGTTCATTGCATAATAAGACAAGATCAGTGGCCATTGGAGAGTGGGGTGGTGGGTTGAGCTTGTGCTTGTGCTTGTTTGTCTGTAGGTACATTGAGCTAAGCACTGACTGAAAACTCATGTAAGTAATGACTGCATAGCACTCACTGGTCGGAACATCAACATGTTGATAGGCCGGTGTGATCTCCACTCAAGACAGCTTCTAGTTGCCAATATATGTACACTACTGTTCAAAAGTTTGGGGTCATTCAGACAATTTCATGTTTTCCATGAAAGCTCACATTTTTATTCATGTGCTAACAAAAATGCACAACGGTTTTCTAGTCATCAATTAGCCTTTCAACACAATTAGCTAACACAATTTAGCATTAGAACACGGGAGTGATGGTTGCTAGAAATAGGCCCTATGTCAATATTCCATTAAAAATCAGTTGTTTATAGCTAGTATAGTCATTTACTACATTAACAATGTCTGGACTATATTTTTGATTAATTTAATGCCAATTTCATTGAAAAAAATGGTTTTTCTTTAAAAAAGTGACCACAAACTTTTGAATGGTAGTGTAAATACATTGAAAAGTGCATCTACTGTATGCATTTGCACACACACTGTGCTTGCGTTCGTAGTAAACTTACGGAGGAGGTATTCAGCAGCATCTGCCTCGTAGTCGGCGTCCTCTGGGAAGTGATCGATCTTCTTACACACACCTCTAAATGTTCCTGCAGAGGAGAAACATGGATCAATGAGTTTACTTCTGATCATCATTCTAGCCTAAGAGGAATTCTTAGTAAGTGGGGTATATGTTCTTTTACTTAAAAACAGATGCACATATGCAGGATTTCTACTAGTGTAATTTTAAATTGGAAAATCTTAAGCTGTGCAGATAAAGTCCTAAAGTTTGATACTTTCTCGATGGCACTAAAACCAAGATAAACCAGATGACATTTCATGCTGTCTATGTCTGGAAAATATTTTACATTTATTGTCAGTGAATCAAAAAAGGTTGAAGCTAAATGCACAAAATACAGACCACAGGAGCAGATGGCCTAATTTCTGCTGTGACATTAACGTATAATTAAGGTTTGCAGCAGGTTAAGGGTAAAACTACCGTTACTCCTACTTTCTATAATTAAATTAACCATTAGAAGGGTAAAGTTGTTTTTTGCAATATCTTTGTAATGAAAAGTTTTAATCATTTCATATTCTAGCGATTCCTCAAAAAACATGTTTTTGATATCATCCATTAACATTTTTAAGTTACCTTTGATACTTTCAAAGAAATTGAAATATTTGTATTACCACCCAAGCTCTCAAATTTGTGCACTACACAAAAATGTCAACAAAATTGATGCTGACATTATTCTATTGCAGTTCTGTGCAACATTCTTCTTTTTCAATTTTCAAAATGTTCAAAATCTGCAATAAAGTGAAAATAAAAATATTTCAAAGAGGAAATCATTCTTGTGTTGACAAAAATACAATACAAACACTAATACAAACGATCATTCTTAACGAAAATGACAAAAATCGCATAAAAACACGCTGATTCTTATAGTGGGTCATTTTTGACTCACTAATGGAAGAGTGTAGGGTCCAATCACTTGTCCGTCTGAGGGTTAATCAGTCATGTTTTGACCAAACAATTAATCATTCAGTCAAGAAAATGTGAAACATGAAATCAAATCTCAGCGGGTATATTGGTTGTCATTCCATAACGTTACTTTATGGGATTGTCCTGCATGAAATCAGAATTTTAGGACATTGAACATGAGTAGAACCTGTAAGCAGACATGAAAATACATCAAAAACAGGAAAACAAGCAGAGAGAAAGAGAGAGACAGATGATGCAGGACAGAGGTGTAGCCTTCAGGCTATGTACGGGAAACAGTAATGAAAAGCCTTATCAGCTACACACACACAACGCAGACAAAAACACACACAGCCGGGACATCAAGTGTACACACAGAAGCTCATTAAAATGATACATGAACACTTTCAATCATACATGGAAGTAAAAGCCTTCACTGTCGAGATTGTTGATATGAGTGTATCTTGTGTGCGTGAGTGATTGTGTGTGTTTTTGTGTTACATTGACTAGGATGCAGTCTCCTACGAGCATGCTGTGTGTCATGCAGTGAGTGACTCATCCTCCTCGACGCACACACACACACACACACACACACACACGGATGGACACGCACAAACATCCACCGGTATCCACTCGCGCTCGTGGAAGTGTGTGTTTGTGTGTGTTATGTGTGTGACTACACCGCATGCAGCCTCCTTCCCACCCATCACTCAGGCCCATTCACACATGGTCAACACCACGGGGGCCATGAAAGAGAGCAGGATTGAGGAGGGATGAAAGGGGAGAGCGGAGAGAAAGAGCGATGAAGAAGGATGAAGAGAGAGGAAGTGGCGGCTGAAAGAGGCTTGGTGGTAAAACGGCACGGGAGAATTCGAGTGAAATGGGAGGATAGAGGCTGCCAATGAACAAATGAGCGACTCAACCTAATTACTTCTTTGCACATGAAGAGGCTCTTTCCAGTACCCACACTCAGAAAATCATTCATAAATTGATTCAGCCAGATTCATGCAGTCAGCGACAGAAACTAACCTCTGATTGGCAAAAAGACTTTGATAGAGTCTTTTATATTTGATTTAATAATCTGTAAAATGTTCATATGAATCAAAGTCTGTTTTGCTACACTGACAGATAAATATATGAATACTTCCCACAGCCTCGTAATGCAGCAATCCACAACTCTTTCACACTTTCATGAATGATTTTCTTCCGTGCTGTTCAAAGTGCAACCACCAATGTTCACAGAGGAATACTCAAACCGAAATTCATATCTGGAGATTTGATTTCCTCAGTCTATACCTACACACAGCTCTGAGGTGGTTGCTCGAGCTGCGTACACAAAACTCCTCTTCAATGAGATGAAAAGATTTTGTGCTTGGAAATTACACACAAGATTAATACTTTAGCCAAATGAAAGAAAATGAATAAGCAATTATATTTCATATATTATCCATTTTAAAAAATGGTAAAAGTAAAACCTTTCTCTGGTTCCAGCTTGTCACATATGATTCTTTTCTGTTTTCTTAATGAAAGTAAACAGAATTTTTTCAAGTATGTACAGAATGACAGGTAAAACAAAACTAACATAATCTAGAAAATGGTTAAGAGAACATAACTAATGATTAGAACGTACAGACAATATCATAAATTAAGGGCACACTGTTAATCCCTATAAAAAAATCCATTTTGATTTACCTACACTATAAAAAACAAACAAAAAACTCCCTTCAAAACTGAAAATCTAGCAACAAGGGTGCCAGAAAAACACTAGTTAACAAGAAAATCAGTCAGAGCGTAGTACTGCGCCAAGGCTGCTCAGTCCTATCATTTCTGATGGCTGAAATCTTGAAAAAAATTGTGTAAGAAATCATGGCAACACAGAATGTGGCAGCTTCATATAGATGTACCCACAAACAAAATGACCTTGCACTGAGCACAGGCGTGTGTTATGCATGTGTACGTTATTACAGATAGTACCACATTGCGTGACCTAAATATGCAGCGGGTGGCAAGAACTGATGGGATTCGGAAATACCCCCACAATTTGATCAATTTTTCTTTGAATTATATCCTATGGATAAGTCCCAATAAGTCCGCAACAGTCGATTTGTAGTGGGATCACAATCATGTGATCGTCAGCGGGCAGCTGATGTAGCGTTCACTTGTAGTCATAGTTAGAGTGACGCTGTGCTGCTTTCTTGCAATGATACAGAATATTAAACAAATCTGTGGATCCAGACTATAAGCTGCATCACTGCCAAAATCTAATCACTTGGTCCTTGTGTCATTTCTGACCTTCCCTGAAAATTTTATCCAAATAAGTAGATCTGTTTTTGAGTAAAGTTGTGCACAGAAGGAACAACAGATGGAAGGACAAACGTACGCTGATCATCACATAACTCTGCTGCATTCCTTGGCGGACTAAAGAAAGTGAGACACAAAATGGCAAAAAGGAGGCAAAAAAATGAGGAAAAAAAACAAACAAGAGGAAACAACCCAATCACAACTAAAAAAAACTAAAATTAGACACAAAATGACAAACAACATATTAAATGTCAAAAAATGAGACTAAACAACATAGATAAACAACAAATATTTTATACAAAACGACAAAAGTTAGACGCAAAATGACTCAAAGATAACATGAAACGTTACAAAGAAAAATGACACTCAAAATGACACAAATAAGACAAAACAACAAAGATGAGATACAAAACGAAATGACAAAAATTAGACACGAAATGACAAACAAACTATAACATCACTGCCAAAATCTAATCACTCAGTCCTTGTGTTATTTCTGACCTTACCTGAAAATTTTATCCAAACCCGTTAGTGAGTAATGTCGCTAACGGACAAACGTACGCCAATCGTCACATAACTCAGTCGTTCCTTGGCAGAATAATAAGTGAATCTCAGATAACAAAACTGGTTGGTCTAAATTATCATAATTTCATTTCTATTTTGGCCCTGACTAGAATCTCTCTGAAGGAGGCACTTAAAGCCTCTTTGGTGGTTTGAAGGTTGTTGCACTCATTAACTGAAGACATTGGAGCAGAGACAATATTTCTGATGGTGCCAAGCTGAATTTTGAGATTACAACTATTTGATACACGTTTAGAGAAGTATGTGGCATTGGCTTGTTAAAAATTCTGAGAGCATTTTAAAAAACATTATAGTTTAAAAAATAACATCCAAAAACTAAATCTACTACTTCTATGGGAGTAAATAATTAGACAATATCAGGAGGACTAATGCACATTTAATCTTGCAGCAGAATTATGTGTGTGGGATTGAGTTTAAACAAAGAAAACGACGTTCATGCCCACCACAATGAAGGTACACGTCACTCACTCCAACGGTGTGACTCAGTAATTGTGTTTTAATAGTTTTTCAGACAACAATGGGAGATTAGCTCTGTCAGAATTAGGCATGTGGGATGGGATTGGTAACGAGAAAAATATAAAATACCGTTCTCCTTCTCTTTTAACGAGACCCGGTTTAATTGGATGATACAGTACGAGCCACGGGAAGTCACAGGAGGTAACTGCAGCCTGAGCTGCTTCTGTTGGGTGCATCAAGGTGTAAAGCGTCATCAATCAGAGCTGCCTGGTGTCAGGCGGCTGGGAAATTCATTATACCTCCCTCCTTTTAAATGAACGGATTTGTATCGAACCGTTTTGATGTATAGTACAACAAACGGTCTCGCACAATGAAATATGCATGAAGGGATGTGCGTGCGCACACACACACATGCAGACACACACATAAACACAGTAAATGGAAAGGAGGGAACACACAGATAGATGACTGCTTTTATTTCTGTCTGTTGCAGAGAATCTAAATCACAACTGAGCAAACACACTTAAAAGCAGATAGGTGCACACACACACACACACACACACACACACACACACACACACACACACACACACACACACACACACACACAAACACACACATACCAGCTACTTAAACACAAACACACCCTACTCACAAAGACACACACCCTCATTAAGCCACATTTTTATGCTTGCGTGCGCGATGATGTTACTCCAATCTTTGGAAAACAAAGACTGCGGTTAAAAATGACCCAATCACACACAAACACACACTCAGTCATGAAGACCGGTGTGTTGGACCTCCAGGTCAGCGTTCTCATCATGATGATGAGTAGGTAACAAACAGCGCACTGGGATTCTTTACGACGCCAACACACACAACTGCACAGACAGACTGGAAAAAGTCTGTCAGCTACAACATTAATTTGACTCATATATTCTATCCTTAAACGACAGCAGGCACCCCGTTAAAGCCCTGTGATTAATATGGAGTGAGCCAGTTTTTGCTTAACAAGGATTAAAGTGTAATCATGTTCTGCTACAAAGGATGAAATTCTCTTCAGCAAACACTTAATGACTGAAAGTTGCTCTACAATAGTTGCTCTATATTAGTCTGTATTAGTCAAAGTTTCTCTGTATTAGTTAAAGTTGCTCTATAATAGTTAAAGTTGCTCTCAAAGAGTTAAAGTTGCTCTCAAGGAGTTAAAGTTGCTCTGTGTTACAGGAAGTTGCTCTATATTAGTTAAAGTTGCTCTGTATTATTTAAAGTTGCTCAAAATGAGTGAAAGTTGCACTGTGTTATTTAAAGTTGCTCCACATTAGTCAAAATTGCTTCATATTAGTTAAAGTTGCACTATTTTAGTTAAGGTTGCTCTATATTAATTGAAGTTGCTCGAAATGAGTTAAAGTTGCTCTATATTAGTCAAAGTTGCTCTATATTAGTTAAAGTTGCTCCATCTTAGTTAAAGTGGCTCTATATACACAACTGCACAGACAGACTGGAAAAGGCAACACAGGCTGATACAGTTTGTCACATACAATATTAATTCAACTCATATATTCTACCCTTAAAACGACAGCATGTGTCCCAGTAAAGTCCTGCTATGTCCTAATATGGAGTGAGCCAGTTTTTGCTTAATTAGGATTAATATGTAATCATGTTCTGCTACAAAGGATGAAATTCTCCCCTGGGTCAAAGAGGACAATAATGCCAATACCAATTTAGATCATATCCCAAAATTCAATGAGTGGTGTCTATGTGTGAGGAAAAAAAGGATCCAAACTATCCAAGCTAGCAGGGACTGTTCCCTCAGCTAACATCACCTACAAGTTCTAAAAATATTTGAAAGAAAATGTTTTAATCCAATGTTCAAAGTGCATTTTAATAATAAGGGTAAAGGTTAAGTAAGCCACAATGTTTTAAGTCTAACACTCACAGGATGTTGTCAAGGCCACAGATCATAATAACAAAGGAAGAAAATTAGCAAACCAGCATTCAAAAGATGTTAGCGAGGCCTTTTATTCTGTTTGTTTCTTTTTGTGAAACGTTCCTGTAACACGCTATATGAGCAAAGGTGCAATATTCTGAGGATGTTGTTGAGGTAACACATTACAGAAGGTTTTTCTATAAAACACTCCCGCAACAATTTTGTCAGAATGTTAGGGAAAAATAGTTTCACAGCATTTTTAGAGTGTGTTTTCGAGGATGACTTATTCTTTAAGAAGACTATTTAAAGCACTAAAAAAATATTTCCCCTTTAAAATATTACCAGAACTTTCTCAGAATGTTTTTAAAAAACAAAATTCTTGGTGCAGGAAAGAAATTGCATCAATCCAGTGGCAGAAGAAAACAAATACCTTATGTCTCAGTCATTTTTAGTCTATGGTTCTGTCCATTTAATTACCCTTCAAAACAAACCTCTATTTGTGTTGGGAAGTTAACGCATCATAGCTTTTCTATGAGGCATTTAAAATTCAGTAATGAAGTGTTACAGGTATCATCTGGCAGCTAAATGGTTGTATTTATATACATGATACTTCACATTCACCCATTCACACACTGATGGCGGAAGCTGCCATGCAAGGCGCTAACCAAAAAACCACTAGGAGCAATTAGGGGTTAGGTGTCTTGCTCAGGGACACCTTGACATGAGCTCAATGGGCCAAGGATCGAACCGACAACCTTCCAGTTATAAGACAACCACTCTACCCACTGAGCCGTGCCGCCACTTGATGAATGTTTTTTTTTAAGGGATATCATCGCTTGTTGGTTTCTACTTGAGCCAAAATGTACTAACAGCCTGGCGATACTGAACTGTTTTTAAAGATTTATGTCTTCAGCACGAACAAATGGACTGAGTGCCTCAGATGGAAAGCATGTAAGCAAGACAGACAAACACAAACCCAAAAAGTTGTTTATTTTTCCACAGCATTTGCTGAAAATAACAAAGATATGGAATATCGCCTGTCTTATCCTTTAACACATTCTCTTGTTTGCTGTTGTATTAAGAAGCATCACTGCTGTACCTTCACCATAGAAGCTATGTTTCAGGGCCTGTTCGTGCAAATATTTTCATGTCTTTTACTGATTTTATTCAAATCTGGGAGGAAAGTTAATCCGCAGCTGAAGAAACAAGTTATTGTTTTTGCAGCTGATCCAGGATTTTAAGGACATCTTCATGTAAACTGTGCATGATTTTCCATTACTTTTTTAAAATCTACACCATGCACACATACACTACCAGTCAAAAGTTTGGGGCGACCCAGACAATTTCATGCTTTTTCATGAATCAAAGATGCTCCATATTAGTTAAATTTGCCCTACATAAGCTAAAGTTGATATTATTACTTAACGTTGCTCTAAATGAGTTAAAGTTGCTCCATATCAGTTAAAGTTGCTCAAAATGACTTTAAACTGCCGTACGTTAGTTAAATTTGCTCAATATTATTTAAAGTTGCTCAAAAATTAGTGAAAGTGGCTCTACATTAGTTAAAGTTGCTCTATATTAGTTATAAATAAAATAAATTCTGCCTTTTGGCTGTAATTTACACTGAATGTAGAATAAGTAACAATTTGTGCCCCACCTGTGTATAAGATAGATTTGGACCAGAGTGAAATCTAAATAAAAAAATGTTCAAAAAGGACCGGGTAGCTGTCTGACTTATTGGATCTGGATCACTGTCAGTCCTGTGCATTGTCACTCCCCCTGCGACTGTGTCAAAAAATGTGTGTGTATAGATGTGTGTGGGTGTGTCGGTGGGTGTACATGAGTCATACATTTCTTAGCACTCAGTGCTGTTTTGGTGAGCTACCTTGAAATGCTGTATCAGTAAGTGAGTCAGTAGCTGTCACACAGACTTATGTCAAGTGTCACAACCAGCCTATGATCCCACACTCCCTCTATACACTCGCACACACTCTGGCATAAAGTAGGCCTGTAGTCAACCAAAGAAAATCCTGACTCAAATTGTAGCTACTCCTCAGCCAATTATTTGGTCGTGGATAATATCTGTAGATTATCTCTAGATTCACTAAATCAGCCACAGTCCACTGAGAGTTCTCCACCTGGTAGGCATATTATCTGAAACTAATTATAAATAAACATAAAAGCTAGTATTTGCAGCATATTAACCCATTTTGATCTGGGTATTACTCCGCCAACGAAATGCAGTTATGTGACGAACGGCGAACTGTCGTCATGTCTCCTTTTGTGTCTGACTTTTGTCATTTTGTCTTCTTTGTGTCATTTTGTGTATAATATTTGTTGTTTTGAGTCTTATTTGTGTTGTTTCGTCTTGGTTTTTGTCATTTTATGTCATGCTTTTGTCATTTTGTGTCTCACTTTTTACTCCACCAAGGAACACAGCACAGTTGTATGACGATCAGCATGCGTTTGTCCTTCTGTCTGTTGTTCTGTCTGTTAGCAACATTACTCAAAAATGGAGAAACGAAATTGGATGAAAATTTCAGATAAGGTCAGAAATGACACAAGGACCAACTCATTAGATTTTGACAGTGATGCGGCTTATAGTCTGGATCCATGGATTTGATAAAGATTTCTGTATCAATGTGAGATAGCGCCACTGTAACTATGACAAGTGAACGCTGCATCAGCTGCCTGCTGGCGATCACATGATCATGATCCTACTACAAATCTACCGCTGCGGACTTATTTGTCAGAAATGATACAAGGAACAACTGCTTAAACTGTGGGGGTGTTTCTGAGTCCCATCAATTCCCACCGCCTGCAACATATTTAGGTGACACACACATGCAAAACACACGCCTGCGCTCAGTGCAAGGTCATTTTGTTTGTGTGTACATCTATATTATATGGCCACATTCTATACTGCTGTGATTTCTGCCACAAATTTTTTCAAGATTTCAGCTGTCAGAAATGATACGACTGAGCAGCCTTGGTGGAGTTCTGCACTCTCAGTGCTTTTCTTGTTTTTACTGAAATCGTAAGAACAGAGTTCGAGCCACACAGGTTACATTGTTGACATGGTGCCATGAGTTTGGAGCAGAATCCCAGTAAAGGTTCTGGAATAAGTCAGACCTAGCAGTCTCCCCAAATGTGAAAGGTTAGTGGTCTGTTCCTCTTGCTGCCAAAAATAATACTTTTACCCTGGGAGAACACTGATGTAGCACCTTCCAATGAATAAAAGCCACTCTTGTCAACCAGTAGGAATCCTGGATGAAAGTATGCGGACCAACCAATCAACCAGTCGACCAGGACATCTGGAGGAGCTGCTAATCTTATTTAATGGATATAAAAGCAGCTAACATACCCAGGATACAGCAGACTGTAAGTTCGACTACATTCCTCATCTCACTTTTGTTCTTTCTTATTAAATTTAATCTTACGTCCAACCTCTGACGTCTCCTCACTCAACATCTTTATCTTTTCATTTATCACTTCCACCTTCTCAATCTGCTCTCTCCTCTGTCTCGCTCTGTCCGTTTCCCAGCCTGCGTATCGTGAGAATAAATGTTAATTCAGACTGATTATGCCGCAGCCCTCGACTTTAACAATGTTAGCCTTCCAGGGCACAGTAGCTTATTTGAATATCACTCAGCTTATTGGCTCAAGACCACACCTTGAGAGGAGACAGAGGACGGCAGCGTGAGAAAATAACCACCAAAAATCTGTCAGGAACAGTGAATAAACTATTTTAGGGGAAATTTCTCTTGTCACTTTAGTTGTACTCCTTTAAACAGAAGCACCTCCTAAAGCAGAGAGAAAGACGCATTTATAATGAATTTAAAAATAAAGACGCAGACATGAAAGTTGAACATGTGGCATATTGAGAAAAAAATCAAATGCGAGGCTTGTTAAACTAAAAACCCACAGTATGGGCTTAACACATGGGCTTAAGATATTAATTAATGGAAACCATTTCTCACATTTCCTCCAAAAGAAAATGTTTCTGTCTCATTAACAGAAGATTAATAAGATCATTGAATTAGACACGGATGTTTGTCTCATTCAGAACAGGAGGATGCGCTATAAATGATTTGAATTTGTCATTCACAATTTACTGATTTAAGAGTGTGTATTTCTTGATTTTTTTGTCTCAAACCAGCACAAATCTAAATCTTTCCATGGATAATTAATATCCGTGATCAAACTGCAGCATAAATAGTGGATTTTGACAAGCCAGTCGCTTTAGCAGAGGTTATTGTGGCAACTGAGACCTTCCTCTGAGACTTCAGCGATCACTTTCATTGTTCTGTGTCCATAAAGGTGAATGATATGATCTGCCAGTTGGGTATTGTGCTTCTAATTTGATCTCTCCTTATCAGATGAAGTCTCTGAAATATTGTTACAACTTGCTCAGTATGCTTGGCAAGTTTGTATTTGCACTGAAGGACACAGACACGGAATTAAAGTTTGATACTGAGCATACAAATATTACAACAGGACTTGCAATTCATATTTGCTATTATATCTTATGCACTAGGTGGTAATGAGCATAATTTCTGCTAAATGTACAGCATGAAAAAGTCAGCATTTTGGCAGCAGTTTTTTTTTTTATTTATAAAAAACAGTTTATAGAAATACAGCAATTAAACACAACTGAAATACATTTTCCAGCATTAATCTCAGATCAGACCATGTATATTTCTTGGGCTTTTTTAGCATTTAATGAAGGATAATTACATGTGTAAAAACAATGGAATTACCAATAATATGTAATGATAATGTAAATATGATGAGATAGTGGTGGAAGCACATTCATTTAACATTTTGCTGGGATAGCATCTGAAATTTTACAAGATTTGTCGTTTAACAAATAAATGTTGGTAAAAATACAAAACCATTTCTTCCTTCTTTGTTAATTCACCATTAAGTCACAATTTGTATCTAATTTCATAAAAAAAACATTTGCAGTAGTAAACTTGAATTTCAGGATTTCAAGTTTCAAAATATATTATACCGTTTTTTACATCAAAAAATTTCCTGTGAAAAGAGGAAAACCATTTTTTTAACAGATATTTTCGGTAACACTTTATAATAACTATACACTATTAAGCATTAGTTAAGCATTGGTTAAGCATAATTTCAGCATTAGTTAATCCTTAGGACTCTCTGGGATTTTGGAGCATGTGCACTTGCATTTTTGACGGTAAAAGCATGCGCAGTAGCGTCCTACACGTCCCAGAGTCCTACAAGTCCCAGCCTCCTCCGCGGTTCTGGAGAGCGAGACCGCGCGGGTTTTTTTAATTTTTCTGAAATGCGGAAGTCGGAGAGAGAGAGCCATATCACGCTGGGGAGATGGCAGCTGATCGTAGAGGCAAACAGGTTGCAGAAATTATCTAGTGTTATCTTGCAATATTTGAAAACGGTATATTTGTTTTACTGTAAAGCACTTTGTGCACTTCAAGGGCACACCATTGAAATGCACTGGCGGAATCCCAGAATCAGGCAGCCACTTACCTCTGGTGTGTGTGCCCTGAAGAGATAGTTCACCAGTTTACTTGAAATGTTAAGGATTGCAAAGTGTGTATTTAAAGAGCTTGTATTTTATTTTTCTATTTTATACGATCACAGACTGTTGTTATTTGAAGATGTTTGTCAAGTTTACTTGAAATTTTATAGATTGTATTTGTTTAAAGTGTGTATTTAAAAGAGCTTGTATTGTTTGGGACCAATAAAACTGACACTTTGTATGTCTTTGCTTCTGTGTCATTTATAAATGCTTTATAAAGCATAGATAGTCCTCACTTTAGATGGGCTCACGGAATATACTTAACTAATGAGTAGTAACCGCATTAATAAGTTATTCATTGAGTATGAATATGTGTTTGTAACTCATATACTAACACAGTTGCTAACCCTTTATAAAGTAGTAACAACTGAGGTTATCAATGAGCAACAAAACATTTTTAACCGGATTTATTAAGTGCTTAGTAATGCATAATAAATGCCATACAGATCATGAATTCATGATTAATTAAGCACGTATAACTAATTAGTTACAAATGATGAGTTAACGATGAATTAAGCGCTTTACTAATGTTCAACTAATGCTTAATAATGTGTTGGTTGAACATTTAAAACTGTCTTTACTAATGCTTTGTAATGCATTACTAATAGTGAATTCATGATGAGTTCATGAGGATTTAAGGATTAACTAAAGCTGAAATTATGCTTAACCAATGCTTAACTAATGCTTAATAGTGTATAGTTATTATAAAGTGTTACCATATTTTCTTGTATACCAAAAATCGGTAAATTAAGACAATTCTTTTTTTCCAAACATTTGCGATCATAAGCTACTGCATACATGTATTTGAACATGCAGTAACACTAAGCAAACTTACTACTGACAGTCTATGCATGCGTGTGATGGCAAGGTTTCAGACTGACCGTTTATCTCTGGAAATTTATTACCAAAGAATCTATCACACAGTTGAGATAGAAAAAATAATGAATGTGTTGCATTGCATGGCAATTTAAGCTTCGAAATTTTGTGTCAGCGCTCTTAAGATTTTCAGTAGGGAGCATCAGTGCTTATTGCAGAAATAGTTAGCCTGGAATCCAGCCAAGTGTGAGTGCGTGCGGTAGATGCATATGAGCACTTTTGTGTCTGATGCAACCACAAATTTGTTGTTGGTTAGTGGGTATTTTTCAGTCTAATTAACAACAAAATAATGAACACACACAGGAAAAGAAAAGAATGTACAGACATAAACACACACCCACTCAGCACATCTATCAGGAGGCATTTGATTCGCAAAGGTCAGGGATGCCTGAGGGTAGCTGCAACCACAGCCGCAGCAAGGCATTATGGGACACGGCAAATGGAGATGAGAGTCCAGTGTTGACCTCCGTGTGTCTCCGTATGTTTTATCTGAGTCATGAGGTCTACTTTCTATTGCTGGGCCTCGTTATGTTACTTGTATACACACGTATGAAGATGGAATATTAGCAGCTCCTGTATCCAAGGTATAAATACACAGTGAACATCTACATAATCAAACTAGATTGTGATTTTACAGCTCAGAGCAGGTAACATTTCAGCATTTCACATACCAACACAAGCATTTTCATGCTGTATGAGTCTAGTTTTGTGTTATGCATACTAACCACTGACAACAATCCCCTGCAAAAAAAGGTGCCTCAAAACAAGGTTAAAAAGGAGACAAATACAAACGATGCTGTGAGTCCAGATACCCCCATGACAAACTAGCCATGAGATGCCAGATTCTTGTCCTTGATCTAACTATGACCCACACACTAACCCTATATTTACTAATGCTGAAGCTGGTTACCTACTAAAACACACCACAAAAAACACAGTTGAAGGACAATTCCCCTACAGTTGACCAATTTCAAGACTGCGCAACATTGCCCCACTAAAAGCTATTTACAAGCTGTTTAGTGCAACTCTACATTTCCAAAATAATTTGTAACAATGGCAAACAGTACAAAGTTAGCATGAGACTCCACTACCTCCACAATAAGATGTTTTCATTTGCTCACATGAGTACTTTAGTACTTTTTCTGTATTAATCTCTGCTCATACTAATGCTCATAAAAATGTATTTCATGTCACCATTCATGTACAAGTCTAAACAGGAAACAGAGGGGGTTTGGCTGCTTATAAGATCAAACATGGGTGTCTGTGCCATGCTTTCCAAAAGTCTCAGTTTCTTCGTGTCTACATAGGCAGTGGAATTCCTCGAAAATCTTCATTCTGAAAGAAGGCCTCCAAAAGTGACTTAAAGGCATTATGGAGGATGTTTTTTTTTTGTTTAATTTGTCTGATTCACATAAAATGAATATACTGACCTTTAGTGGACTTGTATGTATGGTCTCTAAAAGAATAAAAAATTTAAAAAAATAACTGTGGACATGGCAGGACCTGAAAAACATCAGCCAATCAACGCGTCAATCAAAAATCTTCCGGCTCAGGCCTAGATACGTAGATTACGTACGCCTTGGACTTACGTGTTTTCTGTATGTGTTGCTTTGCTATAGCTTCGTAGTTAGCTGGCGACTTGTTTTGCTCATCTTTTTTTGACATAATGGCAGATAAAGATCCAGGGGGACCCAGCCGTAAAAGACAACTTCACGAGTGCTACGCAAGTTTCTGGAGGGGGGCGTTTCTTCGTAAATGTTAAGGGGGGGGTTAGAGGGGGGTGAGGGAGAGGTTGTATGTTCGCATGCGCATGCTACGTTCAAAGTCGTAGGAAATTAAATCTCCTCTAATGCCTTTAAGACTGCATTGGCATAAGCTCAGTTTAAAAAAAAAAAAAAAAAACTTACAGACCTTAAGAGCCACATTAAAGGGAAATTAAAGGTTGAAATAAACCAGAATTCTCCTTTAAGTAACAACATCCAGCAAAGAGTGATGTGTTGTAAGCAAAGATTTGTGTTAGTAAGAGATCAAAGCAACATGTGGAGTACAAGACGGACACATTCGTTGGCAAAAAAGAAATCAGGTGATGTTCATAGAGCACAACTGACAGCTGACACATCTTTGTTCACTTTCAGTATCTAGGGAGAACCTTGTGTCTTTTTATGTGAGAACTTTAGTGATCTCAGCAAAAGTCAACTTGCCAAAACAGCAAATCATGAGCAGTTAGCGGGAAAAGAAAAATGCATTTTTTGTTTTAGAGCAAAGTGGATGAGCTCTTGCTACTACCTGTTTCAGTTTAAATTTCAAAAAACCTAAAAGCACAACTTGAAATAACAAAGTAAAGGCTAGTTTTTCTTGTAAAATCAAAGTATAAAGTCACAAAAATGCAGGAAAACCAAACACAGGAAGCAGGCTGAAGCAGAATCCAGAGGGATGTACTTGGACGTAAGTTTGACATACCAAGGCTTTTTTTGCATTAGCTGGTTTAAAACCTAATACTATAGTCAGAGATAATGGTTATCACAACGGTAGTTATCATCTTTGCCATCTCTGGTTCACTTCATCAGGACTTGTGCACTCATAAAAATGGGGCACTGACCACGTCATTCAACTCTTCTTCCACACAGAATGTAACAATTGTGTTTTTTTTATGGTAAAAAGCCCTGCTACTGGAAATGATGCAGGAGAGGAATGCTGGTAGAAAATGATTAATCATGTAAGTGAATACAGCAGGTCCTCGGTTTATGACGTCCTCGACCTACGGCGTTCCGTGGTTACATTGCCATCTTTCATAAATTTATTAAGAAAGTCTTGTTCCATCATCCACGTATGGCGTTTGCTATGTTAAAACAAATTTCGCGTGAGAACTAGTTGGCGAGTGGAGCGGACGAATACGTCGTCACGTGGCGCTATACGAGGAAGACGGCTTTGTTTACATTTGCTGGTTGTACACCATGTTGGATTGTGCTACATTCACTTTCTTTTGCTTGTGTTGTTTTTTGGAAACTTTTTTCCCCTTATTATGGCTCCTAAGCATAAGTCTGACTCTTCTGATGGCAGTGCTTCAGAAGATCACTGTGTTAGCGTAGGTGAATGACAGAGGTACTTATCTACATATGTGAGTTCCGACTTACAGTGAAAATTGCATCATGGAATTCCGACATAAGTCGAAACTCCCTTGTATATGTATTTTGCCCCTCAGTGCACTCTCAAGGCAGTTGCTTATTTCTAACATGCCAGCTACACATTAGAGCTCTTCAACTTTAAGCTTCAATGTGATACTCAAGAAATTAATTTAGATTTACTTTGGATGAAAAAAGAAGTCAAAACTGATGGTAGTTTGCAAGGAATTTGGGCATAAACCATTTGGGCCAACTGAAATCCTCATCTCATGAAGGCACTAGGTGAAAAGTTAAGGAATCTCCAAAGTTATTCAACCTAAGGGAAGCATATATGTGCATAATACATGGAATAGTGGTAGGAATTTCACTGTAGGTGACAGACAACAGCCAGAGAAGTGAACATAACTGGTGATCTCTACAGTAGTTGTTGAGGCATTTACATCAAGACCAAACAAAACGAGTCGACTTCTCAACGCACATATTATTCCTGATGCCCCTCTCCCCAGAAATACTTCCCGCTTCCCTCTGGGGAACCACCAGGCATTACCAGGCCAAATGAGATATGTAAACACTCCATTGAGTTCTGGGTTTATGTCAGAGCTTCTTCTGAAATCCATAATCTTATTGTTTCAGTCACTACAAAGAGCCCATGACCATAGCTGAGGGTTGGAAGGAAGATCAACTGATAAATCGAGACCTTCTTCACTGCCACAGTCATGTACAACACCCACACTACTGCTGATGCTGCACCAAGCCATCTATCCATCTCATGCTCAATTTTTCACCCGTGAACAAGTTTTCGAGATGCTTAAACTTTTCCATTCAAGGCATCAACTCACCCCCAACCTAGAGAGAACAGTCCACCAGTTTCTGGCAGAGAACAGTGGCCTCAGACTCAGAGATTCTGACTCTCATTCCTCTCTAGTCAACAGCAATGTAGAAAAACTCCTCAGTTCAGGTCAGTAAATGATTTTAGTCACGGTTTGAAAAGAAGACAAAATCATGCTGCTTCATCTTTTGCTTCTGAGAGTCAACAGTCATAATTTGTATGAGCACAAGAGGTCCCAAAACAGAGGTCTTTTCAGACATTTGAACAAATGGCCAATGCGGTAGTTTTTGTGGGGATGACAGCCTCAGTCCCAGGCGAGCTGTCCCCAATCAGTTGGCATGTCGTCCAAAAGCTGCATGTGAGTGGCCTGAGTAAATCCAGCCACATGCACACAGAAACACAAGCACTCAAAATGTAAACGGTTTTGTCAACTAGCTAGCAGAAGAGGAGGGAGTGAGCAAGGGACAGGAAAGAAAGTTGAAAAGCAGAGCAAATTGGACTGCTTGTTTCCTCAGAGCGCCTCTGACAGCTCAGTCTGGGTGACTGTGCTGTTTCTCTCTCACTGCCTTCCCCTCTGAGCCCCTACCTCGCTCGCCCTCTCTGATTACCTCTTTGCAGGCGGAGGAGAAAGAAGCTGGGAGAGAGGAAGAGGCTAGTTTCCACGGTGATGGCTGATGAAAGAGAACGAGGCAGGTTCTGCTCGGATGCACACCTCTTCTCTTTTCCTTTCTTCTTTTCCCCTTTTCTCTTGGTCTGTTCTTCCTCAAACACCCAAACCCTCCTTCTCCTCCTCTCTCTTTCTCCAAAACAGCTCTCTGTTCCTGCTTCACATCTTCTCACAACACCTCCTTTACTCTACTCACATTTACAAAACATCCATTCATCCCTTTCCAGTCTCCCCTTCAGCTCCTCTCATCTATTATCATTTTTATACATGCTTGTTTCATGTATCCTTCCACGCCACACGGCCAAAAGTTTTTGGACACGAGATTTTACACATCCATGAGCATTAATGTGCTGCTTTAACAACCTCCAATCCTTTGATTTTGGAATCTTACAGTAACTCAAATCAGCTGTGGAACAAACTGAAAAAATGGAGGCACACCGAAAATCTAAAATATCTTTGTGTTTATGTAGGTAAAGATTTCTTTTCAACGAAACTCTTGAAGACTTTGATGGTAAACCTTCACCATGCAGAATACTGTCAGCTCAAAGTTTGACACTAGATGACCATATTGAAATTCATTGGTTAAAAATGGACAGTGCTCTTCTAAAAACTGTGTTTAACATGGAGAGTTTGGAAGCTTGAATTGGCATCTTAAACCAGTGTGATGTAGAAATTTAAACAATGACTCTACACATACATTAGGTAAACTTTTAAAATACATTTTTACCTTAAACCAAATTACGATTCGAAGCACAGTACTTTTTATGTCTTCAGGGAGTCTTTAAGTAAAAGCACTATAATCAGAATCTTACTATGGTTGTCACAATCATTAAATATTAGTGAACAAATAACCGTGATTAATGATTTAAAATGTCTGTCTTTCCTGTTCATATAATGCCACTATTTCTTTTAGATTAGTGGCTTTAGCTAGCCTAGCCGCGCTAGACCCAGGTCTGAAGACACAAGGGTCTAGGAACTCTCGAAAGGGAGGGAGGCGGGCTAAAAGGTTGTCTTTCAACAAATACTGGAACTGATTAATTTAATCTGCTGTGTTTCGCTTTACAACTAAATCCATTACATTAATGTCAATAAATGATCCTCAAAAGGCAGTCGGTCGAATATAAGAAGTTAAGTGACCTCGAGATAAACAGCTGATGACATGAAATGATGTGGAAATACTGATGGAATTGTGACATTTCTGTTAGTTTTATCTAAAGGCTGTAGTAAGCTGAAATAATTGCGATTAGGTGATTGAGTAATAATTGTGACAGACCTAAATCCTGCTTAATTACAAGCAGTATTATCAAGCTAAGTGTGCCTACTTTAGCATCCAAAACAATGGTCTTCACTCTGTTGAGAAATGATTCCTCTGACCAACAAATGGAATTAAGAGCAAATTTATTTTTAAAAAATGGGCTATTGTGAATAACTTCTAACATAAAGGTGGTTCTGAATCCTAAATCTGTTGAGAAAACATAAAAAAATACCACAACTGTAACCTTGAAGTCAGTGCTGCTCCAATTTTAGTGTCACTGTAGCTGAGACTGATGTTTGAAGATGGATAATTTGGGCATAATTGAAGAGTTAGTGATAAAAAAGGAAAACAAATAGAGGAAGTTATGTAATGTGAGGAAAAAGTTCCTTCCACTGACTATAAACACAACATGGAGAGAGTTTGTCAGGCATCTGCACTTTCTATCAAAGAGCTGGTAGGAAACAAAGAGCTTTATTCGAGACATGAAGAATACTGGTGTTTAAAACCCTACAATACTAAACACGGTGAAATACTAAGTGACACTGAATACAGTGACAGACTGAACTGTCCACTGAGTTACACAGCACAATATACACTACTGTTCAAAAGTTTGGGGTCACCCAGACAATTTCATGTTTTCTGTGAAAACTCACTTTTATTCATGTGCTTACATAATCGAATAAGGTTTTTTTTACATCATCAATTAGCCTTTCAACACCATTAGTGAACAGTCATTTACCACATTAGTAATGTAAAGACTGCATTTCTGATTAATTTAAGGTTATCTTCATTGAAAAAAAAGTTTTCTACAAAAATAAGGACATTTCTAAGTGACCCCAAACTTTCAGGGTGCACATGAATTAAAGTTGCTTTACATTAGTTCAAGTTGCTCTATATTAGTCAAAGTTGCTCCATATTCAAGCTGCTCTATATGAGTTAAGATTGCTCTAAAATGAATTAAAGTTGCTCAATATTCATTGAAGTTGCTCCATATTGGTTAAAGCTGCTCTAAATGAGTTAAAGTTGGAGCTACACTACCGTTCAAAAATTTGGGGTCACCCACACTATTTCATGTTTTCCATGAAAACTCACACTTTTATTCATGTGCTAACATAATTGCACAAGTGCTTTCTAATCAACAATCAGCCTTTCAACACCATTAGCTAACACAATATAGCATTAGAACACAGGAGTGATGGTTGCTGGAAATGTTTCTCTGTACCCCTATGGAGATATTCCATTAAAAATCAGCCGTTTCCATCTAGAATAGTCATTTACCACATTAACAATGTCTAGATTGTATTTCTGATTCACTGAATGCTATCTTCATTGAAAAAAACTGCCTTTCTTTCAAAAATAAGGACATTTATATGTGACCCCAAACTTTTGAACGGTAGCGTAAATTGAGATATAGTTTTTAATATATACTTCGGTATTTCAAATTGTATTGTTGCCTATAACCACCCTCAGCATGTTTTTCTCTCATCCTTTCAAATACTACTTTTTCCCCTTTAACTTTATGAAATAACAAAGCTTATATTCAACTTTGTTCTCCATCTATTCTCAAATCTCCTTCTCTCTCTCTCTCTCTAAGGTACGACCAACACTCTTTCCTTGCTATATTTTCTTTCCCTCGAACCATCTTCCATCATTTTTACTCCCAAGGCCTAATCAAATTTTTTGTCTCCTGCTCCATCTCCTCCCATCTTCCTCTAACCCTCAGTCCTTCATCGTCCCTTGATGCTTCCCTTTGAAACATGGCTAAATGTCCCGTGGCTCTGTCTAAAGCCCTCCCTCTTTTCAAGCCCTGGAGCATTTATTTCACATTCTTTTTCAGGTTTTCCAGCCATCTTCCTCAACTCACTCCATTTCTCTGTTAAAGGGAAGTTGTTCATAATCCACGTGGCTACACGCTGCCTTCTTTTGTCTTTTCTCTCCTTCAGCTCCATCCTCCACCACCCTTCCCTCCTCTCTACATGCCATGACACAGCACGACAAGTGGAAAGCTTGAAGGGATACAGACAGGTGATAAATGAAAGAAAAACCTGGATCCTTGACCCCATAACTCCCTGTTATGCTGTGCGTCACTGCAAATCAGTACAAAGTCGTTGTGAGTGATCACTTTTATCCCATGGAGAAACATTTCTATCTTAATGGAAGTGCTCTCTTTCAGAATGACAATGCCCTCATCCACAGGGCACAAAGGGTCACCCTATGGTTCGATGAGTATGAAAATGACATAAATCAAATGCTGTGGCCTTCACAGTCACTAGATCTCAACCCAGCTGCACACCAGTGGGAGTTGTTGAGCCAATATGTTCGAGAGCTCTCTCTGCCTCTATCATAAAACACCAAATGAAGAAATATCTTTTGGAAAAATAGTGTTCGTCCCCCAAGTAGAGTTCCAGGCATTTGGGAAATCAATGTTAAGGAGCGCTGGAGCTGTTCTGGTGATATGTGGTGGCCACACAGCTTACAAAGACACTTTATTACTCTGCCAAGGAATGCGGCAGAGTTATGTGACAGGTGTACGTTTGTCCATCTGTCTGTCTGTCTGTTAGCAACATTCTTTAAAGATGGACTAATGGATTTGGATGAAATTTTCAGGGATGGTCAGAAATGACACAAGGACCAACTGATTAGATTTTGGCAGTGATAGTCTGGATCCATGGATTTGTTAAATATTTCGGTATCATTGTGAGATAGCGGCACAACATCACTGTAACCATGACTACAAGTGAACACTTCAGCTTCACACTGCCGATCACATGATTGTGATCCTACTACAAATCCACCGCTGCGGACTTATCCTTCGGAAATCATACAAGGAACAATTGATTCAAGTCCCATCAATTCCTGATGCCCGCTACAAATTGAGGTCATACGATTCAGTATCTGTACATGACGTACACATGCCTGTGATCACCGCAGAGTAATTTTTTTATTAAAGATTTCATCCATTGGAAATGATACAATGACTGAGGAGCCTTGGCAGAGTACTGTGCTCTGAGTGCTTTTCTTGTGTTGGTTTTTCCTTTAATTTTCGTGTATGTTTTGATATATTGGGAAATGTGCTCATTTGCTTTCTGACAGTGAATTAAATAATCTTGTCTTTTATACAGGAACTTATAATCAGGCTAGTTTACCATAGCTAAAAAACTGGGAAAGCGCAAGTCTGGCTCTGGCTATAATGACATCAAAAGACCCTTAAGTTAGATATTATATCTTGTCTGCTTAACCCATACAAATATCAAAGTGTCAAACGATGGCTGGCTCTCTAATGAGGGCTTACTGAACTATTACTATCTAGGACAGTTGTGTTACAGTTAGGCTGTGAAAATAAAATTTGGAATTGAAAACAACTGTGAAAATGGAACTGAAAAATGCACATTGATATTGGTCAACAAATACATTAAAATGAAATGTTGTTATTGGCCCAAAATGAACCCTGACAGGCAGATAATGCGGAATGCTCTGTTCTGTAAATATTTTGTTCGCAGTTCTGTTAGTTTGCCTGGTGTATCTGTTCATTTGAACAGCATTGTATTTGATATCTGTACCTACCAGTAGGCTATCATGATAGAAAATAGACAAAACTATATGAATTCCACTTCAGGAAGGACTTGATGCTCTGTGCAATTAGGTGGAAAAAATATGTGCATATATCAGTATTGGCATCAACAGTCAGCCAAAATGAGTTGGAAAAAAGTTGGCATCTCAGAAATCGACAAAAGTACGATATCCAACAGTGTTTTTACTAAAAACATGTAGACTGAAAAATAAAACACAGGCATCAAAATGTAAAATCCAAGACTTAATTTAACAACAAATATTGCTTGTACACATTTTGACAATGCACTTACAATCTTATTAATATACTTATTTTAAATTCTGAAGTGTTTCCAATGCCAAATTTTGGGTTTTTATACTTTGTTCTCTTTATCTTCATTGCTCTTTTTCAGTAACTTCTTAAAGGCATTAGAGGAGATTTAATTTCCAACGACTTTGAACGTAGCATGCGCACATACAACCTCTTCCTCACCCCCCTCTATCCTCCCCCCTCTTAACATTTACGATGAAACGCCCCCCTCCAGAAACTTGCGTAGCACTCGTGAAGTTGTCTTTTACGGCTGGGTCCCCCTGGATCTTTATCTGCCATTATGTAAAAAAAGATGAGCAAAACAAGTCGCCAGCTAACTACGAAGCTATACCAAAGCAACACATACAGAAAACACGTAAGTCCAAGGTGTACGTAATCTACGTAACTAGGCCTGAGCCGGAAGATTTTTGATTGACAGGAAAGGGAGCAAAGCAAACGCCTCGGTCCGAGCGCATTGATTGGCTGATGTTTTTCAGGTCCTGCCATGTCCACAGTTATTTTTTAAAATTTTTTATTCTTTTAGAGACCATACATACAAGTCCACTAAAGGTCAGTATATTCATTTTATGTGAATCAGACAAATTAAACAAAAAAAAACATCCTCCATAATGCCTTTAAGAAACAGCAATTCTATGGTGTTGTGCATGTATTGAACATCTATGAGAGTGATATCAGTCTTCTCATGTAATTGTTGCATGAGACCTGAACAAGAATAATTTGCCAAATCCTGGTTTATTCCTTTAAGAACACACCTATAACTGACATTTTGATTTTAAAATCCAACTGTTTGGGTATAAATGAAACTAGATGTGAATTTAAATGCTACATTTAATAAATTTCTCATGTTTTTTAGATACAAAGAAATTTTGAATGAAAGCTAAAATGGAACATTTAGATTGTTCAGTGTAAAATTGCAAACACCACACCTCACTTCCATCCTCTTCCATCTCTTTTCTCTGAGTCCCCAGAGGCCATTACGGTTCCACATTATTCAAATCAAATGTTAACTCTCACTATCTTTTTCCAATTTTTCATTTAGACCTCCTCCCATGTATTACCCTTTCCTCTTACCTCCTCTATCTTTAGATTGGTCCCTCTCTGTCAGGTGATTGTTTTTATCCCTGACACGGTCAAACACCCCACATCTTTAATTAATGCCTATCTCCCTATGCTGTGACCTTCTTTTCACTCTGCCCTCCATTCCTCAACCTCCACTACTTCCCTCTATTGCCCCTTTCTGCAGCCACCTGGCTGATCATTTTTATCGTTGCCTCTGTTTAAAGCCCCCTTCCTTCTCTCTATTACCAGGTGATCATTTAGCTCCCCGGTGTGGTCAAACACTCCCAAGAGATTCACCTGAAACAGAGGGCATGTACGCCTCATCCATCACTTTTTCGCCCTCCGCTCTCCTACACCCCTCTCCCCTTCTTCATTCATGCACATTCTGCTCTGTTCATTCATGCTTTGTCTCCATCCTCTGACTCCCCCCTCGCCTCCACACACCTCCATCCTTCTCTTCTCATTTCCTGGCTTCCTCATGCTCATTTATCACAACACCTCAGTGCACCTGCAGAGACACAAACTGCATGCAAGAAATCCCAACGTGACCACACACTGTCAAGTTGGCAGAGAGAACTACACAATCAAACACTAAAGCCCGCTACACACCTGGTATTAGCATCTGAATATTCATCAACTCCGAAGCATTTGTATTTATACCTGATATTAATAAGCTTCCTAGTTACCTAAATTCTGTATGTGCAGAAGGGCGCATGCTGTTGCGCTAAATTACAATCAGGATATTATGAATTCCTCTAAAAACTGTGTAAGGTGAAGGCTGTTTGTAAAGTTTGAGGGTGTTGTCATTCAGTGGCAATACTTGTGGTTTTGCATAAACACAAAAACATGTACAAAACAGGAAAGAGACCTTGGAAATGATGTGCTTCTCTGCAGAGCGAGGCATGTGGTTTGGATAACTGTGGCTTTCGTATATTTTTATTTGAAAAGGATGTATTCAGGTAATTTGACAATGATGACGCAAATTTGGTTCCGTTAAGAACGCGTGGCTTTCTGGCCGCTCTGACGTGCTCTTGTACTCCCTCGTAGTCCAAAAATAACAAAAACGACACCAGTAGAGTCTATTCAAAAAGGGTCATTGTCCAAACTCACAATTCTGAACGAATTCAATTTATTTACCTTCTGGAGTTCAAACTTAAGAGCAAAGTCTTTCCAACAAACAGTCTGTCATGCCATGCCACGCCACGGTCAAAAACAATTCACCTCTTCTTTGCGCCACACCTGTGGCAATTAATGTGGCCTTTAAATACACAGGTAACTAGTCACAGCACCACTTGCTGGTTACCAACTGAAATGGCTCCAACACAACCGGCCCCTAATTGTTTATGGCAGTACGTGAGCATAACAATTACAACAATCAACTTATGGAGCCAAAACAAACCGTTTCACTATATACCTTGCGTTAACAAAAATACATCTCTTTTTTCCCCCTCTTTTATTTTTAATGATGGAAGTCAAACACTTCATGCTTCATTTTCTACCAATAAACAAAGTTTTGATACAGGTCTTTCAATGACATCTGTTTGAATTTGAACTGTTCTGACTATGCCTGCTTTTCCAGGGAGTGGTTTAATCACTCTTCTGATTAACCAGGAGTTCATTGGAGCAGTTGCATCTGCAATCAGAACAATGTCTCCCACTCTGAGATTACATTGTATGTTATTCCACTTTTGGCTTTCCTGCAATGCAGTAAGGTATTCTTTTGACCATCTTTTCCCAGAATAAATCTGCAACATACTGGGACTGTTTCCATCTTCGTCTTGCATATTGGTCGTTTTGTTTAAATATGCCTGGAGGGAGAACTGGGTTCCTCTTCAGTGTGAGCAGATGGTTTGGTGTCAAAGGTTCAAGGTCATTTGGGTCCTCAGATACCTTTGTGATGGTTCTGTCATTTAAGGGTGCTTCTGCTTCACATAGGACTGTCAATAAGGCTTCATCAGTTAAGATCTGTTGATGTGGCACAGATACCAGCACCTTTCTAACCAGGATGATCATGCTTTCCCAAGCACCACCATGATGTGAAGCTGATGGTGGATTGAAACTCCACTTGTTGTCATGCACTAAAGCTTTCTTGAATGATCCATCAATTATCCTTGCGATTGCTCTTTTTCCTGCTCCAGTGAAGTTTGTGCCAGTATCAGAGCGAAAATGAGACACAGGTCCTCTCCGGCACATGAATCAACGTATGACACTGATGCAGGAATCAGTGTCCAGAGAATGTGCCACTTCTAAATGAATAGCCCTGCTAGCCATACACGTGAACATGACTCCATATCATTTTACTTTGGAATGTCCTTGCTTTATCTCAGTGGGCCCAAAGTAATCCACTCCCACGTTAGTAAATGGAGGCAAATCCAGAGTTATTCTTTCTTTGGGGAGGTTGGCCATTTTTGATCACACAACTTGCTTTTGTGACATCTACAAAAAGGGCAGCTTGACGGGACCTTTCATGCAGCTGCATTAGCATGTGTGATCCAGTATCTTTCTCTTAGTTTTGAGAGGATGTAATTTCTCCCACTGTGTCCAGTCTGTTGATGAATATGTTTGAGGAGGAAATATGTTGATCCTTCAACAAAATAATGAGATGTTTTCTTCCTTCTGGCATTGCAGTCTTAGACAGCCTACTACCTACCCTAAGTAGTCCATCCTCAAGAACAAGGTTCAGCTTGTAGATAGGGTTGCTCCTTTTCACAGGCTTTCCAGACAACAGTGCACCCATTTCACTGTTAAATCTTTCTTTGTGGCAGAACTGGATGACTGCAGTCTCTGCCGCAGACAAGTCTTCAGTTGACAAATCTTGTCCAACTGAATGTTTCACCTTTTCACCACACCGCAATTCATCCTCTGGGACTTTCTCAGTGTAACTTTGGTTGACAACATCTGTCAAAAATTCAGTGTACTCTTGATGGAACCTTTTATCCCCTTCCATTTTCTTCTTTATTCCAGTGAGGCGCTGTTGAGCAACACAACGATTGTTTGACATTGTCACCTCCTTTGCTTTGAAAGGTCGTTTTACACTGTAATGTCCATTTTGCACCTTAACAGACTGTTCCATGATTTCAATGAACTTTGCCTCTTCTCTTGACATTTCTGCTTTGTCTTCAGCATTCATCATGTTTATACTGCTTTTCCAATAGCAGCTCCAAACACTCAGACACTATTCACAGTGGCAAAATGGCAGTTGTCATGTTCACCTTTCCATTCCCCACATGAGCCATTGACAACCCACCCTAGTAGGGTTTTAATGACAAAGTGTCTATCACCTTGACTGTTTATAACTTCCCATGGCTCCAGCAACTTTGATGCATTCGTACCAATTAACAACTGCACTTCTGCATGGATTTCAGGGATGTCGACATTATTAAGGTAGGGCCATTTTTTCAGTGTTTACGTGGTGGTTATGTTTGCTCTATCAACTGGCATGGTTTTTTGTATGTAAATGTTTAGAAGACGGTGGTATCTTTTTTCATTAAGGCCAGACATTTCAAGTTTGTTTACAATGTATGTTGACACTTTTGTCTTTGGGTTCATGGTTAACAAACATATCTTTGTTTTCTTTCCAGTCAGGTTCAGCTTTTGCATTAAAGCTTCAGTGCAGAATGTGGATGTTGATCCATTGTCCAAAAATGCATAAGTCTGAATCACTTTATTGCCTTTTCTTGCTTTCACTTGAACTGGAAGGATCTGGAGGAATCCATTGTTACCGGCCCTAGTATGACCTCCAGTGGCTTGACTTGACACAAGCGTGTTGTTAATAATAGGTTACGGTTCCCTGGATTGCATGACATTGGTGTTCAGTGCTTTGTCAACCTTTTTCTTGATGTTGGATGAAAGCTGTTGGATGGCTCTGTTTGCAAGTTCTGCAGATTAATCGCTGGTTGCAATTTTTGCTCAAATGTCCAGTACTGAGACACCCAAAGCAAGTTCCCTTTTCCTTCAGGAAGCTGATTTTTTACTGATGTGTAATCCTGGAAAATTGCTCAGTTATCCAGAGCATGATCTTGTACAAAGAATAAGAAATTCTTTGTGTTGTTTGGTGTGGGCTCTTTGGCATCCTTGCATTTGTTGGTTGCACAGACATTTGTCGCAAAGTTTTCTCATTTCACTTTTGGTTTGATTGATGGCTTGATTGCATTCACATCCTTTTTGATATGCCTTCCATATTCTGTTACTTGGATATCCCCAAAAATAGGATCAGAAAAGAGTCTAACCTGACGTTCCACAAATTGCACCACATCGCAAAAGTTTGGTACGCGGTTTTGAGTTTCTCTAATTTCATATGCAACACTTCTAAAGCGTTCTATCAGTTTAAAAGGAAGTTTTGATATAAGGATTTTAAGATTTGCAGACATGTCCAGTTCTCTCATGTCAAACAAATCAGACATTGCATGATTGCAGCCATGCAGAAATAAAGTGTAATCTTGGAGTGCTGAAACATTTTGAACCTTAACAGCAGGCCAGTTGAGGACTTTGTCCATATAAGCTGCAGTGATTCTGGTTTCATGACCAAAATGCTCCTGTAGGAGGGCTTTAGCTGTTTCAAAGCCTCGGTCCGCACTCATGTGTAAACAACTTTGCACAAGCTGTCTTGGACGCCCTTTGGTGTATCTCTTCAAATACTACATGCAGAGTTATCTTCAACACAGTTTTTAAAGGCTTGCATGAACATCTTGAATTTCAAAGGGTCTCCTTCAAAGACTGGTATCTCTCTTGGTGGAAGTTGACTTGACCTTTGTTTGTGTAGTAGTAGCTCAGATACTTGATTTTGTTTCTGTAGAATTTGAAGTATGCTGTTATCAGCTGAATGTACAACAGCTCGTTCCTCTTTTCCACTTCCTTCCACTTTTGACATAGACACATGTAATGTTTTATTTTCTGTCAAATCCTTGAATTTTGCATTGGGATGAACATTTGTTTGCTTTAGTTCATACTTCTCAAAGTAGGACTCCATTCCATCCTGTTCTGTTGAAAATGCTTGCAATACAGACAGTTCTGCACCTGCAGCTTCAATCTGAGCCTCAAGGTCCACTTGCACCATTTGTTTGCACAGTAATTCTGCTTGCGTCTCCAGTTCATGTCTCTGCAATCTGCACATGCCAGCAGTGCAGCTCTTTTGGCTTCAGCTTGTGCCCATGCCATTGCTACTGAGGATTTGTTGGACCTGTTTGATCTTGCAGATCCTGTGCTGCTGTGACTTCTAATTAAGCAGCTTGTTGCTGATCCAACATTTGATATACTGTCCATTGGTGTTATTTTATTCGCAGTGCCTTTTACAGCTTCTTCATGTGCACACTCCAAATATTTTGCGACACTCCAAGAGACTTCATCCACACCATGAAGTTTTGCCTTGAACCATATTTTATGTTTGTGTTTCTTCCACAGGTAACAGCTTGAGCAGAGCATTATGAGCACCTTTTGCCTCGTTAAGCAGTACTTTTTAATTCAGCAGCTTTACTAAGCTTAGATTTTCTTGTTTTTTCTAAATCTTCTATTTTACAAAGTAGTGCTTTAGTGGTAAGTTGCACTTTTCTTTTTGTGACTGGGAGTGAAACCTCACCAAAAGTCTGAGATTCAGCAGTTACTTCTACTGCCTCAGTCATCTTTTCACACAAATCTTCATATTTACCTTGATTATCAATTTTAACCTTCAAACCATTTTGTGTTACAAACATTTTTCAATGACACACAATCTTTCATTTAAAAGTTGCTTTTCAGAAGTTCACACCAACACAACATAAATTATGTCCATGAATTTTTTTTTTCTTTGAAGTAGTGTCTTGGACTTGAAATAAAGTTTATTTTGTTTTGACCCAATGCATTGGTATTTTAATAGATATTTGCGTGCACACTTTATATAATGGCCATTTGTATGTGTGTGGTAGTGCTTCCATGTATCTCCTTTTATTCGACCTCGATCCAAAGGAAACTTTTCCTCGTCTGTTCGCTGCTGCTGCACCTCCGCTGCCGCCACTGCTCCACTGTGCCGGAGTCTCCTATCTCCGTCCGCAATCCGCCACCCGCTGTACCGCGTCCAGACGTCCACACTTTGCTAATGGGTGGTGCACTGCCCGGCTCCAGTCTCCGGTGCTCGTCGCTGTGCTCAATGCAGCCGCGACTCCTCTTGTAGCTGCCATGTATGCAGTTCTAAGTTCATATTGATTGTTCATTTTAAGTTAATGTAATTTTGAATTAGAACTACAATTATTTGCAGTACAAATAAGAGAATGTTGTTCTTTTCTATGTCCCGATTGAGAAGCATCAGGCGGAACTAATGTTCTTTGGTTGCAGTAGCGTCAGGTTCATTTTAATTGACGGTCATTATGATCGAAGCAGACGTGAATGACTGGTGTATAAGACGTTGAAGATGCGTATGAAGACTGAAGTTTCCTTTCTTTAATTCCGTTTGGTTAATGCGGCCAATGAGGTACATGTCTGTGTATATATTTCATTTTTTTTCTGTATTTCTAAGCGTACTCTGTGTAACCTCAGTTTAATTTATGTTCGTGTTTGTTTAGTTCTTACGACATAATTTCATGCCATGAAAGGTGAAATTAAACGCCTGTACCAAAAGAACGCCTTGTGTCGGTGGCTGACTGAACGGGAGCTCCACCTCTTGTCAGGTCTCTTCTGCGTCCTGCCATGGCCATGGTGAAGATCAGCGCCGTCAGAAACACAGTCTTTGGATTATAGCTGATCGGATCGCAGCGTTGCCGTCGCCATCTGATCCACAACTTACGGTTTTCAAATCAAATAGAGATTGTTTTTGACTAATTGATGACGCTTTCTGGCCGCTCTGACGTGCTCTTGTACTCCCTCGTAGTCCAAAAATAACAAAAATAACACCAGTAGAGTCTATTCAAAAAGGGTCATAGGGTATATGCCCTAGCTAGACTACCTGGGTTTGCAGCCGGCATTTTACTCCGGATGATTTCCGTGACACAGCAGGGCGGCGGCTCTTGAAGAAAGGAGTCATGCTCTCGCTGTTTGAATGGAACTCTTTTTTCTTACCTCGACAAAGACCGGGGGTTTGGCAGAGAACAGAGCGACCGGCGGTAGCGGCGGTGGACTGGGAGCCGGAGGATGCACCGGAGGAGGCAGCAGCGAGTGTAAACTCTGCCGGTCACCATTGCTTGATAGTTTCACTTAAATCAGAGTGTTCTGAGAGCGACCGCGGCCTGCGGGATCGCATATTAGCCCATATGTCCGCAGATTGCTCTCCCACTGCCGAAGTCTAATCACTTGGTCCTTGTGTCATTTCTGACCGACCCTGAAAACTTCATTCAAATCCCTGAGTCCGTTTTGAGTGATGTGGGTAACAAGGAAATGATTCACACAGGCTGATCGTCATAACTTGCCTTTTTGGGAACACTCTGACTTAAATGCATTATATACAAAGCAAATGACAAAAACGCAAAGTCTGGTTGCATGAACAAACCCCAAGCATGTTTCCTTCTGAGGTCATAAACATCCTGTCATGTCTCTTGATAATGGAGTCCAGTCGCTATCTGTCACTCTCCCTATTCGACTTTCATGCATTGCTCTTGAAGAGCACAAGTCCATGGGCCTCTCGTTGCCCCTACCCACACTAGCTGGGTTTCCATTACTCTTAGATATGCGCAAAATGTAAATAGTGCAATAAAAAACTGGTAATGGAAACACCCGAATTTCGAAAAAGGACTAAAATATCGCTTAAAAGTTTTTACGCTCTCATGAGGTGGTTTTTCAGACGTTTCGATATTGAAAAATATCGCAAAAGCGCAATGGAAACACTTTTTCCGCAATTATACATCACCGGACGTGACATACCTGGTCACATGACCAGTTCTCTTGGAGTAAACATAGCACGGTACGTGTGGACAGAAGAGGAGACCGAGACTTATCTTGCCATTATTCTTGAGAAAAACATCACTGCCATACTAGACAGCAAACAGCAGAGGAATGCAGAGTGTTATAAGGAGATAGAAACAGGTTTTGGGCGTCCATCTTTCTGCAGTGAAATCTCGCGGGATGATATTTTACGAGAGTTACAATGCTTCTGCCCAGAACAACATTCAATGGAAACACGTTCAAAGCGCAAATATACTTTGTCGAAATTTTAGAAATATCGCTTTTATTTTGCGAAAAACTGTAATGGAAACCCAGCTATTGAAACATCTCTACTGGTGGAGCTTTGCGGTAAAATAACACCTATGACCTTGTGACCCTAAACACAGCCATCCCGGTGGCCTGTCCTGAGGCCTGACATGTGAGCTGAAGGTGAACCACAGTGCAATGCACAACCTTCAAACTATTTTACTGTACACAAACTTTGTTGCATTTGATTTACTAATTCCAAGTATTTGTTTTCATTTATAGCAACGTATTGTGCTGGTCAGTTTACCTCAAAATTAATAGTACTTGCCAACACCTTTACCAGAATTACTGTAAAAATGACACCAAATTGATGCACCACGAGTCGTCTGTGTAAGTCAGGATTATTTACACCACCTCTTATTTTACGTTCTATTTATTTAGTTTCATTACTTTGACTATTACCTACTTATTTTGAGTTAGGCACTCTTTTAATTTGTATGTGTACGGAGGGTGGGGGTTTTCTGTCTTTTGTGCATGTTTTGATAAATTGGAAAGTTTGAAAAGTAAAATAATCACAAAAAAGTTTAATAATACTTATTTACTTTAAATAATGTGTAGTCTCTCTTGGCCATCCCTTGTATTACAGAATGGTCTGGCTACACTTCATATCATTCTGCTATGTGGCTTGTTTGCATTTATTTAAATAAATAACAATTGTACTGGATGAACTAAGCAAAGGATGCAGCTTTGTGTTCCTCAAAATAGTGATGGGGTTGTAGTGGTGGAACACTGACATGCAAGCAAATGAAATTGATGAATACTGAATGAATACTGTCAATTAAAATGGCTAATCCACAAAAATAAAAACAACTTTGCAACCTTGAAATTTTAAGTGTGGTCTGTTGCTGCCGGAGGTTGATGTAGTTTTCAGTGAAGTGAGTTTTGAAAATGTAACACAGCAGGAGAGGAGAAAGCCACATGTAATGTATGACCAATGGCAGGCACACAGAGCTGATGAGTCAGACTAATTTACGTACGTGTATCAAGGTGAGGTTATTCCTTCATCCTTATTTATTTTTATTTGTGTGTGAAAATTCAAAGCTAAATTCAAAATAAACATTTTCTCTACTTTCTCCACAGAAGGCATCAAGACACTGTGAATTCTTGTTTTCCTACTATGATGAAGTTACGTTAATATATATATGCTAATAAAGCTGCATTCCTGATAGCCTGCCCTAAAGTCACAAGTCAAGAAAAATGATACTTCTGCAGAGGCTGAACTCCTTTTTGTTAGGTAGTGAAAGGCTAAAATAGGTGGAAAATGTAGAGTTAGGTGAGCTTCTAAATCTCCAGGCATGATTTTGTTTCTGAAGAACAGCCAGTAAAGGCTGCATTTGCAGCTGGCATAGCTCTGTTTAAAAAAGACACAACTTCCAGTAACATCTATTTTTATTTATCCAGATAAGATCTCAGGATACTACCACATGGAAATGGGGTCAGTCCAATTACAGCTCATTATTAGCTCATTTGTGAGTGATGTTCGGAGCAAAATCCTTTTTGTTTTCTTTGATGAAATAAGATGAATCTTAAGGCTATTTCCCTCTGTCCCCACACTGACTGCTAAATAAGTTGTGCCACCGTAAAATGTGCTTTACGATGCAGAGTATGTATGCATTGCTGCTCTGTGCATTTACTGTAAAAGCACTGCATGTATGATGTGTCTTTCCTCCCCTCTCTCATTTTATCCCTCATTTACTCACTCTCTGATGTTGGGCAAAGTACAAGTCACGTGTACAGACATCCACTTCCTGACAGTTTATGAATTATAAAACCATGACAACCGGGGACTTGGGAATGAGTGAAGTGGGGATAAGATGGACGGAATTACAAATGAGATAGAGAACTTATTCCCTTTGTGTAATTGCATAAAGGCGTGCATGAGTGGCTGTATGTACAACTGTATGTTTCTGTGTGTGTATGCATGTGAGTCTTGTGTGTGTGTGTGTGTGTGTGTGTGTGTGTGTGTGTGTGTGTGTGTGTACGCATGCACTGACATTGTGCTGACATTGTGTTACCTTGCCGTACTGCTCCCACAGCTGTGCTTATTTAGTGACTTGGGAATATCCTAGAATTTGTCTATTTATTCATTCAATTAGAAGTGTGTGTATGTGTGTGTCTTTAATAAATCCTCATACCTGCACCATCTGGCCCTGTAATAGTCTTTCATGCCCCCCAGAATGAAATGGGGATGTCTGGCTCAGACACACATGCACAAAAGGGGCATGCACGCTGAAGGAAACGTTTTTCATGGTAAATGATCATAATGAAGCAAAAGAGAGCAAAAATCTGAAGAGTGTGATGTTCAGCTCAGCACAGGTGATAGGTAAGTCACCCTGAGCCTTAAAGAAATAATTTGGATTTTTGGGATTTTGCATAAAGAAAGTAGATGAAAGGACTGATATTTTTTCTCTCTTGGTGCATTCAGCAGCATGTTTGGACCAGATTAGCATAAAAGACAGAAACAGCAGCTAATGACTTGCCAAAGAGGTGAAGTATATCTTCACACAAAACTTGAATTGTCTTAGAAAGGGTTTTATCTTGTTAACCAGTCTGCAGATCACAAATAAATCCAGGAATCAACCTCTGGGCCATAAAGCCACATTTTAAAATGGTGTTATGACATCTGCTTTTATCTGACAACATGCAGGCAAGGCCGGAGTCCGTCATACTGGTTGGTTTAGGTGTCTGATGAAGTTTGATTTTCAAGTTCACCAAATGATCATAAGACTTTAGAGAGTTGATCTGATACTGTGGGGCTAAACACAACCGATGCATCTCGGGATCCAAATGGCCTCAAAGTTTCTAGAAAGAAAAACTGAATTCAACAGGAAGTCACCCTGAGTTTTGGTGGTTTCGTGTTTTCCGATCTCACATAAATAATTAAATGATGCAAAATGAGGACATAAGAAGTGCCGGAAGTGATGTGCAAACCCAATTATCAGTGAACACACCACTCAACTCACTACAAAAATGACATTAATATTCATCTGATTTCCTGCAGTAACCACAAAGTTGGTCCTAACAACGTTCTCAGAAGTTGAGCTGCACTACATCCAAGAGTTTCAGTGCCAGCGGGACGAGAGGATCCCCAAACATTTGGAATCACCAGCCATGAGCTGCTTCCAACAGTGATAAAACAGAAAATTTTGTTCCCCTAATATTTTCTGTAAAACCACAAAATACACAGGGGCTCTCTCAACTGTTGATGTCAGTTTTCATGTCAACCAAAAACAGTGAGCACAGCAGCTCTTTGCTTGGCTCACAAACCCATGTAAAAGATATTTATGCTCTGTATTATCAGTACAGTTAATAAATTACAGGTGCACTACACAGTGAAAACAGTCTCTGTGTGTCACTGATAGACATGTTAAATATGAACCTGTGTGCTCCTGATGTCATTGATGAACACATCTAGTCAGGTAAGTGCTACTGAGTTTCTCTGTGTCCTCTATGTTTTATATTTAGCTGCTGTTTAAAGACTAAATACTGAAAATACAGAGAAATACTTGCTGTTGCATGAGATGTACGCATTTGAAAACAAAAATTGCGTTAGTATCTGTGTTGCCTCAATTCCCACGTCATCACCACTAATCATTAGCCATATAAGCCCAATGCTGGTCATAAATTAAAACCTCAAAAAACTCATCTCTGTATATCAGCGCCACATATTTAGATTTTTTTCCTGTGAAAAGAATCCCTTAAAATAGCTTAGATATACACTACCATTTACAAGTTTGGGGTCGCATAGAAAAGTCCTTATTTTTGAAAGAAAAAATGTTTTTTTTATCAATGAAGATAATGTTAAATTAATTAGAAATACAGTGTAGACATAGTTAATGTGGTAAATGATTGTTCTAGCTAGAAACGGACAATTTTTAATGGAATATCTCCATAGGGGTACAGAGGAACATTTCCAGCAACCATCACTCCTGTGTTCTAATGCTACATTGTGTTAGCTAATGGTGTTGAAAGGCTCATTGATGATTAGAAAACCCTTGTACACTTATGTTAGCACATGAATAAAAGTGTGAGTTTTCATGGAAACCATGAAATTGTCTGGGTGACCCCAAACTTTTGAATGGTAGTGTAAGTCTGCAGTGTTGCTTCCTCTTGACTGTGCAGACGTGTGAAGCCCTTGCCTCCATCAACATCCACCTTGTCCCGCTCAGTGCAGCTCGAGCACACCAGCTCACCCACGTCTCTGGTCAAACAGCGTAAAACTACTTAATGCTACACAATGGCAAGTTATAGTTTTGGAGTACTTCAGGCATAGCTGTTGAAATAGGAAACGGATTTTGAAGCATAGTGATACACAAAGCAACACCCTGGAAGTTGACAGGATTAGTTACTTAGATTTCTTCCATATGACACACCGGCTATCCGAATCCATGTTTCTGAGACAGTTGTTAAGATACAGTAACTGACTATTTCCATCAGAAGGTGTCTTTCAGTTTTGGAAGTTTATCCAATCACAACCTGACTCTTGGTTACGTCACTTGTGACAAGTGGAGCTGACTGCACGTACATGACGTTTCAGTCAAAAATATCACTAACACAGTGGGAAAAAGCAACACTCACATCTGTGTCACAAGTCTGGAACTGCCTTAAGATACAGTTCATTCAATGGACTCTAGACACAAGCTATAAAGTTTGGATTCACTATAACATACAAAGTCAACACACATGCTCTCAAAAAATATGATTACATGACCAAAAAATCATTATATGACAACTGTTTGTTTGCATAATCAACAGGTGGTTGCCAAATGCACGCCTGATCCCACTCAAATAGGCTTACCTGCCAAAATTAGTATTTTTAGACACCCAGCAACAAGACGACTTCAAATGAACAAATTCTGACAACACTGATGCAAGCGTCCTGTAAACCATCCATCCATCCATCCATCCATCCATCCATCCATCCATCCATCCATCCATCCATAAAGTTGGTAGTGGTGCAGCTGATTTGTTAATGACACAGTCGACTGTCTTTGTATGTGCCCTTTGGTGCTTTATTTGTACCTTCAGCACACTAAAAAGGCAATTGTTGGATCAGCCTAAATGAATACCTTCAATTGGTAACACACAATGGAATTAAGTTCATCAAAACCAAAAATCTAACAAGTGATATCAATGCAGCTGGTTTAAGTTATATGTACTGAAATCATTTCATTCTGTTCTGTCATTTTCTTTCCTGTGTATTCAAAGCAAACAGTGGTTGAAATGTAGCAGAAACATCTGAACCTCAGAGACACAACACAAAAGGTGGAAACCTCAGTTATGCACTTTCACCAAAATTGCAATAGCAGTTTAAAGGGACAAAGTATCATTTTGAAGCTGATATAATCCAGAAAAATAGACTGCCATTACCAGACCAGAAAGCTAAAGAAGATTCATTTGAAGAAAGTACGAAACTAGACTTTTAACAGTATATGCAGCACACTGTAAAAAGGTGTATTTGAGCTAGAATTGAATTAGAGTACTATATTGAAGAAATCTCACTTATCTTTCTGCTCTGGTGAAGGCAGTTTACGTTTGTGAGGTTTATCAACTGGACGTTACATTTTGTCTATGAACAGAAATTAGACTTGCTGCTTATTTAAGCAATGTGCATACGGCATCATGATGTCTAAGTTTCTCTGCATCTCCCCCACTGTTTTATTCAAGCAGGAGAGAAAGGAAACAGAGAAAAGCAAAGAAAAGAAAGCCCAATGACAAAAATGGGTTTTACATTTTATATTTAGGAAAAGCAAATAATCAAGGTGGGGAAAAAATGGAAATTTCAAGTTCCTTAAAATTAAGTTGCAGTAATTCTTATTTGACCGGATTCAGCTGATTAACTAACTTAAACCATCCATCCATCCATTATCTTTACAGCACTTGATCCTCATTAGGGTCGCAGGTTAGCCTATCCCAGGTGGCTTAGGGTGAAGGGTCACCTGGAGGGCTCGATAATCTACAGGGCTTCACACAGAGACAAACATTCACACTTGCATTCACACCTATGGACAATTTAGAATCACTAGTTAACCTCAGCATGTTTTTGGACTGTGGGAGAAAGCTGGAGTACCCGGAGAAAACCAATGCATGCACGGGGAGAACATGCAAACTCCATACAGGAAGACTCCAGGAAGGCGGGGAGGTAAATCAGGGATCTTTGAGCTGCAAGGCGAAAATGCTAACCACCAAGCCACTGCTCAGCCTAACTCAAACCAGTGGCATTAACACAACTGAATTCAGACAATGCAATAGCATTAAAGCAATTCACTGAGGTACTCTTGCAATTCAAGGGACCTATTCCCAGGACTTAATTCAATGCACGGTTGCAAAATTGTATAAAAAAAGAAACATTTTAAGGTGCACACATTATTTTGATGGGCTGTTTTGGCAATAATGATGCATCAACTTAATATTATGTGTAAAATGAAGTCACCTTTCTGCAATTACTGATTTCAAACTCGATTCAAGTTGAGATAACTTGACAAAATTGGCTTGATAACTTCATGTCTCCTCTATGTTCACATGCAGGCAGAATTCCAGAGTTTCAGGGATTATGGGCTGCTGTCACACTCTCACAGGCAAATCTGCACACACCAGTTGTGCCACACGGAGACAGTAGGGGAGACAGGGTGTGTGTTTAACAGACAGCTACACAAACACACACGGACATGTCCACACACTCCCGGCTCTGACAGGCAGACAGGCAGCCAGTCAGTCAGACTGATCACGTACCTTCCAGACAGCAGGTTCGCCAGAGGCCGGAGTGCGTCATCACCTCCTCGTTCTTGCGGCTCGTGTCGTTGTCGCCGCTGCTCTTCACGCGGCAGACCCCGCGCGAGTACAGCCAGTAGTCGGTACCGACGGCGATGGTCATGAGGCTGAAGGCGGCGAACGCGCCCACCGTCGTCACGAGCATCTGGACGCCGCGGTCACACATCAGCATCTTCATATAGGCGGCTCCTGTTTGTCTTACTCTTTTTTCCCCTGTCCTCTTTTCTCTCTTTTATTTCCTTTGTATCCCGCGAGATTTGGAGAGTGAGGAGAACAGCAGGGGATAATAAAAAACAGGAGGAAAAATATTCAAAAAAGGAGGTGATTTTTGTGTGGAGAGAAAAATGAAACACTACTTGGCCGGTTGAGTTGACAAGAGGCTCGTTGCGAAGGGTGGGAAGGTGGGAGGGTGGCACGTCACTTTCTCGCGCATCAAAAACCGGTTTTCACCAACACCACCCTCACAAACATACAGACACACACACGCGCGCACACACACACATACACACACACACACGCACACGCACCGGAGGATTAACGGCCACCGGTTGTCCCCGACTGCTCGACGGTGCCCATTCAGAGCGCAGGGGAGCCGCGGTGCCACATTTTGCCGCTCCTCTTTCCCCGTTAATTTACTGGTCGGATGAGCCGCTTCTGTCTCTCTTCTCAACTTCTGGCTTGTCCCTCATTAAGCTTCAGCAGCCGGGGTGTACGTGGGGGGACTCCATCTTTAAAACGGCAACAAAAACGGGGGGGTTTCGTTTGTTTTCTTGACTGATGTCACCCCCGCAGCGTGGAGCTCCGTGTTTCTGATCCCACTAACGCATCACTGATCAGCCTCTCAGGATCTCCTCCTTCCAGACATGAGGCGACCCGCAGTCTCCCTGTCGAATTACTGAATGAATGAGCGCTGCAAAACGAATAAAGTGGACCGAGATCCGTCGTGTTTTTTCCACTCCAGCTGTTGACTCACTGACATGTTTTTTTCTGTCTCTCTCCTCCTCGATATTCAAAGTGTCGCTACAGAAACTCGTCCAAACCTGATCACAGGTTATCTGCAGTGAAGAGACGGTTATACTGTGTAGTTAAACGGGCGTTAAGGAGAGAGAGAGAAAAATATAAATTTCTTCTCCAAAACCAGTTTCTCGCTGCCGGACCTGAACCGGGACAAACCGGCCGACGCGCCTGATGTTGGAGCCTGTAGGACAGTTACACCCGCCTGGGTTTGCTCCTGAGAAACGTGCCAGTTGGTACAAATAGAAAAAAATGACAGCCGTCGCCTCCTCCTCCTCCTCGTCCTCCTCCTCTTCTTCCTCCTCCTCCTCCTCTCTGTCCAACCAACACAAACTAAAATTAACCGCGCGTCTCCTCAAACTCCGCCCGAGGCTGCGCGGCTCGGCTCGGATTGGCCCGGTGGGTGACAGCGCCCTTCGCCGACTAATCGTGCGTCTTCACCGGCGTTTGTCCGGCCCTCCGCCGCAGCACCGTCTGTATAAAGACGGAGAGGCTCCAGACAGGAGAGAGCAGCGTGTTCAGACCCACGGAAGGAAGGTGTCTTCTGTTGTGGAACCACAGACACACCTTTATGTCCCAGAGCGCAGCGTTTTTGAGCCGAGTCAGTGGAGATAATAAGAAATATGAAGTGACTGGTGTAATCGGATATGATGCTGTATCCGTGCAAAAGTTGTATTAACACAGTAAATTGGATTGGTTCTTAAACTGCCTGTTGTCTTGAATGCAGATTGCAGTTTTTTCGCCACTTGCCCTCAGTGCTGTTGCGTCTGGAGAGCTGTCCCTGGTGCTGAATGTGGCGCTGTCCTTGGTGCTCACTTAAAGCGTAGCGTTATTCTCCTTCTGTTTTCCTGTTTTCCTGTTTCTCCTCCGCCAGACGCTCCTGCACTGCACTGATTAGTTAAAGGGAGAGAGAGATTGGCAAGCGATGCATGGAGAATCGCGCCCGGGAGAGAAGCAGAGATGCCACTTAAAGAGCCACGGACAGTTTTTAATGATTCCACTCGAGCAAAGGCCTGCACACACAAGGCGGTCTGCGCTTCATACTTCACTTAGCACGCAGGAGCGCGCGTGTGCACGTGTGCGCACAAATGTGATGTTTATGTCTGTGTTCACGTGACTCTCTTATGTGTAATGTGTGTGCATATGAAAATCAGGCGACTGGCTGCTTTAAAGCACACTGTATTGCCTGGTTAAACTGCAACGAATGGAAGCATCGCCTCTTCACTGGAGACTGCAGGAATGAATACGTGCATGTATTCCTATCATCATTAGGTGAGCTGGAGTCTAGCTGCTGACTTTGGTTGAGAGATTGGACAGAATCTTCAGCTAACCTATCATGTATGTCATTGGACAATGGGAGGAAGCTGCTTGAAAAACCGCACGATAAACAGTAAATAGGTTTTATAATAATAATTCACTTTTTTACAGTGTAGACTGTAAAATTACAATATTTGTTTTACTGTATTTGGCTGAGAAAAACAATCCATCCATCCTCTATCTATACACTGCTTAATTGTCATTAGAGTTGCAGGAGGGCTGGAGTCTATCCCAGCTGACTCAGGGTGAAGGCAGGGGACATCCAGGACAGGTCATGAGTCTATCACAGGGCTACATGTAGAGACAAACAATCACACTCACATTCACACCTGGACAATTTTTAGAATCATCAATTAACCTGAGCATGTTTTTGGACTGTGGGAGTAAACTGGAGAAAACCCACGCTTGCACTGGGAAAATATGCAAACTCCATGCAGAAAAATCCCAGGCACAGGCCATAACACGGATCTTCTAGCTGCAAGGCAACAGTGCTAACCACTGAGTCACTGTGCAGATATTTGCTGACTATATAGAATTATAAAGAGTCAATACATTCTTTAGCTGTTGTTTTATATACTGTCAAAGAAAAAAATAATTTACGAGTTGACAGTAAAAAAAAAAAACAAACAAAAAAAAACTGGCCAGGACTTGAAATGAAAAAACTGTATTTTTGCAAATAGTAATTTGTTCTGTTATAATGACCGATATTTGCTGCTATTTCCACAATTTGTGCAGTTTGTGCACACAGGCACTGGGAGAAGATGCAATCTCCAGACAGAAAGACTCTAGCCAACCTGTTTCATGACAGAATGTCATGTGACCTATGAACCACTGTGCATTCACTCTACAGGTTACACTCTCCAAAACTCACTGCAAAAGTTCAAAATTTTCAGAGAAATTATGGACTGGAAAAGAAGGAGTATATTTGCGCACTCTGGAGATCACTCAGGTTCCGGAAAGAAATGACTGGACTTCTGGCACATGTACACAGAGCTATGTAGAAATGAGGTCCAAGAAACCTGTCTTGTTCATACAACTCGCTAGTGTCTAGAGTAGCTTTACAGTGTTTGAGCAGAGTTAGTGGTGAACCGGTGTACTCAAGTTGCAGCGAGTGGAGAAAGGTGGGTGTAGCGAGGCCGAGCTTTCATAGATCTGCACTCTCTAGAGACAAGAAAGGTGTAAAATTACATTTTATGGGAGGAAGAGATTACTTTCAAGGAAAAACTTCAAAATATGTAATTATGATATGCAAAGGAGACTTTTAAAGGGTTTAATCAAATGCAGGAAAGGGACTTTAATCAGTGAGTATTCATACATTCATAATATAATGAGCATGCAGACTGTAACCAGGATTTGCCATTGAAAAGTGCAGTGTGAAGTAAACAGTAGAAGTAGACCAAATTCAGAAGACTTTAGGCAGGAGGAAGGCCGAGAGAATGGACAACCATGGTCAAACAGAAACGCAGAACAAAACTTTAGATTTTAACTGAATGTACTGAACAGTAATATACAGTGAGCAAACAAGGTGATGAAGTATACAGCAATGAAAACAAAATAAACTGTGGCCACTTATAAGAAACCAAAATAAGAAAAAATTTCTCACAGTCTTTGAAAGCATCACTGTTGTCAATTTAAATCCAGTGTGGAATCAATATGAATTGAGGGATGTCGGTTGTTTGTCTCTGGAGCTGTATGTGTGTGTAAAGTTCAATCCTAGCACACTCTGAGTAGGTGGTGAAAATAGTTGTGTTCCTTAAATTACAGTAGTAGTCCTGCTCTCAGCGACAGGTTCTGCATCTTGTGGGCTGGTCTCGCCATTCAGTGATGGAAATAGTTCTATCTGGAGTCTCTGAAATCTTGTCTCAAAACTCTGCAATCTTCTCTAATAGTTCCAAGATCTGCTTGAGGTCTCATTTTGTCTGAAGAATGCTCCAACTCAAAAACCTGACCAACACATTAAAAAAAAAAACAACTTTCTGCTAGTTCTGTGAGCATTCCTGTTCATAGGACAGAGCTTAAGAAATCAACATACTGCTCCAATTCAACTGTCCATTGCGCGTCATAGATAATTAATCAATTTATAAATTCAGATTTCTGATGTATTCAACTGCAGAAATCACCAGAGATGATAGTGATTTTTTTTGTGAAAAGTACAGCCAAACTGCAGCTGAGCTGCTCAAACTCTGCTCTAACTCTGCTCAAACACTGTAAAACTACTCTATACTAGACACTAGCGAGTTGTATGAACAAGTGCTTTATAAAAGTGCTTTATAATGAATTATACAAGTCTTAAAACTACAATATGATTGAACATGGCAGTAAAGTATCTTCTTCCAAAGTATCTCTTTACAAATCAAACATTCAAGCTGTTAATACTGTCAGAATGTACAACTGGGATGTCACATTGCACTAATTAGCAATTAAGCAAACAGACTTCCACAGCGCTAAAATTTTAGCAGAAGTTATTATCATTTAACAAGGCAGACGTTAGCTTCACAACTAGCAAAGTACATCAAAAACAGCAGCTAAAATGAAAGTGTATTAAAATCAAATGTACAAGTTTTAAAACTATAACAAACATAATTGAACATGTCAGCTAAGTATCTTAGTTATATACAAATTCAACATTCAAGTTGAAAATATTTTTAGCATATACAAACGGAATTTTACATTGTACTAATTAGCAAAAAAGCTAGCAGTCTTTTACAGCGCTAACATTGTTAGTGGAAGTTAATAGGATTTAACATGGTGGAAATTAGCGTCACGTCGAGCAGTCTGCTAGCCAAATTTACTAGCAAAGTACATCAAAACAGCAGCTAAAATAAAAGTGCATTACAATGAATTATACAAGTCTTAAAACTACAACATGATTGAACATGGGAGTTGAGTATCTTACGCTCTTTACAAATCCAACATTCACGTCGTTAATACTGTTAGCATATACAATTGGGATGCTACATTGCAATAACTAGAAAAGCACTCAGAGAGTGCAGACCTCCGCCAAGGATAGAGAGGAAAACAGGAAACCCATGCAGTAAAGTAGCATGAGCTGGAATTGAACCTGCATCTCTGACACAGTTCTGTTTACAAATCACCTTCTTAACCAGTTGAGCTATCTAGACACCTTGCTCCAGTTTGTTGGACGACATACTAACCTATGATGGGTTTTTTTTTTGTCCTATTTTGGACCACATACTAAAACATACTAAAAAAATCAAAGTGATCCAGAATCCAGGATCCTTTCCGGATTGCCACTAAAATTAAATCAGCTCTTCCTCTTACCATAGTCTACATCCCCTCAAAATTTCATGTGAATCTGCCCAGGCGTTTTTGAGTTATCTTGATAACAGACAGACAGACAGACAGACACACAAACGCCGGGTGTCACATAACCTCCTTGGCGGAGGTAATTAGCAATTAATTAGCAATTAAACTTTCAAGCATATATTGCTATGTGTCCCATGCTATAAACTGACTTAACTCACCAGTATTTTTACTGGAACAGAATGTCGTCTTTCTCTTTCCTCAATTCAGTAATCAAGTTTTACTGTCAGCTAAACCTGGAACTTTGACCTTTCACCTGAACTGGTGCAACTAACCAATGGACAGGTAGGAGGAGGGATGAAGCCTCTGATTGGTCATAGCGAAGTCAAACTACTTTGCTTCATTGGCTCTTTTCCACGCTCATCACAAAAACATTGTTTGGAAATCTGTGTGAAATGTGTGAATAATATGCTTAAAAAACGAAACAAAAGACAAAAACCCTGCTGATTTACTTTGGTTCAAGAATAGTCGGAAAAAGTTAATATTCCGGCAGCTGGGGTACCATAAACATACTGCAAAATAATAGTAAACAAGTATCTCCATTTCCCATACCTAAATGACATTTTCTAGCCTCAAATTGTTATTGAAATTGAAAAGAAAATTCCATACAATAAAAAATTAAAAAATTCTACAAATTTACAGATTTTTAAAACAGTATATGTACTAATGGACATACAGTGTTGCTTAACATCAATACAGATATTTATCTATTTATTTATTGCAACAACTCTGGGCTAAACACACACATATTCTTATACGCAGGAACCAAACTTTTTTAAATCTCTCTGTCTGTCCTTCAGTGGACAGACAAGTGGTTATTTTGACTAACTACAGCATTTTAGGAGTCTTGTTCAGTGTTTAAGTGCCACGACTAACTAATGGACTGATTTATGGACTATCTATCCAGCAGCAGAGATGGAGTGAGTGATGAGGTGACTGACAGAGTGACTGGTGGTTGTTGTATTGACTACAAACTAAACAGAGCAGGAAACAGAGGAATTAAAGTGATCAAAAACAAACAGAAAGAGAGAGAGAGAAGTGAGGGGAGAGAGGGAGAAGGATTACAGATAAGTAAATGCATGAACAGATCAACAGAGAGCAGTGACAGGTCCTATCATCCTTTTCGCTTGCTTTTTCACTGTTTGTGTGTGTGTGTGTGTGTGTGTGTGTGTGTGTGTGTGTGTGTGTGTGTGTGTTCGAGGCTCTCGCTGCCTGCGTTATCTCACAAGATGACTCATTAACATAGAAATGACTTCAGGAAGAGAAGTACAGCATTTCACCTCTGGTAAGAGACAGGAGGGAGGGAAGGAAGCTGGAGAAAGAAGGGAGGAGGAATGACAGCATAAGGAGAGGACGGAAGTGAATGAGAAGAGTGGAGAGATAAGGAAATAAAAGAATGAGTAGTGGATAAAGACAGAAGGGAAAAACACTGATGGAGGCAACAAGTGAGCACAGAGTGGAAGTGGTGAAAGATGGTGAAAGATGGAGCAGAGGGAGTGATTGGATGGAGAATAAAGAAACTAGTGACATATTGTGCAATCATTTTTCAAAGCGCTAATTTGTGTTGCCAAATGGCATTTGGAGAAAAACTGCCAGGACTGTGTGCAGTGGCATTTTCATTTTTGTCAATGCATGAATGAAATGCTACACTTTGTGTATTGCAGGCAGAGTATAAGAAGGTGTTGCTGGTTATACAGCAAACAGGCATGCACTGTGCTTCCAGTCAGTTTTGATTTTTTTCAATAGAAGACTGTGATATTTCCCTAACATACACCAAGTGTTTAGGTGTTTTAGTGTATGTTAGGTAAGGATGATACAGATAGAAGGATGATAGAGTTTATTATAGCTGGAATATTATTAGTTTTTCTATCAGTAATAACCATCAAACTTTATTTGCAGAGCACTTTCATACATTGAAATTGCACCACAAAATGCTTTATAACATTAAGAACACTGAATTAAAAACATTGAAATAAAAACAAGAAAATCTTTCCCTTCCACCCTGGGTATGTACATATATATATCCATCCATCCTCTATATACCGCTTTATCCTCACTAGGGTCGCAGGGGGTGCTGGAGTCTATCCCAACTGACTCGGGCGAAGGCAGGGGACACCCTGGACAGGTCGCCAGTCTGTCGCAGGGCTACATATACAGACGAACAGTCACTCTCACATTCACACCTACGGGCAATTTAGAATAGTCAATTAACCTCAGCATATTTTTGGACTGTGGGAGGAAGCCGGAGTGCCCGGAGAAAACCCACGAATGCACAGGGAGAACATGCAAACTCCATGCAAAAAGATCCCAGGCCGGGATTTCAACCAGGATATTCTTGCTGCAAGGCAAAAGTGCTAACCATCACCCCACTGTGCAGCCCACATTTTAGACTAAATAATGTGTTATTAATTGAAAAAAATTATGCATTCAAACTGGATCTCTGACTTCACAGTGCAGAGTTTAAAGCTGTGTGAGGAACAGACGACTCAAGAAGGGAGTCTTCTGTCTGTTTCAGCTGAATGTTGAACTTAATTTGATTTGAATGGTTTTATACTGCATTACTCAAAATGTGACTATTTTTGTTGTTGTTTTTTGTATTAATGTTTGTTTTTAAAGCCTCATAGTTATAGAAATCTTCATTACAACTGAAAACTGGGACTGTTTAAGAAGGAGAAGGTTCAGTTTAATGGGCAATTTATGCACTTTAAGAGTGTCATAACATAACCAAGAAAGTCCCGAATCAAATTTTACATCTAAGTGAAACGAAAATGAATGAAACATACACTGACAAAACAAAAGAACAGTTAAAAAATGTAATATTCTGGCACCAAACATACCATAAAATGATAAATAATGGTAAACAATTATCTCATAATTTTTCATATCTAAAGTACATTTTCTCATTTCAGTTTGTTACATGTAAAACACACACACGCACGCACGCACGCACGCACGCACGCACGCACGCACGCACGCACGCACGCACGCACGCACTTTAGAATTTTTTTAAACTTTTTTTTAATTCATGGGTCCATTGTGAAGTGCTTTGAGTGCCAAAAAAGCACTATATAAATCTAATTCATTGTTATTATTATTATTATTATAGTTTCATCTGTTAGATAAGGAAATATTTGTGAAATTATGTCAAATTTGCAAATGCATTCTAACATTTCTCTGCCAAAAGTGTTGATTTTCTTACAATAGAAACAATAGCAATTTTATTGATTTATTGCATTTCAAAAATATAGAAAAATCCCCCTCCAAAAAAATCGACCAGTAACTAAACTGTCTGCGCATAATGAATATTTAATATCAACAATTTGTGGAACAGCAAATACAATAAAAGCTAATCTTTACTCCCGAAACATTTTCGTTTGTACTGCACTCATCATTCTGATGTTTCTTAATTAAATAACTTAATTTAACGCTTGTGTGAGTGTATGTTTGTGTGTGTGTGTGTGTGTGTGTGTAAGTGTGTGCAAATTTTCACTTTGCAAGGTGACAAAGGCACAAGCTGCTTACTCACATCATCATTCACTGATCAATCAGGAGCACTTTCTTCAGGAATATTCTTGACTTTTTCCCAGCCACCCTGCAAAAAGAATAAGCAATACCCATGCAGTGATTTTGGGCTTAGTGGCCAAACAGTATAACTGCAACTTCCACAGTCCTCACACGATGCACGCTGGTCCAAAAGGCCTATTTCTGATTCATAGTCACTGGAAAATGAGTGGATGGGCACATTACAAACTCCACAGAATTATCTTTTTTGTTACCAAAATTTGATCCAATCTGTCCAATAATTTTTGTAAAGTCTAGAAGAGTCATATGGTTATTTTCTCCTGGGGAGCCAGATGGAAGTTAGCCGGCTTGGCCAGCAGGAGTCTCAATCATGCATGCTTTCTACCAAAATGACTACGAGAGGTGATATTGTGGCTTATGGGCCCAAAATTGTGGAAGGTTGAGAGATATTCATGTACCTCAAGGAGGAAACTTGATATTTTGGCACCTCTAAGTAGCTTTTAAATGAATGAGCTACCATCGTGTTATCTGGTATTCAGTTGTCCAGTTTAGCTGTATATGAACATGTTTTCTTGGAGAAAGGATTGACGTGAAAAAGTCAATGAGCAATGCAGGTAAAAAAGCTAGAAAAGAGTGTTGTCATTGTGAGGTTATTAGCATACTGACATTTAGCTAGAGAGCAACTAAGCCTAAATGCAGTCGCACAGCCACTGACATTGCTGTAGCCTTGTGTATTTTTCTCTCTACCATGACTTTTCTGGAGCAGCTAATAAAAAGTAAACACTGCAGTTATAATGTTCATTGCCTGCAGGTGGAAGAAATCTTAAAATGGCAACAGATATTGCTTTTCTTCCAAGTACATTGTGCATATTATTAAGTCTACAAAAAAACTGCTGCTGCTGTCACTTTTCTTACCAATAAGTGGTGCAGATCATTGTTTCATCACTGCAACATCAGCGTCTTTTTTTCTTACTGCCTTCAATTCTTTGTTTCTCTCTCTTACACCAGACGTATAGCGCAGGCTGCTGACAGGAACTTTTCTGAAAGATACAGTATTAAGTTCTATCTGAAGTCTGATTACCATTTGGCTTATGGCCCCCGTGTTGCTAGGCAGCAGGGAGAGAGAGGACTCAAGGGCCCTTGTGGAGAACGGCATCATGGGACATGAAGTTTGCAATCAGTAAAGTGCCCTGTGTTTGCCCTTTCTTTCTCAGCTGCTGTTTCTCTCTTGTTCCACAGTCCTCTCCTCTCCTCTCCTCGCCTCTCCTCGGTTATTGGCAGTACAACAGAAGGATGAGGAGATGGGGTAGTTCTTGAAGAGAGGAGGAGGAGGAAGACTGCAGGGTTTCTGCTCAGTGAGCTGGAACCTTCTCACGCCTCTGGCCAGTGTTCAGAGACTGAGATAAAGAGGAGGAGGAGGAGGAGGAGGGTCGGCAAGATGAGGAGGAAGTTAGAGGAAACTGAAAACCACCGCGAAATTAGAGAGAGAAAGATAAACTGTTTGGAGGAAGAAAGAGAAGGAGGAAGTACAAGATGAATAGCAACATAAATATGTTGCAAAGAGCTGGATATTCTCACAGATGTGGGGTGGGTGGTTGTCAGTATGTGTCTTTAAAACTAAAAACTGAGTTTCCATTAAATGAACAGGTTTTTACTCTAAGTGATCCTTTTATGTGCAGGCGTGTCTTTACGTATAATGCAAGGGCTGATGTAGAAGTTCTGCATCTACAAAAAGCAAAAACTGTTTTAAAAACTTCTGCTTAAAGCTATTCTTTTCAAAATAAGCTCCTTTTGCGGTGATGCATTGCTCACAGGGCTCCTGCCATGCTTGAAATGCTCCCTGGAAGTCCAAGTTTTGTAAGGGCATTCAGCACCAACTGCGACACATGCTGGATCTGTTTGTAGTGACCCTTCAACTTTAATTTCATCTTGGGGAAGCGGAGAAGGTTCCTGAGTGCCAAATCTGGAAAAGTGAGGTGGTTGGAGGCCAAAGATTGTGTTAGAGTGGCCAAAGATGTGTGCCTTCTCAACAGGCTGTGAGCATTTATGCGGCAGTACGGCAGCACGTACCACAGCTCGGACGCCTCGGGATGTTACAGTAGAACTTGGTGTCGACGGTGTGATGCTGGTAGATGAACTGACAGTCTACAACCTCATGAAAATTGAACAAAAAGACAAACATAGTCTTGGCTGCACTGCTGACCTGATACGCTTTCTTCAGACTGTGGATTTTTCCACTGACTGCTGCTATTTGTTCCCTGGATTGTAGCTGCACATTCAACTCTTGTCACCGTTGATGATTCCTGACATGAAATTTCTGTCAGTTTAGCACAAAATTTTCGTTTGAGTTCCACGGTGAAACATGAACCAGCAGTTTGTCAGAACAGGACTTCCAGAGAGCATTTCAGATGTGGCTGGCATTCTGGGAGCTGTGTATTGCTGCACAAGAAGGCTACTTAAAGGGGGATAGTAGGCACATTTAAATTAGGTACGCATTTTGCTTTTTAAGCTCTATCTCAACTTCTCAATCACGCTTTGTACTTATGCTTTAGTGAGAATCATGTTGTCTGTGTATTTATTAAAATGCAAATCTACCCAATGTCTACACACAATAAGTGTGTGTGTATTTGTGTGTGCATTTGTGTTTATATTTGTCTTTGTGTGTCTTTTGCCAGATGGAAATAACTCCAGGCCAGAGGGAGGACATATGGTGATGTGGCATGATTCTGGCATGATGCTTATACGTCAAAGCTGTGATTTATGACTTAAATGTCTGCAGACAGAGCCTGAGGAAATGGCGTGTGAAAGTGTGTGTGTAGACTATTTCATATGTGTGTTGTTTCATTTGGAAAGACAAAAATATGATTTATGATCTGATCTAACTTCCAAAATTCTTTTAAAATGTTGGAGTTTCATGTTCTGTAGGTGTTGTTCCAAAGGGTTGATTTGTTGTGGGACTGAAAGCGTGTGTAAAAGTGTGCATGTGTTACTCATGTTGTGGGGACATTTGATTAAACGGTCACATTGTCGGGACATATGGGGACAGAAAGGCCCGAAAAGGTCCTTACCATGTAAATCAATAACTTTTCCTATGTAGACTCTAGGTAACAGCTAAAATTTCGGTTCAGATAATTTCCCAGAAAACATGACTTTGTGTGTGTCGGTCTAATAGAGTGAAAAACCGACAGTGTGATTGATTGAGTAAAAGAAAGGTGTAGTGGAGAGTGAGTTAAAGAGAGAGACTGTGAAAAAGAGATATGTCTTAATTGTGAAGGCACGTGTCTGGTGGTGTGAAAGTGTGTCTAATATGTTTGCCTAATGAAAATGTCTGTAGGGCTGCATGAGCGAGAGAGAGAGATAGTAAAAGAGAGGGCAAGAAAGGACGATAGTGTGAAATAAATCCAATAAGCTCCTCTGTCATGCTCCCCTCTTGAGCATTTTTAAGATCCACTGAATGAAATAAATAAGAGATTCTTTTGCTTTTGTCAGTTTCCCTTTTCCATCTCTCTCCCCAGTGTGCTGCAGTGCCCTGTTGTCGTTCATTTCAGCCTTCATCCTCTCACCATCCTTTTTTGATCAACAGCAGCTAGCTACTTTCTTAGTTAGAAAAACATCAGATGCATTTGTTGTGATGGTCTGGACGGTACAGAGTCACAAGACACATTTATGAAACACCCTAAATATGCTTAATATTGGGTAAATTGCCATACTGTGGGACACTGAATTATGTGGGATTATTAGGCTCTTTCTCAGAAAATGAAATATATTAAAACTATTTGTCAGCATCAAATAATGCATGTAAAGATGATCAAACACTCCACTATATGTCACCACGCTGGTATTGAAGTGGCCATCTTGGCAGTGTTTTAGATCTTCTAACTCCTGGCTATTCAAAAAATGAGCAAAGAAGTGGAGGTACGTGGTGCTTTGGTGGAACGTGCAAACGTCGTTGAGTTATGAATTGTGATGTGACAGCACCTATCTGTTCATCAAAGTGACCATGCCCTTAATCATGTATAATTTGAGGTTTTAATACAACCTAAACAAACAGATGAGTGACAGCAAAAATCTCTCCATACAGTACCTAAAAACCGGGAAATTAGCAATCTTAAAAGTTGGACTTTTTAACATGGGGCACAACGGGGACTGAGTTACGGAGGGAAGTAGACATTTGAACACCTCCTTCCCGATTTGCTGAGAAAAATGCAACAAGAAAAGCACTTAGAGAGCGCAGTACTGCTCAGTCGTATCATTTCCGAAGGATTAGTCCCGATATGTCCACAGTGGTGGATCTGCAGTAGGATCGCAATCATGTGATCACTGGCAGGCAGCTGACGTAGTGCTCTGTGATGCCGTGACGCTATTTTGTAATGATACATTTCATCCAAATCCGTTGGTCCATTTTTGAGTAATACTGCGCATAGACAGACAAACATACGCCTATCGTCACTAACTCAGCCTCGTTCCTTGGCGGAGTAATAAAAGCTTCAGTAAAATTAAGAAAAAGGTTGGTTATAAATGAAATAAATGTGTGTCTCAGAAGAAGAAGAAGGGGTGGCTTCTAAAATGTAATGATTGAAAACTTGGGGTTGGAAAATACCTTAAACACAGCCAGAATTGCAAGGACACAGGTACTCCAGGATCCCATCCTCGGGCACCAAAATGGCTGCGTGACCTGGCTTTGCACAGCTCCATCTGCTCCTTGTTGATGGTCACACCACTCATGTACAGGCTACAACACTGACTTTTTAGATATGATGATGGAGAACAACCTCCATATATTTAGTCAACCCTGTCGCACCATTTCCCTATCTGAAACCGGCAGACACAACGCTGTTCAAGAGCTTAAAACACTTTTGGAAGCTTGAAGTATGTGGGACCCCTAGGGAGAGTGAAGGGAAATCACTTGGCAGGGCATTGCTCATGCCACTATTTTGAAAAGGAATAGGTGAAAGCTGCACCATCAAAATGTTTTTTGAAGGTCAGGGATATACCAATATAGCCCAACCGAGTTCAGGGAGAATCTTTTCATGCCATCTCAAACAACTGAGAGATCCTTTCAAGACACTCAAGTGGGCTCTGCACTAACCACTGTTGTCCTTCACTTGATGATGATGGCAATGATGATGGTGATGTGGGATCTTCTGGGGCAGCCCATATGCCACTCACTGTATAATGCTATTCATCCAGCAGACTCCAATCCTCAGTGCTTTCTTTCTGTCCACCACTGTAACCCTTCCATCCTTGGTAGAGGAGGTTAAAGTGGTGAAACAGCTACATATATCCCTCTAATAACGGATCAAATTTCCAGTTAGAGAGCATTCGACCATCAACCACATCTGGGCCAAACCTCCTTCCTGTAATTTCACCATCAACCACTATTTTTCTTTTAGCAGAAAGAAAGGAGGAGTGAATAAAGGAATGCAGCAGTGGACCGAGAAGCTTATGCAGTCTGCCAGTGTTCATAGAAAAGACCACAAATCCGCAGAGGAGTGGATTCCATGTGCAGTCTGAGCCCAGTGGTTTTGTGAAAGCTGTGCAGTGGATAATGCTGTTACAGACCATGATGGCTTCTGGACATGCAAGAACTGGCTGTTTCCAAAAATGTAATGAGCTAATTTCACTAGAGTGTTGTTTTTATGCCTATGCATTATAGGTCATTTAATTAATTATCATCTATGCTGCAGTGTGAGGTAAACAATGGTTTTATGCTTCAGGGTTTGATGTATTGCCTTCAAATGTAACTGTTTCAGTTGTGTTTGTTTTCTGGTTAGTGAAATAGAAAATAATGTAAGACTTTGCAAGACAAATTTGTGAGTGTTTAGCCTTGAATTCTGCCTTCTCCCCATTTCAGGCAAATTAATATAGACTGCTGAATGTTTTTCTAATAAGTAGTTTTATAACAGCAACATTATTGTAAGTGGTAAAATTACTGAACATGGGATTGCATATGCAGCCTTGATTATAAGATAAAGGTAATTTAAGCCTTTTAACACAGACTGTTTGTGTCTTAGTTTGGGACAGAGCTGCCCCACAGGGGGAAATTCAGAAGGATAGCACTTATATGTTTCTTTTCTGAGCGTGGTATCTGCATTTTCTCTTTTCATTAGAACATATCCTGGGGATTTCGGAGTAGCACTGGGTGTAAAGTAAATGTATTAGAATCATATCACATATCCAGAAGTCTGAAATGCAAAAAATAACCTCCATTGGGCTAATTCACCCTGTACTGTATGCCTGCATGCACACATGACTTTGGTTTATTTGGGAAATGTCATTGTCTTCAGGGAAGGTTAGTGTTTGGCAGGACAGAACATTTTGTATTTTTCACAGTTCTGTGTATTCTCATATGGAACAAATGTCAAGTCTTTTATACCATTGCACTTTGTGTGTATGCCAAGTGTGTAGAGAAGCGGGTACAGCAGTTTATTGGCAACCTGCTGTGTTTGTTGACCATCTCCTGTTTCCTCTTCTTTCCCATCACACGTCCTTCATCCTCATTTTTCATTCCTTGCACTTGTTTTAAATTTCATTTCACTCCCACTATCCCCTCAGCTGATCCCACACTCTCTCATATATTGATGTTGTCATTATGAGAAGTGTGATTATGACTATCAGAAAAGCAGATGAAGCCAAGCATGGTCATATGGGATGTCTATACAGCGGTGTGTATATAAATGTAAAATGAAGGGCAGGCAATGCCAATTCAAAATATGTATAATAAAGACTTCTGCACCATGCACAGCACATCACTAACAGGCACCCCATTAATCTCCATGCCTTGTAGCACACATACAGATTTATTGTGTCTAACAAAATGGCAACGTACCAGTGCCTTCAAGTAAACTCCCATGGCATTCCTAATTACTGGAAGCTTTCAGGAGCTAAAATTGTGAGTGAGGAGGTCGGGGTGGATGGATGGGATGACAGAAACTAACTTAATGTACTGTTCATTCATAAAGTCATTTTTTTTTTAACCCAAACCATGATCCCTCTGAAAAGCCAAAATCTACTCAAACAAAGGCACAACACTAGCCTAGCCGAGCTAGACAACCCACGGCAATGAATTTAATTCTCTGCCAGGGTGGGTCTAGTTACCCTCCATAAGGCTCGAGGCTGGATGCTCCTAAAACTGGCCGACGAATCACCATGAAGTGTAGAGTCAGAAGGCGGGCGTAACTAAGTGACAACAGAGGCACGACGATTCTGACAGAAACAACCGGAAACAACTAGCCTAGCCGCGCTAGACAACACACGGCAACGAATTTCATTCTCTGCCAGGGTCGACAACAAAAACGACAACAGTCGTTGAGCTTCATGAGCACCGACTCTGAATAATCTTTCTGTTAACATGTCTGTAACATACTTGAGCTTCATCCATTGACTGTATAAATAAGGCTTCACCGAACTACCGCATCCTCTGAATTCCGGCGCTCTAGGAGCCTATTCGTTGCGCTGATTGGTTGTATACTTACCCAATTGCTGCAGAGTGATTTGATAGACAACCTTTTAGCCCGCCTCCTTCCCTGTCGAGCGTGCCTAGACCCTTGTGCCTTCAGTAACATGGGTCTAGCGTAGCTAGGCTAGCACAACACAGCTATAATTAACACTGATGAATTCAACTGGTTGCAAAATTTGGACTTGTTGCCAAAATAAATAAAACATGTTGCACTTGACAAAACAGAGATGCTCTCTGACCAAGTATTTACACCAACTTTCTACAGGTTGTTGGTGGCTAACAAGCTAACCGGTGAAATTAATATGAGCTTGTAAATTAATTTCCTGTTTAGAGAAAGGAGAAAGGGTATTTTGCAATATAGATGACAATTTGATTAAAATGCTAATTAATGATTTAAACTAAGAAGATATAAAGTACATTTCTCAAGTAGCATGGTATACCTCAAACTATGTCAATGTTGTTGTCTGATCAGCATCAGTTAGGTTAGCATAATCTATATTTGCACCACTGAAAGACAAGTTTTTCATGTGTCCCATTTATTATATTAATAAAAAACTATATAATTTAACAAAACATTGATAGTGAAGTCAATTATATCAGTACATTTGCTTGCAATAGCTGTTCTACCTATTTTTTTTTTTTAATGGTCAAAATTACATATCCTTTGTGATAAGAGAATTACAGGACACTTCTAAAAGTCTTAATACATTTATTTTCTATTTTTTATGGCGCAGCCTGACTCCATAAGAATGCAAAGAATGACTTTACACATAAATTTACTGTAATGCTGGATTAACAGTTTGTTTTTTGTTTTTTTAGTCTTTCTTTGCACCAGAGAAATACTGATATTAACATTCAGCACAATATAAAATCACCATCCATGTTAGTCACAGATAAAGAACATTTGACCGGAAACAAGGCAACATGTGACTTTTCAACATGATTTATTTTTCTACAATTGAAAACATCACAATACAGATTTGCTTATCAGTGAACTATCTCACATAATTACTCTTCTCTTGCAGTATCATTGCCACTCTGCATTTAAATACTGAAAGTTATCTCCAGGTTATTGATAAGTGACTCGGTGTGTCACATGTAAGCCCAGCTAAAATCAAAGCAGAAGTAAGTTGAAAAGGCAGCCGTCAAATTGTTATTGAAATGTAGCTCATCAAATGTCAACTTTAGTGTTAAGTGGCCTTAGAAAGACTGCAAATGGTGGGAGAACGAATTAGAAAATAAAGGCAGTATGGGAGAAATCAGGGATAATGAGAGGAGAAAAAAATGCCAAGAGAAGAGAAGAGAAGAGAAGAGAAGAGAAGAGAAGAGAAGAGAAGAGAAGAGAAGAGAAGAGAAGAGAAGAGAAGAAGGAAAGTGGTTGGAGAGGGTGAGCATAGGAAAGAAAGCCTATAGAAGAAGGATAAAGGTCAAGAGAAAAGAAAATGAGGAAAGAAAAAGACAACCAGGATGATGAGTGGGAGAGAATGAGAGAAGAAGGAGAGAGAAAGGTCAGAAGAAAAAATAAAATGACAGGTGAGAAGGCGTGATCAAAGAAAAGGTCGGACATAAAGAAAGGTGGGACGGACTGAGGACACTTTTAGGCCAGATCAGTCACTCTACTACAAACCTGTAAGACTATGTGAACATTAAACTGGTAGGTTTTTGATTTCAGATGTCATTACATTGCAGTCAGCACAGATATTTTTCTATTGCAACTCATATGTTTATTATTTTTACCCCTAAACACATCGGTTTCTATATGTATAAATGTAACTATGGAATGGAAGACTCTTACCCCTATGTACTTGAAAAATATTTATATATGTACAAATAAAGCAGAATGTGTTTCTTGTATAATACTGAGTAAATATGAAGCAATGACATGAGACATTATTTTATCATAAATCAAGCAACATAAATTCTATTATTGTCCAATAAAGTAATCATCATACACCAGTCAAACACTTAATATAGAATAAATCCATATTATAGGATATAAAACAGAGAGAGATCATCACATGCATGCATAGTATAATTCCCCATAGTCATGAACCTTAACACAAAACATAAATGTGCACTTGTTGATGATTATTTTAAATTCATATGAAGAATGGAGCTTCACACAACTTCTGTGTGTTACTGTAGATCAGTTTTAATCTCCTGCTAGCTTTAAGTCTGTGCTGTTTAATCAGGTGACAATAGAGATATATTTTCTTATTAAATGTTCTTACTAAAGACAAATCTATACTAAATTGTACAGTACTTAACATATCCGAGTTACATGCATGTACAGCGACACACTCATTCAATAACTCAGCCATACAAACAGGTAGACAGCTGTCGAGTGCTATAATGCTTCAGGGTCTACGATTCTCAACAGCAGATGTTAAGATTAGGTGTGATTAATATTTATTTACACCCTCAATCAGAGCAATGTACAGTTCTACTATGAGAAAGGCCGATACACAAAATGTATTTCATGTATTTTACATTTTACAACATCTACACAAAACAAAAAGGACTGCAGGGTGAAATTGCAAAGACTCAGGAAAGGGTTGCTGTGCATATTGATATATATATGTATACTGACAGTCAATAGAAACTTTGAGGTAGAAATGTACGCAGAATTCTACTTGTCGAGGGGTTGTAATTATTGATCGTGGATTTACTGATGATCTAGTGCCCTGGTAGTTGAGATAATGATGAGTTGTCATTTTGTCATGATTCATTGCACATGGGTTGGTCACTTTGCAAAAGTGAACCAAATACACACAAAGCAATACTCAGTGAGTATCTGCACAATTTGAGAATGGGTTTTGAAGGCCTATATAAAGGCCCAAAAAAGGCCACCATTGTTAGTCCAGTGAACAGCATCATGCCGCGTCTATCACATGAACAACGTCTCCGGGCACTGGGTATGGTGGAGGCCGGTTTGAGCTACAGTGATGTAGCCAGGCGTATGGGCTGTTCCCAACCCACAATCAGAAGCCTGGTTCAAAGCATGCACCGACGGACTGCTGCCTGCATCCAAGCAAATGGAGGCCATACTCGGTATTGGCTGTTGTGACTTTGTGTTTGGCAGGTGCTGTTTTCTTTTGTGAAATTCTTTATTTTGAAATCATTCTTGAAACTTTAGATTTTTGTTTCTGTATGCCAATATGCTAAACAAATGATTCATATGAAGAAAATCCAGTTTCAGGCTTCAAAATAAAAATTATGTTGAAAAATATGGTCTCAAAGTTTTTAATGACTGTCAGTGTACAATATAGGCGTGTGCGCTTTATACAGTGTACATGAGGGTACTGTTTGTGCTAAAGAAGGGGGAAAAAAATCTAGGCCTGTGCAATGGACCTACAGTATATGTCTTGTGTGCCTCCAGGAGCGAACATTTCACAGTCATTGTCCGCCTTGTTACGCTTCACCTAATAATTCCAACCCTCAGTCATGGATCGGACTATATGGCCATATGTTTGAGTGTGTGTGTGTGCATGTGTGTGTATAGTACATGGAGATAGTTGGCATTACAGCCAGTGTAATGTGGGTTTCAAGCTAGACGGCAGATTTCCTGAATTTCAGGTGAATTTGAAGTAATTGCTTGTATTCAGTTGAGTCACACACACACTTCCACGCACACTTCCACACTTATGTTGTTACGTATATTCTAACTTATGGACAAGTCAGTACATGCATATATGCTAATGCACGCAAACACAGTATGAAACACACACACACACACACACACACACACACACACACACACACACACACACACACACACACACACACACACACATACACAAATGGATTAGAGGAATTAGGTGCAAAAATAATGAAATGAGAAAAAGCAGCATTGCCGTTGTTATTATTGCTGTTTGTGAAATTACTCACTTGGGGGTTGTCAAAGCAGCTCATCGTTCGCTGTGCGTGTGTGTCTGTGTTTGTGTGTGCATGCTCCACTGGTGACTGCTGCATCGCCAGGCCTTGTGACACCATGTCACACTAGGCTCCCACTGAGGCCTTGTCAGAAGTACGGATTAGAGCCAAAACAAACAAAAAATAAAAAGAGAGACAAGAGAGGGATAAGAGGAGGGAGAGAGGGGGAAAGGCAAGAGCCAAAATAAAGAAAAAGAGGGAAAAGAAAAAGGTTTGACAAGCTGTGATGTTTGCTCATTAGCCATATTCCTCTGTGATGGCCCAGTGTGAGATGTTCAGTTTAAGTGTGTCAGCGCTTCCACACTGGCAGCTTGTGGCTGCTTGAAACAGGGAACGACGGTCAACATACAAAAATTGGAGGCAGTGCTGTTCTTGGTGCATGGCAAAGATGGCTACCAGTGCAGGAAAAGCCTGCCTCTGTTTCCCACACTTGCAGTAAATGGTTGCTGAAGATGTAGGTGTGGATGCAAGTTGTTAAACTGAGGAAGTTATAAAGTTTTCCTTCTATACATTTTTACAAAGACAGCAAAATATATAAAACTTTACACATCTAACAGCATGACATAACATTCACTAATCTATGTCAAATGTACATTCCCATTGTGCTTTGTAGTTGTTGGTCCCATTTGGCCACAGAGGACATGACTGAAAGCAGGACTAAAGAGTCTGTGGCATATTTAAAAAAAATTGAACGATGATTATTCTCTCTATATAGTTACTTATCAATTGCAGCCACTTCAACAAAACCAGGTAAATCCCACCCCAGTGACTGAAACTGCTGCCCGAATGCATTCAGGACAATCTGGGTTTCATTTCAATGACTAGTTATTTTTCAGTGGTTTCATTTTTGATGTCACAATGATGCGATGAAAAGTGTGGAATAACAAGAGAACATATCACAACACTTCACTTAAGAATGCTAAAAACAGTGAAAAGCTTGTTGCAGGATTTAAGCAGACTAATGCCATCAAAAGAGCAGCAAACCAAGATCTATATAATCATTACTTGAAATTAATAAAGGGAGAGCTAGTTGAGCTTCACATATGGAACTGATATCGCCCCACATAAATCTACCATGTGTCCAAAAAGCAGATTTTGACACCTTGGACATTTCTGTTTTAAAACTTCAAAATCTTTGGTATCCAGTGATTTATGCAGGTTTTGGTGTTGGGATACCTGTCTTGGGTGTATTGATTTTTTGAACAGACCCCAGTGTGGCCTAAAAGGAATGCAGGCATTTACTGAACACACACAAAACAGCTGTAATTTTAATGTGAGTTTGCCTTCCTATCAGTTCGGAAACCTCCCTCTCTACTATCTATCTGTGTGCGTTAATTTCCAGGAGCCACGTATTCAGGGTTGGTGAAGGAGAAGCCGAGGAACTCGTCCTGGTCCAGGTTCATGATGACAAGTTTGTCGGTTGGCGTCAAGTCCGTCGCCATTTTGGTGAACTCTTTGTCGAAGTTGCAGGTGTCCCGACGGTTTTTCTGCAAGTGGAGTTTATGAAAGGAGAAGAGTGCGATGGAAGGAAAAAGACAAAAAACAGTTGGAAGAGAGAGGGATGGGTAGGGAGGGAGAACAGAAAGCACTGAGGTTAAACCTCAAATAGTGGAAGCACTTTGTCTATCTTGCTGGCAGTTAGAGAGTTTTAAAAGCAACATTTCTGCACATTAATTTTGCCATGAACAAATTATGCATACGGCACCTTAAGAATACTTCAATAGCACTCCTTCTTCCATTGATAACACTCTCATATCAAGCCCAGTCTTACTCCTGAGTCGTCACATACGACCTCTTTGTCATGATCCCTTGACGTCTCATTTGAATGCAATAGGTACCTTTTAGTACCATTTTTCAGTGCACAGGGTAGTCACTTTATACATATAAAAACCTGAAATAGATGCCATGAGTCAGTAACCAAATGCTCTCTACTGGTGTTGTCACCGTTGCTCTTTTTCAACCAACAAGAAACTTGCCTTGTGACATGTGCTTAATGTTGTGGAGGTGTATTCTACTCCAAATCATGATCTTTTCCTATGCTTAACCCATTAGTTGTGGAACCGAAGCTTAACCTTTAAAAATGAGACTTAAAATGAGACTTCCACTAAGTGGAAAAACAATGGTCTGACACAGGCTGTCAACCTCAGTCTCCTGTGTGAAAGTCCTGTGACTCCACCTCCACCTGAACCACGCCAACCTCTGACAAGGCATGTTTAAACTGCAAAAACTCCTACATGTGAATTGGAGTCAAATGTTGATGGTGACACAGCCATCAATAGACTCCATGTGCTCGTCTCTGAGACACCAGCTGGTTTAACAAAACAGCTGTAATTAGACTGTGGGACTGAGAATGAGTCTGTCCGTTCAATACTAACCCGTTTCCAGTATTCATACTAAGCTAATTGGCAGCATTTACTGTACAGACATTCACGTGGTCACAATCACCTTATCCAATTTTTGAAATAAAAGTAAATAAGTACACTATCTTTCAAAAGTTTGGGGTCACTTCGAAATGTCCCTATTTTTGAAAGACAAGCAGTTTTTCTCAATGAAGATGACATTCAATGAATCAGAAACACAGTCTAGACATTGTTAATGTGGTAAATGACTTTTCTATCTGGAAATGGATGATTTTTAATGGAATATCTCCATAGGGGTACAGAGGAACATTTCCAGCAACCATCACTCCTGTGTTCTAATGCTACATTGTGTTAGCTAATGGTGTTGAAAGGCTAACTGATGATTAGAAAACCCTTGAGCAATTATGTTAGCACATGAATAAAAGTGTGAGTTTTCATGGAAAACATGAAATTGTCTGGGAGACCCCAAACTTTTGAACAGTAGTGTATACTCTTAAATCAGTCCTTTAAGAAAACTAACTTTTAAAGTACTGACTGTATTGGCTCCTTGCACTTTCTTTTGCTGATTTATAAAGAAATGCAAAGATAATGGAAATCATACAGCAAATGTACCTTCAAAATTCATCACAATTCGAGGCAATGTCAGGAAATTTGTAAGAAATATAACACATAAATTAGAAAATCTCTCTAAACATTAGCATTGTTGGTGGTGGTACGTACCAGTATGTACCTGTTGCTTCTGCAAATGCATCATTTGACTGTGCAGAATGTACAGTCAACAGCACAGAACAGACCACACGGCATATTAAGTAAACTGTGTTTCCGTTGCTCAGTTGTTTCTTTTGTTATTTCCCTTTTCCTCTTCACCTGAACATCCAATCTTTACAGTCAGGTTGCACCAGCCACAAGTCATTTTCCAATGTAATCTTTTTATGTGAATTGGAGGAATCTGGATGTTTTCACAGCTTAATAACATAGAACCTCCATGTCCACCATGGCAACTACAGAAGGCATACTACCACCTGACAAGAGAAGAGGTTTGTACTGCAGGCGGGACATGCTAGACATTGGAGTGAATCTAAAAAAATAAAATAAAAAATGCTGGTTTTCTGGAGCTTTAGCATTGAGAGGAGGGTAGAAGAGGTGCAGAGGGGACTCAACAGAGGGAGAGGTGCACACAGTAAATCAAGAGAGAAAAGAGATGAGAGTACCAACTGTGACTTTGTGTAGGAGGTGTGTGTGTGTGTGTGTCTGTGTCTGTGTGTGTGTACTAGTCGTAGTAGCGGTGGTAGTAGTAGTAGTAGAGGGTTTCTCTGGGGCACAGAGCTGTTAATGCACCACTTGGCTCAGTTTGTGTAAGGATGGAGGAAAGAAAAGAGTGAACAGACTGTTAAAGATGGAGGAGTGTATGTTAGGCGGTGGGGGAGGGGCACATTAGATGCGGTAAAAGAGAGCAGCTGCCATTTGATTCACACACACACTGACACACTTGCATGGCTGGAGATTATTGGGTCTCTGCATGTTATACAGTGAAGCTCTGCGTATAGGAGGAAACACCGAGGGGAAGATGGTATTCACACACACAGCGCTATATGCCCAAAATGGCTTGTGGGATGTTCCCCAAAGAAGAAGAGCGAAGCATAGACAGTGCCAGAGCCAAGACATTACAGACTTTAATACACATGATCCCCAATGTGCTCATTTTCAACTTTCATCAAAGTCACTGTGAGAACTTCTAGTCAGGGAGGCAAATACGGCCGACTTTGTTTACTGAGATGCACCAGAAACAGCTACTGTATGAGGAACAAAGGAGGAAGCATCTACACACATTTCACCTGCTATTATCAGATTTTTAAAATTATATTCTCTCCTCGGAGGTGTCCTAAAACTCTTCCTTGTAGATCTCAACATGAAACTTCCACAGGTTGATAATTACATTAGCAAAAACTATTTATTCTATTACAAGATTTCGAAAATGTAATGCTCAAATATGCATTTACACTTATTTGCTAACATTTCCAGTATAGAAATCAGAGCAATGGATGAAACCAGGATCAAAATTCTTGTTTTATTTTGCTGTTAGAGCCGAGGGCTTTTACAGAGGAGATTTTGGATGTCTTGTTTTATCACTCCATGAAGGCAGATAATATTGTCAGCAAAAATATAAAAGATTTTAAAAAAATAAAAATGTATTTTTGCAACGTTTTTAGGAATAAAATGTTCTGCAAATCATTCTATGAATGAATTATGTATGCACCCCTTCGTAAAAACCTTCAGAATATAGACAAGAATGAAACTGGAATATTTGGTGTATGTGAGTGCCACTGAAGAGGAGATTTCTGGATCAAAGTATGAGAACATTTTGAGAAAACAGCCTTTTAATATACAGTAACAGTCAAATGTTTGGATACACTTTCTCATTCAATGCTTTTTATTTATTTGTTTTACTTTTTACATTGTAGATTAATACTGAAGATTAACATTTTTTTGTTTACAACATAATTCCATATGTATTCTTTCATAGTTTTGATGTCTTCAGTATTAATCTACACTGTCTAAATTGATTAAATAAAGACAATTGAATGAGAAGGTGTTTGTCAAACTTTTGACTGGTATTCTATTTGTTGTAAATTTTTAGCATTTCTACAGAGAATCAATATCTACAGGTAAGAATTTGAACAGATATCACCTCAAAGCTTCCCCTGATGAATACTGACATTAACAATTACTTTTGAATGACAAGTTTTCTTACTTTTATTGCTTAAATATGCAAATATGGTATCTTATAATATATTATACAAAATCAGTGTGAATAAAACTAGAAAGTCTGGTCTATGTGCTGTCGACCAGGTTTCAGAAAAAAAGGACATTTTGAGAAAATCATCTTTAAAAAGCATGCATTGTCAAATTTCATGCATTTGTACTCTAAACAACTTATTATCATGTGCATATTTTCTGAAACAGCTATAACTATAAAACTTATCCAGTTGGTTACTTATTATTTTTGCACATCAAGCTGTCTGAAATTGTATGTTTACACATGCAGACTGTTTTGTATTATTGCATTAAATATACACTAAGTTGCACAAATGGCCAAAAAAACTGTAGGAAAATAAACACAGAATTGTGCGTTTTGGATGATTTCTTTTCACTAGTTTGTAAGAAGACATGCCATCCAGCAGGGTCTCACCTTCTGTGAATAATCATAACACATACAAATATGTGTGTTTATGTCTGTGGGGACACCAAATAACCAGGAAAACACTCCCTTTGTAAAGGCTGTTGCTGGTTAAGACACAATATCAGAAAACCACAGGTAGATAGATAGTGATCAGATGTGGAATGAAGAGAGCAGGAAAGAGGGAGGGAAAGAAATGGATGGAATAAAAGCTGGAGGTCACAGAGAAAACCTCACACGGGGCAACCAAGGAGGAAAAAACATGAATATTTTGTGAAATATGACAGAAAGGAATGCCAACAGATTATCAGATATATTCATAAAATCCAGAGTCTGAAAAACGCAAACATCTGAAGGCACAGTCTGAATAATAACACAAGGTTGAGTAGGGAAAGAGAGAAAGAAGCAGGATTACAGCAGTGGACTTCGAATATAATGTTGGTCCAACACTTCTGAAGGCAAGATGCTGGCACAACAGTTTCTATTTCTAAGTGAGGAAGATGATGGTGGGATCAGAAGCATCAATGAGGAGGACAGAGAGGGACAGGAGAGCTGAGAGAAACCACAAACCAACGTCACATCTCCTACCTTCATCTGCCAACTGTCTCATGTCCTGAGAGGAGTTTCCTCCATCCACAGGGACACACAGCTGCCACAGCTGGCCCAGATCCACCTCTCCATTCCAGGCCATGATATCCGCTGGAGTGCCTCCTCTCAGGAGAAGCCTGCACTCCTGGTCAGTTCAACACTCATATGGATGCAGTTCAGCTTTCAATTTGAATACCACTTGTGGTTCAATCAGCTTTAGATGTAGTTTTATTTAACCCCATCAATTTACAATCATCCCTAGAACTTCATATAGTGCAGATCACAAAGCTTCTAAAGATCTGAATGTGTCTGAATAAACTGTGTGTGAAGTGAAGCACAAGATGTGGAGAACACATTGTGTGGATTAAGAACAGGTGTTATGCATCTGGTTGTTTAGATGAGTGGATTGAATGAGGTCACTAGAATCTGTGAGCAGTAATGACAAAGAGAAAATTTCAGGTAGAATAAACCTAATACGAGTGCCGGGAAAATGTCAACTAAGAGAGGAGTGTCCACATATGTTCCTGAGATGATAATAGTTCAATCATAGCCCAGCAGTAATCAGGCAATATTTACCTGTCAAACTTTGGATTTTTCAACATACTCAAGTAGTTTTCATGGGACACTTACAGTATTTGGTAGTTAAAGAGCTTGGAGTGTCATGTGTACACACTCAATGTTCTTATCTGCCTGTCTACACGAGTCTGGAAGGGTACATGTGATGCAAATTTCATTATCCAGCCAAGTCTGCAAGGTGTCCTCATGGACCCTTCTCTGACCATACTGATCGCCGCACTGCCGTCACACCGACTGCACAGGTATCAGGAAAAAACAAATCCTTGCTAGAGAAGACTTTACAAAGAGTTTCTGTATCATCCACTCCGTTTTAACTAATCATTAAAGCAGCTGTAATTGAAGAAGATGCTGCTTAACTTTGCAGCCGCACTGACTGACAAGCCCAAACACATTAGGAAGTTCTAAATTATCCAGAAATCCTGTGTAATGAAGCAGCTCGGCACACCTCAGAAATAATCACCGTGATAGGGTCAAATCAGTAAGTAGTTTCTATATCCTGTAGAAAGTGCAAAGTCCCAGAGCATTCAGAAACATCCACAGGAGCCCCATGTGTTTTTCCGTGTCTGATGTAAGAAGAAATGTCGCTGTTTGCATAGCAGCTGTCTGCTTTCAAAGTCTGCATCAGTCCGTGCATATGGATACGAAGAGCATGCACCTGCATATGTGCTGTGTAAGAATAGAATGCTTAACAGGCCAGTATTCAGAGTCAGCTATATGCATGTGTACTACAGGGCATTTAAATGTAATTCTGATGTACTGGAATATGCATATATATATATATATACACACACTATCGTTCAAAAGTTTGGGGTCACCCAGTCAATTTCATGTTTTCCATGAAAACATGAAACTTTCATTCATGTGCTAACTTTACTGCACAAGGGTTTTCTAAGCATCAGTTAGCCTTTCTGCATCATTAGCTAACACAATGAACCATCAGAAATGGGCCTCTGTACCCCTACATAGACATTCCATTATTTATATATATACAGTACATCTCAGTTCTGACTGTGGCTAATTGTCATTTAGCTTCTGACTTGCAGTCAAGACATTATTTTATCTGACTGAAACACCAACACAAACACACACATGTATGCGTTTATGTTCCCAAAACCTCGACAACAGTCCACTGTGTACATTGCAGAAAACTGTACACATTTAGCAAGCACGCACATGCACACACTCGCACGCACGCACGTACGCACGCACGCTATGGCGTCAGAATCGATTCAAAATAATCAAAGCAACTTGCAGCAACGTGTGTGTACACGTATGATTATTTTTTTTACGCGTGCGTGCGTTGTAACGTGCAGATTGTATTTCACGCGTAACAAGAAGCTGCGTACCTATGAAGCAGCGCGTACACGCCTGTCTGTCACTGTTTGACAAATACCGTTACGCGCTCACACACACGTCTGGTCGCAACTTCTGATTACACAATAGAAAGTTGATCTGCACTGTGCGCAGCAGTGCGTGTAACATGAGCGTCTCGTGTAGTTGGCCTTTCATTTTAGTCAGCCAGAGGAGGCAGCAGTGAGCCATACTGGTGGAAAACAAGAAGACGAAGAAGAGTCTCCCCTTTTCCACCGAGGCAGTTCCGGTTCGAGGTTGGAGTCGGTGGCTTATTCGGCTCCGGTTTTTTGTTTTTCGACAGGCGGTGGGCCGCCTCCGGGTTCCAAAAACTGGGACTCGCACCGGCCCCAACTCGTTGCTGGGCCAGAGGTGGGCCGAGGTGAGAGCCCAGTACGTCAGGGGCTGGGGTTACAGTCCGACCGTCAACAGCGGAAACACAGAAGCGCCATTTTTAAACAGCCGAGCGAGTAGCAGTAATGTTCAGTGTTTGTGTTTAAAAACCGGTAAATATAGAAGCAAAATCCAAGCAGCAACGGTCTGAGGAGGAGACCCAAAGCTTCCTGGAACTGTGGTCTTCATATGAAATTCAGTGGAAGTTAGAGGGAGCCTCTTGAACCACACCAGTGTTCGAAACAATCCAGTGGGAGATGGCTACAGCTGTACAACGAGCCTTCTTATACACAGATTTCTTTGATGGTTTTTAGTTGTTGCTCAAATATAACAAGGCAATTAGCACTGCTGGAAATTATTACAGGCATTTTTTGTAACATTTTCTAACATCGTACGGACAAATTAATAATTAATGGAGAAAATGGTTTTAAATTACAGATGCTATCAGCAACATTTCTTGTTAATTTTATTTAGTTGTCGGCCTAGGATGATGAGGTCCAGTTACCAGGATCACTACTCTGCAGCTCACTGGTCTCATCCTGCAGCTCCTTCATGCTGTCCTCTTCTCTACAGACCAAATAAAGTAAGATTTGTTTAGACTTTGCAGACATCAACATGATCAATATGTTATCTTTTGGCCCATCCTAAAATCACAAAGCACAACATTTATTTTAATCAATCAATCAAAGTTTATTTCTATAGCACTTTTCATACATAAAGTAGCACAAAGTGCTTTACAAGTTAAAAACAAAGAATAAAAAGACAATGCCCCACAAAATATAGATACTATCATCAATTTATTGTGTTTGTTTAACCGCTATGTAGGTTAGCCGCAGTAAGACAGAGTATCTGTGTGTGAATGAGAGGGACCCAAGTGGAAGAGTGAGGTTACAGGGAGAAGAGATCAAGAAGGTGGAGGATTTTAAGTACTTAGGGTCAACAGTCCAGAGCAATGGAGAGTGTGGAAAAGAGGTGAAGAAGCGTGTACAGGCAGGCTGGAACGGCTGGAGAAAAGTGTCAGGTGTGATGTGTGATAGAAGAGTTTCAGCTAAAATGAAAGGAAAGGTTTACAAAACTGTGGTGAGACCAGCCATGTTGTTTGGTCTGGAGACAGTGTCCCTGAGGAAAAGACAGAAGGCAGAGCTGGAGGTAGCAGAACTGAAGATGCTGAGGTTCTCTTTGGGAGTGACCAGGATGGATAGGATCAGGAATGAGTACATCAGAGGGACAGCACATGTTAGAGGCTTTGGAGATAAAGTCAGAGAGGCCAGATGGTTCGGACATGTCCAGAGGAGAGAGAGTGAATATATTGGTAGAAGGATGCTGAGTTTCCCACTGCCAGGCAGGAGGCCTAGAGGAAGACCAAAGAGGAGGTTTATGGATGTGGTTAAAGAGGACATGAAGGTAGTTGGTGTGAAAGAAGAGGATGCAGCAGACAGGGTTAGATGGAGGCAATTGATTCGCTGTGGTGACCCCTGAGGGGAAAAGCCGAAAGGAAAAGAAGAAGGCGTTTAACCGCTATGTAATGGATGCAAACGTATTTGAGGCTAAGTAGCTAAGCTAAATGAATTATGGAATAATAATAAACGTCAGAAGAACTGCAGCCTAGTGGCTCGGGGCTGTGAAGCCTGAGAACCTAATTCAAATAACAATAATAATAATAATAATAAAAACAGGGTAAGTTTATCCCCGTGTTTTGGAACAATAGCGCCATCAGCTGGAACCGAACAACTACACGACGCGCTCATGTTACGCGTTATGCTGCGCACGGTGCAGATCAACAACTATTGTGTACAATCAGAAATTGCAACCGCACGGGTGTGTGAACGTGTCACAGTATTTGTCAAACAGTCACAGACAGGCGTGTACGCGCTGCTTCATATGCACGCAGCTTCTTGTTACGCGTGACAGAGTTCGCGCACGTTATTTCCCCGTGCGTGTGAGCGTGTGACCAAAATGTTCTATTATCTTCATGTGAGCGTTAATGCGTGCGGTTGTAAAAAAACGCATAAATGTTACGCGTGGCCGCTCCGCGTAGTGTGAATGCCAGTGCGCAGCAATGATCACACGTGAACGTGTGCCTGAACGGGAGGCCACTATAAGTCAATGGGGAAACTCCACTACGCGTCAGGCGCACAAGTGTCAAAGCACGCGCGTGTGACACGTTCAGTTGATAGCTGCGCACACAGACATAATAAAGAGTAGACGCCGCTCGGGGTGCTGCGTAGCGAGAAATACGGCCGCCATCTTGGTCCGGTCATCATACTTACAGTTCAGCAGCAGAAAGAACCAGATGCCAGAGCACTGTGCCGCATATTCGTGTTCAAATCGCTGGATCGTCGAAAACTGGGCACGAGGGATTACTTTTCACAGGTAAGAGTTCACATTACTATTGGTTGTATTTTGTGAATCGAATATTACTGTACTGTATTTATGCCCACCAGCAAAATCGTGGCCAGCTAGCTAGGCTATGTTTACTGCCGGTGTTGACCCGTCTGTGAACTGAGACTTTATAAGTCATATTCCATAACACTGACTTAGATTACAACTGACACAGGAAAGCTAAAATAAATATTACTGGTATAACATTGACCAGCGAATTTTACAAAGGTGGCACAGACTGTATTGTTCACATGTAATTCACCCTAACAACAGTAAGCTACCGCTAATGTCTTCATACCCACCCACTTACTTAAAAATACAGACAACTGAATATCTGACTGTAGAATAGTTTGCAAACAAGGTTATTCACAGTTTAAGCAGTTTTGGTTCATTATCAGCAGATATGCATCAAAATAGGAGTTTTGTTGAAGAAAGGTTGTAAGAAATTTGAAGGAAGAAAACAAGCTTGACCTCTTTTGTAAGATGTTTTTGTATAGACTTTTCCAAATCTTCTGTTTTCATTTTGAAGGTGATGTGATGTGCGCCGTGCAACCTTGGTCAGAGATGCTTTACCATCATCATTTGATGAGAGCTACCATCTTCTAGCACTGAAAAACAATGGCGGCCTACTGATTCCATCACAAGGCACAGTGAAGGTTTTATTTTATAATCTTGTTTAATTTTTTATCTTTGCATGTTAAAGTTGCTTTGTTCTTTGTTATTTTCTCTGTACTGTGTAAAGTGTCTTTTAGCACTGTGTAAAGCGCTATATAAATATAATTTTTAAATTATTATTATAAGGTGCTGAGAGTTGCAGAGAGGTTGATTCGCCAGGCTTCAACAAAGCAAGCTCCAAAGGTGTCAACAGTCACACCCATCGTTCGGGAGGAGATTGGAACGGAGGATGTTTTTCTGCTTGAGGAACACATTGAAGAAACACAGTTTGGTATCGACAACCAACATTCCAGCTTGTTGTCATTGGTTATGTCTGTGTTTCTCAAGATAAGGCTGCACCATATTGCCAAACTTACCTCTCTTGACCTGCAGAAAGGGAGCACGAGAAAGAAGCTCTGCAAAACAGTCCTCTTTCATCGGTTTTAGCTGTAAAACGTTTGTACATGTGTAAATGTGGTTTGGGGCAGGGATGTCATGTTCTTGTGTTAACTTGAGAATTTACATTTACATTACATTTTATTCTCTCTGCTTTGTACAGCTATATGATTTATATATGTCAGAGAATTGTGAGGAAACGCTATCTGACTTCTGAAGTGGCTGCAATTTTTTTAGACATTTTAAAGAAATATCCTCCTGCTTTTCTACCAGCTCCCTGTGATTTTATTGTTGATTATTTTAACTGTACACTCAAGTCAAGCCTCGACTCAGCTGCTCCCTTCGTGACAAAACAGATATATATAAAAAACATACCACCATGGAGGACTGAGGAAGCAAAAACACTGAAGAGGAAATGCAGAGCAGCGGAGAGAAAATGGAGGAAAAACAAATTGACCGTAAACTATCACATATTTCGTGATCTAGTAAAAACATACAACAGTGCACTTAAGCAAGCCCGAAATTATTACTTCTCAAACCTGACTGCAAGCCACAAAAACAATACAAAATTTCTTTTCTCAACCATTGACAAACTACTCAACCCCACTTCCAATAATTATTAGGGCATCATAAGTAACACACTCTGTGAGGAATTTGCAGTCCACTTTGGAAGGAAGACAGAGTCGATTAGATCTAGCATTTTATCAAATGTGAAAACTGCCTCTACTTTTACTGCTTCTGTGACTCTGTCTTTAACTGAGGAAACACTGGACAGTTTTGGCCTGGTTGATGCAAGCACATTTGGTAGAATTTTATCCCAAATGAACCCAACAACCTGTCTTTTAGATCCCATCCCCACTTCATTTTTTAAGACATTTTGTGGGCATCTTGAAGACGAGCTTTTAAACATCATGAATTGCTCCCTTCAGACAGGGGTCTTCCCTGCTGCTTTTTAAACAGCAGTGGTGAGACCCCTTCTGAAGAAGAGTAATCTGGATCCCGCTATTCTTAATAATTACAGACCAGTATCCAACTTACCATTTTTAAGCAAAGTTTTAGAGAAAATTGATTTTACTCAGCTAAATGCTTTTTTAAAAAGACACAATATTTTAGAGAAATTTCAGTCAGGTTTTAGGACGAACCACAGCACAGAGACGGCTTTGTTGAAAATTGTTAACGACCTCAGGAGTAATTTAGACTCCCATAAACTTTCTGTTCTGGTGCTACTGGACTTAAGTGCAGCCTTTGACACAGTAGATCACCCAATTCTTTTATCTAGACTTAAACACCTGGTCGGCCTCTCAGGGACTGTTTTAAAATGGTTTTACTCCTATCTCTCTGACAGAAGTTTTCTGGTAAGTTTGGATACATGCTCATCAGATGTCCACAAAATGAAATATGGCGTGCCTCAAGGCTCAATTTTAGGTCCCATTCTTTTTAATTTATACATGCTCCCACTTGGAGATGTCATCAGGAGACACAGAATCAGTTTTCATAGTTACGCTGATGATACTCAACTTTACATTGCCGTGTCTCCTGATGACACAGGGCCAGTCGATGCAGTTTTTAGCTGTATTTTAGACATCAAATCTTGGATGGCAGAGAATTTCTTGCAGCTCAACCAGGACAAGACTGAGGTTTTAGTAATCGGCCCTGAAGCCAAGAGAGAGAAACTTTTATCAAAACTGTCTTCGCTATCCTTTAAACCTGCTGTTTCTGTAAAAAATGTGGGCGTCATTTTTGACTCTGAGCTTAATTTTATACCTCACATTAAACAAGTAACTAAAACAGGTTTTTACCATTTAAAGAATATAGCCAGAGTCCGCCCATTTCTCTCCCTAGCAAACACAGAGATGTTAATGCATGCTTTTATTTCCAGTAGAATGGACTACTGTAATGCCCTGCTTTCTGGTCTTCCAAAAAAACTATCTCTCAACTCCAATTATTGCAGAACTCAGCTGCACGAGTCCTGACGAAGACCAGAAAGCGGGACCACATTACACCAGTTTTAAGATCACTGCATTGGCTCCCTGTGTGCTTCAGGGTAGATTTTAAAATTATTTTAACAGTTTTTAAATGTATTAATGGTCTTGGACCTTCATATTTGTCTGATCTACTTTTACCTTATGAACCCTCACAGACCCTCAGGTCCTCTGGCACTGGCCTTTTGATAATTCCCAAGGTGAATACAGTGACTCATGGTGAGGCAGCTTTTCAACATTACGGCCCTCGCCTGTGGAGCAGCCTGCCAGAGGACCTGAGGGCTGTAGAGAACGTAGAGACTTTTAAATGCAGGCTCAAGACTCACCTTTTTAAACTGGCTTTTACGTAATGCTTTTATTTTATCTTAATGCCTTGATTTATACTATTTATTCCCTGGTCTTGCTTTTATTTATTTATTTTATTATTTTGTATACTATATTATTACTTCACTTTTTTAGTATTTATTTTACTATCTATTTTACCATTTATTTTACTATTTACTTACTATTTTACTATTCTCCATCTTTTAGTAGTTATGTTATTCTTTATTTTTTAGTTTTACTTGTTATTTTCAACACGTCTATTTTAGATTCCAGTGTTTCCTCAGTGGGGTGCCGTCTGCAACTGGGGCTTTGGCAGGGCCTGGGCCTAATGGCCCTGGAGCCAGTTGATCTGTTGGGGCCTGCTGGGGCCTGCTGCTGCCTTGGGTGTGGGCAGCTCTCAATGATGGTGTTTCCTCTTTCTGGCGCTTCTGCTCTCAGCCAACCAACGCTATTATTTCTGTTATAGAAGTGTGTGTGTGTGTGTGCGTGGCTGTGTGATTGTCTGCATGTGTATGTGTGTGTGTTGATAGGGAGTATGATGGGGTTGGGGTTGGGAGGGATGTGGGGCATTGTGTTTTTATTCTTTGTTTTTAACTTAAGCACTTTGTGTTACTTTATGTATGAGAAGTGCTATAGAAATAAACTTTGATTGATTGATTGATAGAGATGGCAATTCAGTAGAATTGGCAATTCTCCTAGTAGAGATGCCAATCGCAATCTCTACTTGGAGAATTGCCAATTCTACTAGTAGAGATTGCGATTGGCATCTCCCCTAGGGGAGATTGAAATCCTAACTAAATACAATCTCAGTTGCTATCTCACTTATGAGAATTGGTAATTCTCCTTGGAGATGGCAATTGAACTCTTAAAATATGAAAAGCATCCCTAGTAACAATTTTTTTTTTAACATATCACATTTACAGAATTCAATAATAGTGGACAGTATAAATGACAAGACGAGATATTTTGTTAAAATATATTGCTTTTATTTTCTTCTACACAACACCATATTTTTCACATCACAATTTTCATCACATGATTTTATAATGTTCATAGCACCCATATAGAACACAATATTAAACAATTATACACTTCACATTTTTAAATGTAAATCTTGCTTGCAGTTTGCAATTACAGTTTTCTAATTATATAACATCAATTTGCTTGTCTGCAGGCTGTTTTAATGTTCATAGCACCCATTTAAGAACACAATATTAAACAATTATACACTTTTAAATGTAAATCTTGCTTGCAGGTTGCAATTACAGTTTTCTAATTATATAACATCAATTTGCTTGTCTGCAGTCTGTTTTGGCACCAATTTGTTTAACCTTTTAGTCCCTGAGCCTTGTTTTTGAGGCACCTCCTTAGTACCTACAGCCCCTGCCGGCAGGGGCTGTAGGGACTAAGGGAGTGTGTTTTGGCACATACCAACACTAGAAGGATGACACTTGGTGGAACATGGTATTCCAGCCTTCTTACATTTACACCGGTTGCTGACGCAGCTTCCTTTGCAGGCACAAACAGATGATCCCTGGGTGGTGGTGGCTTGCCATTCTGTGGTCTTGCGTGATGCCTGGATCAGTGTTACCTCTTCAAGTGTCTCAACATTAAGGTTTTGCAGAGAGGGAACGCAAACATTCCGCATATCCACAAGGTCCTCAGATTTGAACCTGTACTTCACAATTCCTCCAGCTGTGTAGATCATGTATATGGTGTCTTGTCCTTGTTGGTTCACCTCCATGACTTTGTAGGGCAGAACTGGAGGATCTGTGTTGGTCCGGTCCACCTCGTTGATGCGTATTCCCACTGTGTCTCCTATACTGTAGGCTTTCACCAGGTTCTTTGTCTTTGCATCGAAGTTGACTTGTTGTCTGTCTTCAGATAGTTGTCTGTTGCGATCTTGTGTACTTTGCTGTGTGGGGTGTCAAGAAGCTCGACTGGTGTTGTGCTTGCCAACTCCCAGATGACAAACTGTCCTTCAGATATGGGTTCTTCAAAAGGGTTGCCAGATGTGGGAACTTCGTGAAATGTCATTGCTTCTTTGATCATCCTCACTTTATTTGATTGACAATAAATTATCTGATGTCCAGTATATTGTTGTTATTTTCCACACATTCTTTTGAGCATGTGTCAAAGGACACTTTGAGAGTGACAAGCTGGCATTTTTGAAGTTCTGTGACATTCATCATGCCTGCCACATTAGGTGAAAACTGTCATATTTGTGATATTTACTTGCAATGATCCCAGATTCCAACTATTTTCAAGTTATTATTGATTATTTGTATGTACCAATATTCATATACTAGCCAAACAAAACACGTCTTAAAATCATATTATATATTTAAATTTACTACATACAAACTAACATCATGATGAATATGTCTTAGAGATGTAAATCTGTAATTATTAAACTTTCTCTGAGTGAATTGGAGATTGTCCGAGTAGAATTGGAAATTGTTCTAGGGGAGAGATGCCAATTGCAATCTCTACTAGTAGAATTGGCAATTCTCCTAGAAGAGATTGCAATTGGCATCTCTCCTAGGGGAGATGGCGATTGGCATCTCTACTAGGAGAATTGCCAATTCTACTGAATTGCTATCTCTACTGTGACATATATATTATCATTTTCTGATATATATCTTTTTTTTAAAATATATATGTATGAATTATATTGATAGTCTATATATGATTTATATAATAATTTCTCTGATATATTGATTGTATTAATACTCCAGATATGATTTATATATATTATGTTTTAGGATATATTGATTATATTGATACTCCATACATGATTTATATATCTAGTATGATTTTCTCTGATATATAACTTATATATATATATATATATATATATATATATATATATATATATATATATATATATGTGAATGATGGTGATACTCCAGCTATCATTTATATATATTCATTTTCTCTGATATACAACATATCTATTGTTTTATATCATAGACTGTATATATAGTGGACGTAGCATCAGGCTCCAGAATTGAAGCCAACCCGGAAGTGTAAAAAACTTGCAATATCACGCCGTCTGCTAGGGTTGGCTCCAAAAAGCTTTTTCTCCATAGACCCCAATTCATTTTTGAAAAAAATAAAATTTGATAGACTGATTTTCTAACGCTCAGGATTTTTTATTCCCGTTAGTTTTCATGGTCAAAATAACAGATCAGGTGGCCGATCTTAAAATAAATCAATACTGAATTTTAAATAAATCGTTAAAGTTGGCGGAGCCAGGGGACGTGGCTATAATTGATAGACAGCAACAGAAGCCTATGCGGTAAAATGTGGGCGGGATAAGAGTCCTCAGCCAATCCTGCCCCTAGTTGCTCTCCGGTCCAGCCTGTTTGATGACGCTTTTTACGTCACTGGCTCCAAAAAATCCAAAACGGCGACCAGGAAGTAGCAAAATCCGGGCTTCATTTTCTCAGCCTTGAAACCAACGGGTGACGTCACGGTTAGTTTACGCCTGTTTTATATAAAAATGTGTTCATTAGTCAGTATTTTGTTCATATATGTATATATAGTGTAATCATATATTGTCTCTTCACATTATTAAAATAATTGACTTTACTGCTTTTATCTGCTTCTCTAACATATATTAGTTTGTGTGTTTACAGTGTTTGCAAAATACCTGTCTACAGTCAAGCAATATCAGAATATTCTATTACTGTTAATCCCGCTATAAATATTAAAACACGCCGAACCATTTGTCCTGTATCATAGATACATGTATGATGTTTGCAGCAAATAAAATTTTTTAAAAAGCGTGAAAATCAGTTTAATATTCAGAGTTAAGATGGATTAAATGCGCTGTCAAACATCGCTAAGTGGAGCGGGTGACCGGTCCAAGATGGCAGCCAGACCGCTCGTCAGCCCCAATAGGCAGTAGCGGTCGATGCTGCGTCTACTCTTTATATATGTCTATGCTCCAGACGACCTGTCAACCATTCCAGACCAGACTCTCAATGAAATAGCCCCGCCCTCTGGCTTCGTAAAACTTTAACGCTCTATAAAAAATTCAATATTGATATATTTTAAGATCGGCCACTGGATTTCTCATTATGAACATGTAAACTAACAAAAAAAAATTGATATACAGGCTATGCACCCTACTCTGTTTGGCTCCACCCTTGCTGATGACCCTTCTGGTTTCAGAAAATGAAAAACGGGTCTTTTTTCATTTCTATCTCTTACTGATTTTATTTTCTGTTGTTGTAAATATATAATGGAAATCAAAGCATTTTTAAAATTTTGTATATCCCTTTTTGATCATGAAAAGGAAAAACACCTTGTATTTCTATTTTAATTTTTGTATTTTAAAACGAAAATCAAATAACCACTCGTGTTTTGTTTTTCAATACCCGTTTCAGAGCGGAAAATCCAATTACCAAAATATACACGGACCTGTTTAGCTGAGGTAACTTGAGTTTTACTTTTTTTCTTACTTTTCTTTAATGCTTGTATTTTTCTGTTCTGTTTCTTACACTGTGACATTTTTAATCTTAATGGGGTTTTTTGTAAACTGATTTTTCTGCTTCCAGGACAAACTGACAGTTTCACTATGAGACAAAATGTTGTGTGATAAAACCATAGACTGTAAAACCATAGATTGTACAGTCTATGGACAAAAAAACGGCAAAATTTTATTTGAAAAGACGACCGTTTGTGTTCAACCAATAGGGTAGCAGCTCTTGAGACTCTTAGCCAATCAGATCCAGCTGCTGTTGAGCCCCGCGCATTGCGAGTATAAAGTGCTCTGCTTCCTAGCGCAATGGCAGCTTCTTACACAGACCTGTGAGATTGTAACTCTCGTAAAATATCATCCCGCGAGATTTCACGGCAGGAAAATGGACGCCCAAAACCTGTTGCGTGTAGGTGTCGTTATGTTTCCATCGACTGTGGTTGCCTTGACAGTTTTGAACAAGAGACGAAGACTACGGGTGATAGTTCATAGGCCAAGTCCGTATGTGTGGCAAAGGGCACGTATAAGGGATTTCTGGGAGAGGATAGTAAATGATGAATTCACCGACGAACTGTGGATCCAAAATTTCAGAATGACTCGAGCCACATTCAGTGAGCTGTGTGATGCTATTGAGCCTCTTGTTGCACCAGACTTTTCATGCCTTCGGGAGCTGGTGCCTACTCAAAAGCATGTGGCTATTGCCCTCTACAAACTCGCAACCTGTTCAGAGTACAGGGTAATAGGAGAGACATTTGGTGTAAGCAAAACCACTGTGCACAGGTGTGTATATGGGGTTTGCCAAGCCATTTGCAACAAGCTAATGAAATGATTAATCCGTTTGCCAGATGTTTCCGAGGCACTTGAAATTGCTCAACGCAGTTTTGAAACACATAAAATACCCCAGGCTTATGGCGCAATTGACCCACATACCTGTCCGTGCTCCAAGTGATGGTTATCGCGACTACATCAACAGGAAAGGCTGGACATCAATAGTGCTACAGGCTGTGGTTGTTGATCGATTAATAATCAGGGATATCAGTGTGGGATCACCTGGATGTGCACATGATGCTGCTGTGTTTGCCACATCACATCTGTTTAGGTAAAACTTCATATTCTATTAAACAAAGTAGATTTGACAAATCCTAAGTCAAAATCTTTTAACTTATACATTTCAGTGAATGATTTGATATTTTTCTTTAAATGTGTAAAAAAAATTAACCAATTAAACAAGTAAAAGAAGGTAGAATATACATTTTAAGAAATATGTTTCACTTGTTCCACTGGCACTTTTATTAACTTTTTTTTAACTTGCCAGAAGGTACCACTTCCCACTGAAATGTTTGAATTAAGCTGGTTTTGGCTTATGTGTGATCTAGTTTGTAAGAGTAGACCACACCAAATCACAAACATGTTTGTACTGTTTTCAGATACCCAGACAAACATCCCCATGCAACCAAGGACGTAGGAGGAGTTCAAGTGCCCCTATTCCTAGCTGGTGACCCTGCATACCCACTGTTACCCTGGGTCATGAAGGGCTTCTCTGGTCCCAATTTGACAGCACCATAGGAGACTTTCAATGAACATTTAAGTGGCATCCATGTTAAAGTTGAACACACATTTGGACACCTGAAGGCAAGGTGGTGTGTTTTGGCTAAACAGTCTGATATAGACAATAGTTTTATGCCTGTGGTGGTAGCTGCATGTTGTGTTCTTCATAAGTGAGGAGAAAAGACAGCAGCTACCACCTGCAGCATTAGGTCCCACAGTGCCCCATCTCCAACAGCCACAGGGACAGCATCAGGACCAACCAGACACTGGAGCCCTTGTGATCAGAGATGCTCTTGTCCAGCATTTGGTCACAGCTGATTAGTATCCCCACTCAAGAAGCAAGTGTAAAAATGACTGATGAGAAGCAAAGTTGAGCTTTAACACAACTTTCATGTGTATCATAGTATTACAGTGACACCAGGACATAGAAAAATAGTTTAATGTGTGCTTTTACACAGAATTGTCAACAAAACATTTTTGTCTTATAAAGTGCTTTTCAGAGATTAAAAAAAGTCTCCATATATAACCTGAGATTTCACAGAAAACCATGAGCACCACAGCAACAGCTACATTTTAAAGCTTGTTTCAAAATTCTCTGAAAGAATATTTTTTACTGTCTGACTTCAAAAAGTGCCTTTTCAATGTCCTTTGTATGAGCTGCCATTATAAACAAAATAAACATAGCAATCAAAACTTGTGGCTGTTTTTGTAAAGTGACACATCAGTTAAAATTGTTTTTGAATTCTTTGGACTAACTTAGAACATGGTGAAATTAACTGTAAACAGATAGTAATAATATCAAAGTAATGAACCTGGCAATGTGGGAATTTAGACCTACAAACTGTGGTATGTTCTGTAAGAATGGGGATGGTCTTGGGAAGAGGCAGGAGGAGGCTGCTGCTGGTGATGCGATTGAGGTGGTGGGTGGTGGTATGCAACAGGCTGCTGCTCTTGGTAGTAGGAAGTATATGCTGGAGGTGTTTGTTGGGGGAAAGGGGGCCGTGCTTCAGCAATCGCTTCCAGAGCACGAGCATGGCGCTCTGCCACCTCTGTTGCCTTCTCAAAATACTGAATTGCTCGGCTGAGCACCTCAGAAATTGTAGAGGGTGGCCTGATCCTGTTTTGCTTGTTCTCTCATCATGCTCATGTGCTGTGATGAAGCTGAGGGTCGACGCTTCTTTGGCCGTCTCCATGTTTCTTGAGGTGGGGCTGGAGGCTGGGATGAATCTCCCTCATCTGGCACATCAGGAGTGTCATCATGGGGTGATGAGGGCAAGACATCAAATGATACTATAGTGACATGAAGAGTGAATAAAATGTGATAAATGAAAAAAATATATAGCCGGTAAAATTCAGAATTCTTAGAAATAAAAAAGGTGCTTCATATAGCTGAGTCTGTGTTTTAAAGCAACTTCAATAAGATAACTTTTTACAATAACATGGAACTGAAATATTTGCACAGTGATATTAAGATGAACTAGAAAGGCCTCCACCAAGCAACTCAGTTTCACCCATAAATTGTGATTTCCACCCAACATCATAGTCCTGTATTTTCTATGAGAAAACATACCCTCCTTAGCAGAGGTAATAAACTGTGTTCTGTTTTGTGCATACTAAAATCGAACGTCTTACATTTGGGGAAAATAACCGGTTTCTTATGTAATTGAAAATAATATTGTTTATGACGAGTTGTTGTCTTCAAATTACATATTTATTTTCTCCTCAAATTAAATTTTTCCTCTATTGTGTTTTAAAGGCCAGATAATAAGCTCACTTTTGTTTATCTGAATTACTTTTTTTTATCCACTACCAATTCTATTATCCAAGTGATTAATATGATGCAACTTTTAGAGACAGCCCAGTACTACCCTCCGAATCCGTAGAAGTCTCCCGATTTGGTTCCTCATCATCTGCTTCAGCTTCCGTAATACACAGAATGGTAATAATCAAATACAGTAACTCGTAATTATTCAAGAGATGCGTTAAATATTATAATAACTAGGTTGTGTTAGGGGAGCCTTATGTGATAGCATGCAACATACATGTAAAAATCTGACGTTACACTTCGTAAAGGTATCGCCATACCACTTTTATTACACGTCTATCTGCAAGTGAATCCTAACATGATAATGCTATGTTTTCTTTAGCACTTTTGCTAACTTCATCAGACAAAATACAAACGAAAAGCTCGAACTTACCCACACTGTTAATTGTTAAGGACATTGCTTGCATGATGGGGCGATGTCCCAAAATTCTGTTCATGGCACCGAAGTACTTAAACTTAATCTTTGCCTTCCCCCCGGCTCCACTTTTGCACAATAGGCGTTGTTCTGCTAGGTAGCGTTGCTTTAGAGTTTTCCATTTGCTGCGGAGAATGTGCCAAGGCTTGTCGAACCCTTTCTCCCTCATTTCCGCTTCTATCTCCTTACAAAACTCCGCATTCCTCTGCTGTTTGCTGTCTAGTATGACAGTGATGTTTTACATGTACCGCGCCATGTTTACGCGGAGAGAACTGGTCATGTGACCAGGTACGTCACGTCCGGTGACGTATAATTACGGAAAAAGTGTTTCCATTGTGCTTTTGCGATATTTTTCAATATCGAAACGTCTGAAAAACCACCTCATGAGAGCGTAAAAACTTTTTTGCGACATTTTAGTCCTTTTTCGAAATTCAGGTGTTTCCATTACCAGTTTTTTATTGCGCTATTTACATTTTGCGCAAATCTAAGGGTAATGGAAACCTAGCTAGTGAATCAAACAATCGATCTAATAATGTTCATGTTGTATAATGTGTTGACTGGAGTTAAGAAAACTACGTGTGTGAAAACTATGACTGTAGCAGTGTCTGGCTATGGCAAACTAAAATTATGTTCCTTCAAAGAGTTTTTGTTGTTCCAGTTTGAGGTTATTTCAGTCTACTGTTTGTTTTATTTGACTTTATCATACAATGAGTAGTCTGAAGTGTCTAATTAGTAGTTGTTAGATCATATTAGCATGTAGCTAACTGGTAAGATATCTAAATTGTCTTGTTTTCCTCCAGCGTGAGTGTATCTCCGTCCACGTTGGTCAGGCTGGGGTGCAGATTGGCAACGCCTGCTGGGAGCTTTACTATGAACATGAGATCCAGCCAAATGGACGGATGCCCGACGATAAGAATGTTAGAGAAGGAGATCATTCCTTCAGCACCTTCTTCAACGAGACTGGAGCTGGAAAGCACGTCGACAGAACTGTGTTTGTGGACCTGGAGCCCACTGTCATTGGTAAATAAACTCTCAGTAGATCTAGAAGCTACGTGTGACTGTCAGTCAAAGCTCCTGTGATTTCTGATTGAATGTGTCTCTTTAGATGAGGTGCGCACTGGGACCTACTGCCAGCTGTTCCATCTTGAGCAGCTAATCATTGGCAAAGAGGACGCTGCCAACAACTATGCCCGTGGACACTACACCATTGGAAAAGAAATCATAGATCTGGTTGTGGACAGGATCTGCAAACTGGTGTGTAAATTCAGGGCAGTTATTTTCTAATATATCTTACAAATCACTCATGAAATGACATTCCTGTATGTCATGTTTATCTTCTATGTCTCCCTCTCTGTCCTCAGGCTGACCAGTGCTCTGGTCTTCAGGGCTTCCTGGTGTTTCACAGCTTCGGTGGAGGCACCGGCTTTGGTTTCACCTCCCTGCTGATGGAGCATCTGTGGGTGGATTACGGCAAGAAGTCCAAGCTGGAGTTCCCCATCTACCCAGCTCCCCAGGTGTCCACTGCTGTGGTGGAGCCCTACAACTCCATCCTGACCACCCACAGCACCCTGGAGCACACTGACTGCACCTTCATGGTAGATAACGAGGCCATCTACGACATCTGCCGTAGGAACCTGGACAGGCTGATGGCTCAGATTGTGTCCTCCATCACCGCTTGTCTTTGTTTGGATGGAGCCTTGAATGTTGATCTGACAGAGTTCCAGACCAACTTGGTTCCATATCCCCGCATCCACTTCCCTCTGGGCTCCTATGCTCCTGTTATCTCTGCTGAGAAGGCTTACCATGAGCAGTTAAGTGTGGCTGAGATCACAAGCGCCTGCTTCGAGCCGGCCAATCAGATGGTGAAATGTGACCCTCACCACGGCAAGTACATGGCTTGTTGTCTTTTGTACCGTGGTGATGTGGTGCCCAAAGATGTCAACGCTGCCATTTCCACTATTAAAATGAAGCGCACCATCCAGTTTGTGGACTGGTGTCCCACCGGCTTCAAGGTTGGCATCAACTACCAGCCGCGAACCGTGGTTTCTGGTGGAGATCTGGCCAAGGTCCAGAGGGCCGTGTGCATGCTGAGCAACACCACTGCTGTGGCTGAGGCCTGGGCTCGGCTGGACCACAAGTTTGATCTGATGTACGCTAAGCGTGCCTTTGTTCACTGGTATGTAGGTGAGGGTATGGAGGAGTCAGAGTTCTCTGAGGCCAGAGAGGACATGGCAGCTCTGGAGAAGGATTATGAGAAGGTGGGAGTCGACAGTGTTGACGGTGAGGAAGAGGAGGAAGAAAATGAGTATTAAACAGGGATGTGATTTTTCCGCGAATTCGCGGAATTCCGCTTTTTTTAACGTTTACAAAAAAAAATCCGATTTTTTCACCCCAAAAAATCCGATTTCGTTTCTCCCAAGGTACGACTTTTAGATATTCCGAGACCGTATCAGGCATGTTATTTGGTGTATCAATTTTGAGACCCAACATGAATTGCCCAAATTCGATGAGAAAAAAAAATATGGGGTGTAAGGGGTATAGGGATGGATCGCACGTAGTTGTCAACAGTGCGCTGGCAAAAGCACGAGTTGGAAACAACGATTGGAGAGCATTATCGAAAGTTAGATGTCGCTGGGAAAGCGAGGTGCATGGTGTGCGACGATGAGACAAAATACAGCAACAGAGGATGCCAAGCGCTGATAGACCACATGAAAACGAAAAATCATGCCAGGAAATTGTACGAAAAGCGCTCTAACCACCAAATGCCCAGCAATTTTTTCACCCGGCGGAGGGAAGAGACGCGACAACAGGACCAAACATACGGGATCAGTAGTGTGTACTTGCAACCATTGACATAATAAAGAGTAGACGCCGCTCGGGCTGCTGCGCAGCGAGAAATACGGCCACCCTCTTGGTCCGATCACCCGCTCCACTCAGCGCTGTTTGACAGCGCATTTAATCCATGTTAACTCTGAATATTAAACTGATTTTCACGTGTTTTTATTTTTTGCTGCAAATGTCATACATGTAGCTATGATACAGGACAAATGGTTCGGCGTATTTTAATATTCATAGCGGGATTAACAGTAATAGAATATTCTGATATTAAGCTCGACTGTAGACAGGTATTTTGCAAACACTGTAAACACACACACTAATATATGTTAGAGAAGCAGATAATGGCAGTAAAGTCAATTAGCCTATTTTAATAATTTGAAGAGACAATATGATTACGCTATATATACATATATAAACAAAATACTGACTAATGAACACATATTTCTATATAAAACAATAAATAGAAGTTATATATCAGAGAAAATGAATATATATAAATCATAGATGGAGTATTAATATAATCAATATATCAGAGAAAACTATTATATAAATCATATATAGACTATCAATATAATTCATACATATATTAAAAAGATATATCAGAAAATTATAATATAGATATATATATATTGTTTTATATAGAAATGTGTTCATTAGTCAGTATTTTGTTTATATATGTATATATGGCTAGAGCCAACAATGTACTCAGTAAGTTCTTAAATCTTTTTTTTAGTCATGATGAATGGTATCTTCTTCATAGATTTTGAATTTCTGCTCCTTGTTAGTTTCTGTATGAAGTTTGTCTGTGCTGTGGTGTATTATTTATTGGAGTGTACAAACTGTATTCAGTGCTACAGTCACTGTATTTGAGCTGGGATTTCCTTTACAGGATTTAAAATATTTGTTATTTTCAAAATTTTGCAATCTGAATCATGCAGGAAACTGAATTATGAATGTGTACACACTGTATTATTAAGATTTTTCACAGTTAATGTATTTTCTGACTTCAGGAAAGTCCAGTAAATACAGGACACCAAAATAAAATAAACGCCAAGGCTACTAAGAATCAACAAGTGACTCATTTTAAAAAATGTTTTAAATCTTTGGGATAAAAGAGATGAACTTATGTTTCCAACAGTTTCAACCACAATGAACTGAAGTAATTAAAGTACAGCCACCGTTTCTAATTATTTGGAGACCTCTGGTGGTTGTTTTGGGTGACGAAAAACACAAGTCAAACAAAATAGCATCTAGTTTAATTTCCAAAGAATGTTCTAAAGGCCTGTTTTTCTGAAATTATTCTTTTTCACCCTTAATACCATCATCTATGACTCAAAGCCAACAGCAAATGTTTACATTGTGAATGAGATTCACTCCTGGGATGAATCTGTAAATGTCTGTTTGGAATGAACTTTGCGTGTTTTGTAAAAATTTGGCCACAGTTCAAAATCCACAGTAAACCAAGTCTTTATTAACATTTCAAGATTACATTATTTTAATTTGACATTCTGCTCAGCAGCTAATCGCTATATGCAGTCTGCCTGTAGTTTCGCCAGCATCACTTCATAAATGACCTGAAGACAACACGGCTAACTGAGAGAACTGAGTGTATTTTTTTCTTTTGAACTATTTTCCTTGTTTTATTCTGTTCTATTAAATTAGCTTTCTCTAGTGCTTTTTAAAATTTTAAATTAGCTTTCTTTAGTGCTGTTTTTTTTAATAATAAAATCAGTTTTTCTTCTGTTGTGGTAAATTAATTTTCTTTAATGCTGTTTTAATTCTATTTTTTTATAATTAGATTTCCTTAGCTGTTTTTTAATTTAAAGAATAGTTTTTCTACGTTTTTTCCTTTGCGATTAAATTGTTTTCTTCAGGTTTTTCAAGATGGCGGCTGATTGAAAGGAGCGCATGTAGTCTGCTCTGGCATGGACAACTATCAATCCTGATCTAAATCCATCTTTTCGAGTACAACCTTTTATTTTCTGCATCTATATTCCCAAAGGAGAAACTCATGTCGATAAAGAAGAGTTCCCGCACCCGGACACAGTCGGACTTGACGAATTTTGCAACCGTAACCAGCAAGCCCAAGCTAATGGCTAACACAGATGCTAAGGCAATGGAGGGTAATGTTGAGCATGCTAGTGAAGCTAACGGCGCTACAACAACCATGAATGGGGCAGGAATACAACAAAACCTGTCCGAAGAATTTGAAGTTACTTTAGGGGGTATAATGACCGCTATAAACGATATTAAAAGAGATCTATCCTTTATAAAAACTGATGTTTCAACCAAACTTGAAGGAATACGTGCAGCAATGGAAAGTGTTAAAGAGGACATCGCAGAGTGCACAAGCCGAGTTACGCAGGCAGAGACCGGAATCTCAGCCACTGAAGATGAGGTAACTGTGCTTGTTAGCAAGGTAAAATGTCTGGAAAAGAAAAATCTGACCTTGGAGGAGAAAGTCCTTGATATGGAGACCCGATCCCGGGGTTTGAACGTGAGGCTGGTAAACTTATCCGAAGGGGCGGAGGCCAACGACGCGTGCGGTTTTCTGGAGGATTGGATACTGGAGGCGCTGGAGCTTGGGCCGCAGCGGAGAGGATTCACGGTGGAGAAGGCGCACAGGCTGGGCCCAAGGAGCGGACGTGTAGCTGAGTCTAGACCCAGAACGCTTATAATGAATTTTCTAAGCCACAAAGATAAGGAAGCAGTAATGAGAGCTGCAAGAGCCAAACAAAATATCCTCTACAAAAATCAACCGGTACAATTCTACCAAGACGTGCCTTCGGAGATACACAGGAAGAAGAAGGAGTTTGATGGCGCACGGCGACAACTGCGTCTAATGGGACTCCGACATGTCATGATCGCCCCCGTCCAACTCATCGTGACCTACTAGGACCGTTCGCATATCTTCACCAGCGCGGAGGAATCCGAGAACTTCATCAAGAGAATCCAATCGGACACTCAAGAGGACTGATGGGCGTGAGTAAGGCATTATAAGTGCAAGGACTGATCTTGGTTGTACATGATGTACGGAAATTGTTGAGATAAGTGCAGTTCTATATAGTTGTTGAATGACTGTTATTAGTTGTGGCAGAGCAGCTACAGGTTTTTGCTTTTGTTTTTGTTTTGCCAAGTGGCAGGCAGCAGACTGATCCCCACTGCGTGTGGAACAGTTGTTTGCTCTCTGAAAACCCAGTATCAAAGGGGAGGGATGTCCATGCTTATATGGAAAAGGGGTTAGGGTTCACTTTGTTTAGTGTTCACTTTGTTTTGTGTGATGATGATGATAATACTATCTATGTTGTTGGGGATCATTTTAAAATTGAACTAGTAAAATTGTGGATTTAAAAATTAAAATCACATCTTGGAACTGCAGAGGGCTACAAAAATTAAAGAAGGTAAAACAGGTAATGAATAGAATCAAAACACTGCAATCAAACAGTATTTCTTCAAGAAACCCATATGAAATGTGAAGATGAGCTAAAAGTGAGGAGGAGGTGGAAAGGAATAGTAACATCAGCCCCTTTGGGAGTGGCGCTGCTGGCGGGCGGACCAAGGTTCGGCAGCCTTGGACATAGAGAACGTGAGGGGCTTGTGGTCGACGAAGACCGTAAACTCACGGCCCTCCAGAAGGAAACGGAAGTGGCGGACTGCCAGCCAGACGCCGAGCAGCTCCCTGTCAAACGTGCTGTATTTGCGCTCTCTTGGGACCAACTGTCGGTTCATAAAGGCGAACGGTTGCCAGGCACCCTCGACCCACTGCTCCAGCACAGCGCCAATGGCAAAGTCAGATGCATCGGTGGTGAGAGCGATCGGGGCGCCGGGAGATGGGTGGGCTAGCAAAGCGGCCCGACAGCGCAGTCTTAATGTCCTCGAACGCCCTCGACCTCTCGGATGTCCAGTCAATGTCCTGGTTCGGGCTCTTATGCCTGAGGGCTTCGTACAGCGGGCGTAAGATATGCGCAGCCCGTCGGATGAACCGATGATAGAATGTGACCATCCCGAGGAACTCTCGAAGTCCCCGGGCCGAACGTGGGCAGGGAAAACCCGACATGGCCTCCACCTTCGACGGAAGGGGAGCGGCCCCATCTTTATTGATGAGGTGACCGAGGAACTGAATGTCCGGCACCCCAAAAACACACTTCGCCGAGTTAATAATGAGGCCGTGCTGGTCCAGCCTCGTAAAAAGGGTCCGTAGATGTGCCAAGTGCTCCTCCTCAGAAGAGCTGGCGATGAGGATATCGTCCAAGTAAACGAAAACAAAAGGCATGTCTCTCAACACTGAGTCCATCAGCCGCTGGAATGACTGGGCCGCGTTCTTAAGTCCGAAAGGCATCCTCAGGAATTCGAACAAACCGAAAGGTGTCACAACCGCCATCTTCGGAACATCCGCGAGGCGAATGGGAACCTGGTGGTATCCCCGTACCAGGTCCACCTTGGAAAACACCTTTTTCCCTGCCAGGTGTCCAGAGAAGTCTTGAACGTGGGGGACGGGGTAGCGGTCGGGCGTGGTGGCGTTGTTGAGATGGCGGTAATCACCACAGGGGCGCCAACCGCCATCCGACTTCGGGACCATGTGGAGCGGCGAAGCCCACGGGCTGTCCGAACGACCGATGATCCCGAGGCGCTCCATATTGGCGAACTCTGACTTGGCCGCCGCCAGCCTCACCAGGTCAAGCCGCCTGGGTCTGGCATAGATAGGGGGTCCCTCGGTAACGATGTGGTGTTCCACCCCTTGTCCAGTCACGGCGGCAGAAAAGGTAGGCCGAGTCAGACCGGGGAACTCACTCAGCAGCTGCTGGTAACTGTCCCCCTCGGAGAGCGCGCCGGAGAGACCGTCGTACGTCCCCACGTCCTGGATGCACTCCAGGGAGGAGAAAGTCAGTGCGTCCACCAGGCGCTCGTTCTTGACATCCACGAGCAAGCCGTGGGCACACAAAAAATCAGCGCCAAAGTTGGGAAAGGAAACGTCCGCTGTAACGAAGTCCCATGTAAAACGTTGACCGTTGAAGCATAAGTCCACAGTCCTTAAACCATACGTCCGGATGGGAGCGTCGTTGGCAGATGTTAACGGCGGGCCGTGCGTTCCGCCAGCAGCATCATCCGCCGAAGCAGGAATCACGCTCCTCTGGGCGCCTGTGTCGCAGAGGAATTTCCCGGAGAGAGTGTCTCTGATGAAAAGCAGCCGGTTCGTTGGACCTGCACTCACGGCCACTACTGAGCGCAGGTCTTGTCATTTCCCCCCGTGGCTGCAAGGGGAACGGCATCTCTTAGCCCTTTTTTTTTCTTAGTCGTTTTCTTAGCCGAAACGTGCGTGGAAGTAGCACAGGCCTGTGCCTGCATGGCTGTTGGTGGTGGCGTGGCTCTTACCGGCGGGCACGCCAGTGCTCGGCGGCACGTAGCTGCGCGTCGGGACCAGTACCTCGGGGGTGAACCGCTGGGTCGCTAAGAAGAATCGGTCCGCCTCTTCTGCCAGGGCGCGGGGCTCCATGATAGTTGTGTTAGCGAGTGCCGTCTGGACGTGTGGCGGCAAGTGTCTCAAAAACAGTTCGATGAAAAGGAAATTCGGCTCCTCCACACCCAGTAGGTTAAGCATCATCTCCATGTGCTCAGAAGGCTTTCGGTTGCCCAGGCCCTGGATAGCGAGGACACGTCGGGCTCGTTCCGAGCATGACAGTTCGAAAAGCCTCAGGAGATAAGCCTTCAGTCCAGCATATTTATCTTGGGCGGGGGGAGCCGTAATGAAACTCACCGCCCTGGCCGCAGTGGAGCTCCTGAGCGCTGACACGACGTGGTAGTAGCGTGAGTTGTCGTCTGTAATCCCCCAGAGGGCGAACTGAGCCTCCGCCTGTGTGAACCATGTGGCTGCAGACGTCTCCCAAAACTCCGGCAGTCTCAGGATGGCGGAATTAGCCATGTCGATATGTTCAAAAGTCAGTACAGCCTCTGAAACTTCAGCGGGTCACCAATGTAGTGCCGAAGAATAGGAGTCTGAGGCGGAGTGTCAAACACAGGTGCTAACCTCTTTACTGATATCAGACGAAAAGAATTCTACACTCTCAGTACACGCGGAACGTAACTTCAAAACAGGAAGTGTAACAGCATAAACAGTCCGTGTGCCAATCACAACCACAACTCTCAACGTTCCGTGGGTGAATTATGTAAACCCACTACAATGGAAACATAAGAAACGCATACAGTGCAAAACCACTACCCCCACTGTCAAACTCTGACCATAATACTGTCCAGTTAATTCCAATTTATAAAGCTGTCTTTTAAAGGAGCAAGCCACAGACTAAGACAGTGCGAGTGTGGGACAAGGACAGCATAGAGACACTCAAAGGATCTTTCCTCTGCACAGACTGGGACATATTTTCTAATTTGGAGATTGATGAGGCCACTGAAGTCATAACAGACTACATACATTTTTGTGTAGACAATGTGGTCACAAAAAAGGACATTACAGTGTACCCTAACAATAAGCCCTACATTGCCTAGAGGATAAAGGACTGTATTAATTTGGAAAAAGCTGGCTTTTATAAACAATGACAGAGTGGGACTGAAAATGGTGCAAAGAGAACTCAACCAGAGGCTGAAGGAAGCCAGAAAGCATCATAAGGACACAATAGAGCACACTTTCATGTCAATGGACTCAAAGAAGCTGTGGGACTCTATGAAGGCCATTACAAATATGAATACTACTAAGAAGCACTTTAGTACTGACGATGATCTGAAGAAAGCAAACGAACTGAATGACTTTTTTCTTAGATTTGAAAATCTTGACTTTGATGAGGAATGTAATAATATAAACTAAACTGTCTTAACTGATGCTAGCTGCAGGATTGTAGTTGGTCCACAAAGAATTCAGTCCATGTTTAAACATGTGTGTACTGAAAAAATCCACTGGTCCTGATGGCATTTCTACATTGCTCTTAAAGGCATGTGCAGAAGAGCTCACTCCAGTTTGGTGCTCCATCTTCCAGCAGTCTGTGGATACGCACACTGTTCCTGCCCTTTGGAAAAAATCTACAACAGTTCTTGTAGCTAAGAAACAATGTCCTGCTGAAAACAATGATTTTAGACCTGTGGCCGTGACTTCAATCGTAATGAAAAGCTTCGGGAAATACATGCTGTCCATACTTAAAGCAGAGGTTAATTTGGCACTTGATCCATACCAGTTTGCCTATAGGCAGGGGAGAGGCACTGATGATGCCATCAACAGCATGCCCCACTTGACTGTCAAGCACCTGGAATGCCCAAAAGCATATGCAAGAATTTTATTTATTGATTTTAGTTCAGCTTTTAACACACTCCAACCCCATCTCCTCATCCTAAAAATGAGACAGATGAGTGTTAACCCTTTCTTAATCAAATGGTATCTCTTTTTTAACCAGTCGAAGTCAGCAGGTGAGAGTCAATAACACCCTTTCAGAATGCAAATCAATCAGTACAGGTGCCCCACAGGGTTGTGTCAGCTCCCCAGTGCTTTTTACACTTTATACAAATGAATGCACAAACAGTCTCCCTGGGAACTTTGTTTTTAAATTTTCTGATGATACCACCATCCTCAGCCTACTGCACAGAGATTCAAACCTTTCAGCCTATTTCTCTGAAATAGAGCACTTTGTGCAGTGGTGTGATGCCCACCATCTCATCCTTAACATTCAGAAAACTAAAGAGATGATCTTAGACCAGAGATCAGTAGGGGACTACAGTCCTGTTGTCATACATGACTCACCCATTGAACAGGTCAGCTCATACAAGTATCTTGGAGTTCATTTAGACAGCTCTTTTAGTTGGATTGTCCATGTGGAAAGCCTGTGTTCCCGTTTGCAGCAGAGACTGTACTTCTTGCGCAGGCTAAGACTGTATGGTGTGAACAAAAACGTTATGTTTTTATTTTATCAGGCAGTACTGGAGAGCTTAGTCCGCTATGGGATGTCAGCCTGGTATGGAAACCTGACTGTAAAGATGAAAAGCAAACTGGCTTGTTTGGTGCACACGGCCATGAACGTGATGGGGAAAACTGACTACCAATCCTTGCAGTCTATTTATGAGCGAACGGTTCTAAGGCAAGCTCAGAGAATAGTGACTGAACCGTCACATATCTTTCACTCAGAATACAAGCTCCTTCCCTCAGCCAGACGGTACAGAGTCCCCAACTGCAGACTCAACCGTTTTAAGAACTCATTTGTTCCCACCTCCATCAAACTCCTAAACAATGCTGCTTAGGCCGAAGATTGTGCAATGATTTTTATTTTTAATTTTTTATGGTGTATGTTTGTGTCATGTGTGACCTTCGGGACATGTGCAACACTGTTTTTCTATGTGTTTTATGTCCAATACTGTTTTTATGTGTTTTATGCGCAATACTGTTTTTTATGTGTCTTATGTGCAATATTGTTTTCATGTGTTTTATGCGCAATACTGGTAGCACAGCTCTGAGTCCAAGACAAATTTCCCCAAGTGGGACAATAAAGTATATGTCAGGGTAGAGACTGCGATTTGGTAGAATTGGAGTTTCTACCAGTAGAGATTGCGATTGGAGTCTCTACCAGTAGAGATGGAACTTTAAATCTGACCCCTGACCCTAACCTTAACTAACCCTGACCTTTAAATCTGACCCCTGCCCTGACCCCTGACCCTAACCTTAAAAGTCTAACCTTAGCCCTGACAAATCTCTACTGGTAGGATTGGAGTTTCTACTGGTAGAGATTGCGATCGCAATCTCTACCAGTAGAAACTCCAATTCTACCAAATCGCAGTCTCTACCATGATATATGTACACACGTGGACGAAATTGTTGGTACCCCTCAGTTAAAGAAGGAAAAACCCACAATTCTCACTGAAATCACTTGAAACTCACAAAAGTAACAATAAATAAAAATTTATTGAAAATTAAATAATCAAAATCAGCCATCACTTTTGAATTGTTGATTAACATAATTATTTAAAAAAACAAACTAATGAAATAGGGCTGGACAAAAATGATGGTACCCATAACTTAATATTTTGTTGCACAACCTTTTGAGGCAATCACTGCAATTAAACGATTTCTGTATTTGTCAATGAGCGTTCTGCAGCTGTCAACAGGTATTTTGGCCCACTCCTCATGAGCAAACAGCTCCAGTTGTCTCAGGTTTGATGGGTGTCTTCTCCAAATGGCATGTTTCAGCTCCTTCCACATATGTTCAATGGGATTCAGATCTGGGCTCATAGAAGGCCACTTTAGAATAGTCCAACGCTTTTCTCTCAGCCATTCTTGGGTGTTTTTGGCTGTGTGTTTTGGATCGTTGTCCTGTTGGAAGACCCATGACCTGCGACTGAGACCAAGCTTTCTGACACTAGGCAGCACATTTCTCTCCAGAATGCCTTGATAGTCTTCAGATTTCATCGTACCTTGCACACTTTCAAGACACCCTGTGCCAGATGCAGCAAAGCAGCCCCAAAACATTACTGAGCCTCCTCCATGTTTCCCCGTAGGGACAGTGTTCTTTTCTTCGTATGCTTGGTTTTTGAGTCTATGAACATAGAGTTGATGTGCCTTACCAAAAAGCTCCAGTTTGGTCTCATCTGTCCAAAGGACATTCTCCCAGAAGCTTTGTGGCTTGTCAACATGCATTTCTGCAAATTCCAGTCTGGCTTTTTTATGAGTTTTTTTCAGCAGTGGTGTCCTCCTTGGTCGTCTCCCATGAAGTCCACTTTGGCTCAAACAACGACGAATGGTGCGATCTGACACTGATGTACCTTGGCCTTGGAGTTCACCTTTAATTTCTTTGGAGGTTGCTCTGGGCTCTTTGGATACAATTCCAACGATCCGTCTCTTCAATTTGTCATCAATTTTCCTCTTGCGGCCACGTCCAGGGAGGTTGGCTACTGTCCCGTGGGTCTTGAACTTCTGAATAATATGAGCCACTGTTGTCACAGGAACTTCAAGCTGTTTAGAGATGGTCTTATAGCCTTTACCTTTAAGATGTTTGTCTATCATTTTTTTTCGGATGTCCTGGGACAATTCTCTCCTTCGCTTTCTGTTGTCCATGTTCAGTGTGGTACACACCTTTTCACCAAACAGCAGGGTGACTACTTGTCTCCCTTTAAATAGGCAGACTGACTGATTATGAGTTTGGAAACACCTGTGATGTCAATTAAATGACACACCTGAGTTAATCATGTCACTCTGGTCAAATCGTTTTCAATCTTTTATAGAGGTACCATCATTTTTGTCCAGGCCTGTTTCATTAGTTTGTTTTTTTAAATAATTATGTTAATCAACAATTCAAAAGTAATGGCTGTTTTTGATTATTTAATTTTCAATAAATTTTTATTTATTGTTACTTTTGTGAGTTTCAAGTGATTTCAGTGAGAATTGTGGGTTTTTCCTTCTTTAACTGAGGGGTACCAACAATTTTGTCCACGTGTGTATATGTGAATGATGTTGATACTCCATCTATGATTTATATATATTCCTTTTCTCTGATATATAACTTCTATTTATTGTTTTATATAGAAATGTGTTCATTAGTCAGTATTTTGTTCATATATGTATATATAGCATAATCATATATTGTCTCTTCAGATTATTAAAATAATTGACTTTACTGCCATTATCTGCTTCTCTAACATATATTAGTGTGTGTGTTTACAGTGTTTGCAAAATACCTGTCTACAGTCGAGCTTAATATCAGAATATTCTATTACTGTTAATCCCGCTATGAATATTAAAACATGCCGAACCATTTGTTCTGTATCATAGATACATGTATGATGTTTGCAGCAAATAAATTTTTTTTAAAAAAGCGTGAAAATCAGTTTAATATTCAGAGTTAAGATGGATTAAATGCGCTGTCAAACATCGCTGAGTGGAGAAGGTGACCGGTCCAAGATGGTGGGCCCACCGCTTGTCAGCCCCAATAGGCAGTAGCGGTTGATGCGGCGTCTACTCTTTATATATGTCTATGGCTGCGCACGCTTTTTGAAACGATTCTGACGCCATATGTACACACGCACACACGCACACACGCACACACACACACACACACACACACACACACACACACACACAGCTGCCAGCCATGTAGGCCAGCTCATAATGTGTTCCATCTCAGCACGCTTCAGTTGCAGTTAATGCTGCGAGGCACAGAGATAGAGATATGGAGAGAAAAAATACAGGAAAAGAGATGCAGCAGAGGACAGGGGGTGAGATAAATATCAGTGGCCCTTGGTATAGATGCATAGATAGAAAGCTCAGAGTGTACAGTGGCATTAGGGAAAACACACAGAATTATTTTTTACATCACTGTGTTCCAGAGGCAGTGGCTTTAATAGAGAAACATGACTCCGAGTCTTCAATTTAGTCTTGGGCTCTTTATACCTCCCTTCCCTCTCTTCCTCCCCTCCACCTCTCTCTCTCTCTCTCTCTCCCTCTTTCTCTCCCTCATCCCATCTTTTTCAGTAACGAGAGGATTAGCGGGAGACGAGCCGATGTCAGCTGAGGATGCGGGGAGAGTGGGAGGCACAGAGGAAAGGGGAGGTGAAGAGGAGAGGAGGGTGAATGAAAGGCGGTATCGAACGCTGACCTGTTTTGGGCTGATAAGCGCAGGCTGCTTTGTGCTGAAGCCACTAGCTTTAATTTGGGGGCTGCAACATTTGGAATTAATTATCACACACACTCCAGCAGTGCTGTGGCTTACTGTGTACACTGGCTATTACATCCACTCCAATACAAACTTTATACAGCTTATGTGCTGGAACTTACTGTTACACAGGAGTCTGAATTGCTTTATAATAAATTTGCATAAAACACAGCTGAGCTGCAATGTTAGTGTACACTTAACAAAGAGAGATGCAGGGCGTGTCTTCTGTTCAGGTTATTGGCTAAAGAAACCCAAATCATTCAATGAAAACATATATGTAATATATATGAGAAGAAAAATGTTCTTCACTAAACTAAGTTTGTTCTATACCAGAAACTGAAGTGGAACCGACTTGTTGCTGCTATTAACTGAAATCTGATTGGTCAGATGTACTGTCTCACAGTATTATATATTGATTCTGGATAGTCTTTCACTTGTCTGGTAATCAGGAAAGGTTTTGTTTCTCAGTGTTACGGACAATTTTACAGTTTACTTAAAAACCCTTTCATTTAGCTGATTTCATTCTTAATTCCTTTCAGTATAAATGGGGGGCTGCACAGTGGAACGGTGGTTAGCGCTTTCACCTTGCAGCTAGAAGATCCTCGGTTTGCATCCCCACCTTCCTGGAATCTTTCTGCATGGAGTTTGCATGTTCTCCCTGTGCATGCGTGGGTTTTCTTCGGGTACTCCAGCTTCCTCCCACAGGCCAAAAACACGCTGAGGTTAATTGGTGATTCTAAGTTGTCTGTAGGAGTGAATTGTAGTGTGATTGCTTGTCTCTACATGTAGCCCTGCCATAGAGTTTTCAGGGTGTCCCCTGCCTCCACCCTAAGTCAGTTTGGATAGGCTGCAGCCTCCCTGTGACCCTAATGAGGATTAAGCAGTGTATAGATCATGGGTGGATGGATTCATGTGGTTTGTTTCAGCTTTTTTCCAAAGTTCAGATTCTGCATCACCATTCAAAGCACTTCAGTAATATAACAAATGCAAGTCTGTTCCAGGGTACTCAGGTCGGTGCAACAGCAAGTGAACACATCGACTATCCTCAGATCAGATTGCTCATTGTGCAGCTTTTGATTGGTTTCATGTGGAGTATTCATTTTTGTCTCCACACGAGAAATGAAAAAAACAAACCCAAAAATATTCACTAGTTTGGTTTAGATTATTCTGCTTCTTGTCTGTTCCCTGTTCTGCTATCTGTTGCAAGTTTAAAAAGGAATTCAGCAAAAACAAAATTGCAGTATCTTTTGAGTTTGGAATAAAAAAAAAAGTCTGTGTGATTTCCTTCTTGGTGAAATGAATTATAGATTATCAGATGACACTCGGTCAAACAATCACTGGGGTTAACAGGTCAGCAGACTATTATTTCTGCCCAAATGACCAGATTGCTACTGTGTCTGTGGCCTTGAATGAGGAGCTGACTGCAGCACTCGATCACCAGTGAGAGAAACTCTACTGCTAAAATCTACTGATTCAGACAGTAAGATGGTGTTTTACCACAAAAAGTTCACTTTAAAACTGTGTCAGTAAAGATCTGATTATGTAAATACATGCACTTCTATACAAGAAACCTTTAATATTATCCAGACAAAATCACCATATGTCCCTTTTCAAACACAATTCGTCATTTTTGCATTTCTTTCAATGAACGGATTAAACAGTAAACACATAATGTCCTAGCTTGTGAGCTTCCACAGTGCTGGTAGATGCAGAGATGTGTTTCCTTTTGTTTTCAGTCTTTATACGTCCAGTTTCATATTTAGTAGAAAAATGCTAGAGTGGAAACAAGTTTCTCATCTCTGCAGTAAAATGAATGAGGGTATCTCCCTAAATGTCAAACTATTTACCTTAAAAGAAATCATTTATCATTTTGTGGGAAAACAACATCATGCCTGTTTATGTAGAAGACAGACTGTGATTAAAAAAAAAAGAGTTACTGGATTCTGTTGTAAACACGTGTCAACGACAGTCGTAGTGCAAAGACTGCTGACTAATCCAGGTTTCTTTAGTGGCACTGCATAAATGAGATATATGTGCTTCTATAAATCACAAGGTTAACTGCTAGAGCTGTAGAGTTTTACAGCTACATGCTGTGAATTATATACAATGTTAATAAATACAGAGCTGATATTATGGTCGAGAGTAAATATGACAGTAAATAACACAGATTTAATCAGTGAATATGTTCAGCTGTATCAGGTCTGGATTAAAGAGGAACAGGCTGCTTGAGAGGGACACACACTACTGCTCAAAAGTTTGGGGTCACCAAGAAAATTTAATGTCTTCTGTGAAAACTTAAACTTTTATTCATGTGCTAACATAACTGCACAAGGGTTTTCTACTCATCAGTGAGAGTTTCAACACCAGTAGCTAACACAGTGTCGCATTAGAACACAGGAGTGATGGTTGCTGGAAATGGGTCTCTGTACCCCTATGGAGATATTCCATTAAAAATCTAGATGATGTCTAGATGACTAGATGATTCATTTAATGTAATCTTCATTGAAAAAAATGCCCGTCTTTCAAAAATAAAGACATTTCTAAGTGACCCTAAACTTTTAAACGCTAGATGATAGAGTCCACATAATATATCGATTGGCATTAAAAATTTGTGCAGAAATTGTGAAATATTGTTCATTGTTTTTCGAACATATACATACATATATGTGTGTGTGTGTGTAAAGAATGTCAGCAGTCAAGTATCGTTCAGGCTCTTATTATGGAGAGTCTGCTGGGCACTCACAGCAAAATCTTATATCAGTTCAGTGCTCTGTGCTTTTTCCAGTAGAACTTGATGAAACGTACTTACAACCCCTCTTTGCCAGATGTTTCATTAGCTGTTCTCATAGGATATGAGGAATGCTCGCTGGTGGTATGCCTTGAGATTCTCCCCAGAACTTACCACCAAAACACTTTGGAGCAGAGTCCTGAATCTCGCAGGCATGCTTTTTTTTTTTTTTTTAAACATTTCTGCATTTTGAACCTCTGTAGCATTCAGTGTTAGGAGTAAAAGACTGCAACATAGTGCATCATTGTAATCACATTACATTTGTCTGTAATGCAGTAATGTGGCACATTACTATTCCTAATTTATAGCTAGCAATAGGGTACAGTTACCACTTTTCTGATGATTTTCAACATTGTCGTCACCTTTAGGACAAAATGAGATAATGCTCTTGTGAACGCCCTTGTTAAACAGATGAGATTTGTGCTGATATGTGGGCACATATAAAAATAAGTGCTATATTGTTAAACAAATGTGAGACAATACTGCAGAGTAACACAAAAAAAATCCCAAAAGAATGGTATTATAATACATTTTTAGAGTGACATCCCCAATGCTTCTCGCTGCCTCCATGAACACAGACATGATGGATAATTGGTGCATTGTAGATTTAGTTTCCCATCCCAGACATGGTTCACAACCACTGCATCCAGTTTGTGTCCATACGTGTTAACTTTATAATGTACTAGAGGCAGTAAATGGTGCAAGATATGGTTATTAAACGTAAATTTGCAGCTAGTCGGAGCAGCGGCAGCAGCAGTGGCTCGACTACAGTGGATTGCGAACAGCTTTAGAGGCGGTGAGAAGCGGCTGAGTGGCTCAGCAGGGTTGTGTGTATGTAGGCCGTGTTCTGCATGTTATTTCCTTGAAGTCATCAGACCTACGCTCCCCCATCAGGGAAAGGCTCTTATGATAAGTGGCAGCCATGAAATATGCACAGCCTGTCGTAGCCGCCTGCCTCGCTCCAGAGCCTCGCTTTGCTTCCTCGTCCCCTCCCTCCATCCTTCTCTCCTCACCACTGTCCTTCTTAATACCTCTTCTTCCCCTCCCATTGCCTCCGTTTATTGTCGTTCATTGCTTGCCTCTTCTTTTATTTTTCATCTGTTATTCTTTCTCACTTCCAGCTGCGCAGAAACCTCCCTGTCTGTCACCTTCCATCACTCTAATCTATCTTCCTTCTCACCTTTTTTTTCCTTCTCTCACTGTCCCCTATCTCTCCTTATTACTTACTCCAGCAACAGTGTGCATTTGTGTGACAATGTGATGGATTAAGAGTGAGTAAATGAGGGGCTAAATTAAAGAAAGCATGGAGAAACCCACAGCCACTAGACATGCAGTGAACACACAATAAACATCCTCTAACACCGCTTTTAATTTCTTTATTTTAGGTATGTCTGCATTTTTGTTTTTTGTTTTGGAAAACAAACAAAAAAAATATTTGGCACATGGAAAGCATTGTGAAAAGCATTTTTTCTTCTTTAGATATATATGTATTTTCACACACAGCGCACATAAACGTAGCTTGGATCACACTTTTGAAGCACTGCTGATACAGAAAACATGGACCATCCTAATATGTTTAATGTATATAAATCCTAACTAATAAAAAGGTCAAACAAAAGCATTTTTTTTCATGCAGAGTTCATTTTGTTTCTCCTTCAGCAGGAAGGAATCATAGAGATAAAAATACCAATCCTGGAGTAAGACCTTTCCTCTTCTCCTTCTTTAAAACACTGACAATAGGTTTAATTATATGCAAATACCAATATTTGACACAGTAATATATATGTTTCTGTATTAGCATATATATGTATTTGTTGTTGCTGTTAGAATTCAGGGGATGATGACTGAAATAAACACTGATAGTAGAAATAGAACACAGATAATGGACACACATGCATTCAATTATATACTCACAATTATGGATGAAATATGAAACCAGCAAAACTGCTCTTTATTGCAGGACTTGACTGGAGATCTCAGACAGGATCCAGGTGTTTACTCTGACTTTGGTTCCATCCAGTAATGGAATCAAAATGTCAAATTACTTTCTTAATATAATACATTCCATTTGAGTGTGTTATATGGGACCAAGCGTGAAAGTATTCATTGACAAAGCTTTGAAAGGAGGAAATAACAACCTTCAAAGTGTGGCTTTCCCATCTGAATTTCTGACCTGGCTTTTGCTACCTTTGTTTTTTCCACCTCTTTATCATCCACCTCTAAACCACAGCAAAAATCAAGCTGGTTTCACTTTAACTGTAAATGACAGCATATTTCAGACTGTATACAATCTATGCAGAGGACTCTAACACCAGTTTACATGTAACTACAGCTATCAGACCAACATCGATCTTCTACTAAATTGTAGTCACTTTTAAAGATATTCTCAGATGTCAGTGATCTTTATCTTCATAATAATGTGTAATAATGCTGACAGTGACAAACAAGTGTTAATCCTTTAAATGAATCAGCTGTATGATAATATTTCAACTGCATAAAACTACCAACACCCCAGAGTCCACACAGTCAGTCAGACCTGATTCAAGGTAGACCAGATCCAAAACACACAAAATGGATTCGTCCCAAACATACACTTATACAGAGAACACCAGAAACATAAGGTGCTATCATTTAACATCTGATTAGGAGAGAACAGCAAAATGATAATGTCCTCAGAGCAAATATAAAATCACAGAAACTAATTCCAAGAATCAACCTCTTGGAAGTCTAGTTGATATAAGTATGGCCACCTTTTACATATTTTGTAACTAACTGGGCGATAGAAGATCATTTTATAACCACTCCCATATCTGTAAATTAAATTCAAACAAGTAATTGTTTTCCAACAGCACAAATCTGATTTCCTGGAATGTCCTCACATAGTCTTTTGAGGATAATACATTCCATGTATTAAAAGTCAGCTGGGTCCTTGGATTCATTTATCGGATTGGACATATTCACACACACACCTGTGACTTGTGGAACAAGGCTTCGTCTGACCTAAATGAAGTAGAATTTGGATCCAGTCCGACTCAGACTCTGGTCTGTCTTCAAATGCCTTCCAGAAAAATTAACAAATTTTACTCTGAGTAGCAGACATACACTTCACTCCAAAAGTATTGGAACAGTGAGGCCAATTCCTTTATTTTCATTGTAGACTGAAAAAAGGTGAAAGGCTGGAAAAGCATCACAAAAGAAGAAGGGTCATTCCAGAAGTGGTGGACATATATTCACCCATCACATTCCAAATAATCCATGTACAAAATACTAAAACATGCAGTTGTTGTGTGAATTTAATTGTCCTGAGACCAAATCTAAAAAAAAAACCTAAAAACTAAGAGAAAAGAATGTTTGAAAATGGTTTTAAAATACCAAATAAGTCTGGAGTATCCTCTAAAATGACAATTTTCTCGTCTCACCCCCCTGATGACCAAATTGAATCTCAAATAAAGCAGGTAAAATGAAATTTAATCTCCTTTTCTATGTGTCATTTTTTTCATTGATGTATTTTGTAATTGTGGGAACATTTTTTAATCAACATAAGATTTTAAATAATAATTATCATGCATGGAACGTGTTTTCCACAAAAGTGAATCACCCCTCTCTTTTATTTTTCATATTTTCATAATATTGTCAGCCTTGACCAAGGGCGTCAGTTTGTTTTTAAAAGTGTGTGTATGTGTGTGGGGGGGTGGGGGGGGGGGGGGGTGGAGACCACAGCACTTTGAGAAAATGTCGAAGAACGGTGGCAAAATTCCACAAACTGGGCTCGAACTCACAACCACCACACCAAAGGCAGAGGCTCAACCTGTAGAGCTATCGGTACATACAGGTAGAGGGGTCTGTGGGCTGCTATAGTACTAATTCTCCCGGGCCGAAATTTTGCCCCTGCACGTCTCTGGTCGGAGCTTCCACTTGGCACGGGCGCAAATTTAGCATCTGCACATTTTTTTTTAACCTCACGAAGGTGTGCTGCATGTCTGTGCAACTCTCGGCGGAGTGCGGACGGTGCGTTCAGGAGCGTCGGAATTTTCTATACTGCTGAAAATAACTGGGTTTACAACGGCTTACATATGAAGAATTTGAATGTGTTGGAGACAAAATGACCCCTGACAAAAAGTGGGGGGGACACATCCCCACCGTCCCCCCCAAACTGACGCCTATGGCCTTGACTAAATGTCTCACTCTACCTCATGCAACCTTGTGATGCATATTATCAGGATAAGACAAATTCTTTTACTTTTTTCCATCAGTATGTTTGTCCTCTTGGTCAGCAGTAACAGCTAGCTTCTACTCCTGAGAAAAAGCTAACATTAGCATAGATTAACAACCCTGTTACTGTGATTAGAGTAGGGTTAACAAACAACAAATAAAACATGGAATAAAAATGGTGCCATTGATGTCCAGCCTTTGATAGTTTATTACCTATTATTGATGAATACACAGCAGAAAATTTTAAAAGAGAAGGTCTATTTTTCAAAAATTTTGAATCCCAAATGTTCTCCAATTCTGGAATGAGCCAGAATGTAACAGTTTAGTGATGTCAGTGGGTCACATGCTTGATGCAGTTATTGTACAAAAAGGATTGCAACTAAATATTAAGTCTTATTCACTTTAATCTACTTACTTCACTTCAAAAATATGCTATCAGATCCAGATGTAAATAGCAGGAAATAAAAGCTGAAATGTTGATCTCTTGTCTCATATTCATCATTTGATGTCAAATGTTTTTAGTCTACAGCAAAAATAATAGCATTGGTCTCACTGCTCCAATATTTCTGGAGGGGAGTGTAAATGCAAAAAACTACTGATGAACACCAGTGTTTGACCAGAATGTCAATGTGTCCACTTTGCAGAAACAAACTCCCCCGATGCCCCTCTGTGATGAAGAGTGGTACATAAAGTACAAACACTTCTCTCCTCTGGCAGAGTGGAAAAGACCCACTAATAACCTCATTGCCTCTGTATGTAAATCACTGGCAGTTCTAACCTACAGTTCTGTCTTCCTGTCAGCAGGATTATTGCTAGCTAGGGAAAACAAAAGTAGAAACACACACACTCACTTTCTCCTGCTTCGGGAGGTCAAGCTGTAACCTGCGTCCACTTCTACTACATGGAAATTCTTACTGCACACACAGAGCAGATAAACACCAGTCACAGTGAGCTGAGCTTCAAACTTCCAAAAGATTACATAAAAATATCCATGGCCACAAGACATTTAGGTCTGTTTCTGTTCTCTTTTCGACTTTTTAAAATTTTTTCCTAGTAACTTTTTTGAAATGCTCGGGTGCTGAATTTGAATTTTAGAAGGAGGGATCTGGGTCTAGTTGGGTCCTTCTGCCTCAGTTCACCGAATGCCCTCTGTCTGACCATCTTCAATTTTAACGATTAACAAAATTGTTTGTAGTATCATCTTTGATAAAATTATTGTGAAGCGAGTTGGAAAATCATGACTTTTACTTTAGCCCAGTTACAATATTACAGAACTCTTCAAGATGATTTCACCTAACAGGCCTGCTCAATGCATGTTCAAATATTGTCCATAAATGCAAAATAAACAAGAGGTTGTCACTCACGTGACTATATCCCCCGCCGCTTTTTGTAAGTGTTGAACATGTTTTCGATGTGACGAGCTTGAAAATCTGGAGAAGGTCATCAAAGTTACGTGGTGTATACATATTCCCAGTAGGGACCTTGGTACCAAAAATAATTGAAATCTGTTCATACTATCTTGAGATATCATATTGACAAGCTTTCCTAAGTTTAAAACATGTTTTTGTCGTAATGACCTTGAAAATTGAGTGAAGGTCACCAAAATCGACTGGTGTCTCTGTATTCCTATTAGGAACCTTGATGCCAAAAAGAATTGAAATCGATTCACTCCTTCTTGAGATATCGCGCTGACAAGGTTTTGCAAGTGTAAAACATGTTTTTTGTCATAATGACCTTGAAAATTGAGTGAAGGTCACCAAAATCGACTGGTGTCTCCGTATTGGCATTAGGAATCTTGATGCCAAAAAGAATTGAAATCGGTTTACTCCTTCTTGAGATATCGCGCTGACAAGGTTCGGGACGGACGGACCTGTTTTTTATTCCTCAAAAAACAGGTTTTTGATATCATTCCATTCAAATTTTAAAGTCACCTTTTATATTATTTAAGAAATTAGAATATTTGTGTTACTACTTCAAGCTTCCATAAGTGTGTCAAAAATGATCCGCATGCATTTCCTGTAGAGTCTCATGGAAACCTGTGATTCTTACCAATTGTGACTATCAGGAATAAATTTACTGTGGACCACACACACTATGTCAGGGGTGTGGACATCAGGAAGATTATTTTGCACAGCAAGAGCTGATGCATGTAAGTATTAGCTGCATTTTCTACCACAGAAGAAATCAGATACCATCAAATAGATATTTTTCAGCATACTTGCACATTCATAATTCTTGCATGAAAGAATATAAGTTATTATTATTATTATTATGTATTATCATATTAGCCTACTTTATAGTTACACTAGCTAGCTAACTAAACGAGCTAACATTGCTTTATATAATGTTGGAAAAAGTCAACAAAATGGATGTTGACATTCTTATATTGCTGTTCTGTGTAATCTCCTTTTTCAATTATCAAAATGTTCAAAATCTGTTATAAAGTGAAAAACAAACATATTTCAAACATGAAATCATTCTTGTGTGGACCAAAATATAATACAAACAAAAATACAAATGCCTATTCTCATCCAAATAAGAAACACATTGATTCTTTTACGGGTAATTTCTGACCCATTTACGGAAGAGTGTAGGGTCTAATCACTCGTGCATCTATGGGTTAATAACATATGCATGAAAAGAAAATAAATCTGACAAATATGAGATGGTCAGACGAGAACTTTTTTAAAACATTTTTTGTAAAATCAGCCATGGTTGTAAGGTGGTGCTGTCCAGGAACTCTATGGGTGGAAACTGCAGCCAATAATGATTCAAAAACAAAATTTAAGAAGGACGTTGCTAAGACTAGTCCATGACTAAAAGCTATTGTTTCAATTAAAATGCACTTCTACATTAAATGCTCATTTTTCTCCTCTACCGCTGTCTCCCGGTTCCTTCTCTGCCACTCGTTGAGCTGCTAACCAAAAGCAAAGTGAAATCCTACTAATACTGCTTAATATGAAGGGGCTGCTGATATTCGCCATACAAACAAACGTAAACACTAGGCCAGGCAAGGCGTTGGGAAGCCAATATAGACACATACGAAAATGCAAACGTGCATTTTTATGCACAATACTTGTTCACACACATAGAAAACATACATGTGCACACACACACACACACACACACACACACACACACACACACACACACACACACACACACACACACACACACACACACACACACACACACACGCACGCACACACACACACTGTAAACAAATGCCCAGGTATTGGAATCATGCTTCTGTAAAACACAAAGAAACTAACCGCTAGTCTCTTTCATTGCTTAAATACAAGATAACAGAGTATAAGAAATAGTATTATCTATCTATCAATCTATTTAACTGACTGACACCCTCTATAAAGACTACAGTTCCCAACCACATTTTATCATTCTGAGCCCAGTGTTGGGTGGACAGTAATCAGCAGACGAAAAATCTGATATTTGTGGTACAACATTTTGCTAAAATGCCATTGGGAGACAAGATCCAGGGCTATCCATGATATAGAATCTCATGCATGTATGTCAAGCATTCCAGTTTTAGCTAATATAAGGATACAGACACTATTATTATTATTATACACTCATTAAAAAAGCACACAGAAATTACAAGCCTAAACCAAAATGTGCTGGAATAGCTGATAAATGAGGAAAAGAAAAGGTAAAAATCACAATTTCCACCCAAATAAAAGTCATAACATGGACTGCTGCAGCTATGTTACACAGGAAACCTTGCAGTTGTGTGTAAGAGTGAGCTGACTTGTTGATATTCTGTAGCGAAGTTGGATATTTTTTTTTATTAAATAAACATGCTTGTGTCAGTTTAATTGCTCTTCAGTCATGTAAAAATGGTGCTCTAATTATCCAAACAATTTTGTCTTTGAGTTGAAATTCTAAAATTTCTGAACTTTAAAGGGCCCCAATTAATTTCTAATCCTTATTCTGATCATGTATAGCGAAGTGAACACAACTTGTTGTTCACACTGTGAGCAGGAGCAGTTGAAAGTCATCCAAATTGCAAAATCACTTGGATTCAAAAAGCTTGTGGTGACTCAGAGGCTTTTGGTTTCTTTGCATATGGTATTAACTGGATCATGCATAACATTAAAACACTAGTTTATAGTAATAAGCCTCTCAAAAATGATGCTAGGACAAAGTCAGTGACAAACTGTAGCAATAATTTGATTACAAATAAGCATGAAAGAATTCTTTAAATGCAATTATCTCAACTTCTCAGGTTAATTTCCTACTTCCACCAGAGTGCTACAGTACATGCAGTCAGGTTCTTCACCTTCAGATCAGAGCCAACACATCGTCTGAGCTGCAACAGTGTGAACAAGAAATCTGTGTTCAAAGTTCAATCTGTTCGTCATGACTTCCATGATATTTAAAGTTAACATGTTTGTGTATGTGTGTATCTTCCAGGGTATGCATGGCTGATACCGGAGAGAGGATTGTGGATTTATTTGTGTGTGTGTGTGTGTGTCCATGTGTCCGTGCATGAGCTGAAATCAAGCCTGCTCGGTGTCAGTGGTGGTAGCAGCGTTTCCTGGGAACTCGGGGTTGATAAAGGAGAATCCCTGGAACTCGTCTTGGTCCAGGTTCTGAATCACTTCCTCGTCAGGAGGGGTCAGCACCGGCGGGTGGCGTGTGAAAAAACGGTCAAAGTTCTCAGCATCCCGTCCGCACTGTTAAGGAGGGATGGAGCGGGAGGGAAGGGGTGGATCGGGGGGAAGGATCGGGGAGGAGGAGCGGGGATGGACAAAAATGGATGGATCGAGGTTGGGTGGGGGGGAGAAGGAAAAGGAGAACAAAAGAAGGGGAATGGCAGGTTGAACCAGGGTGTGAGATGACATCACTTGAACATGGTTTCAAATATGAGAACAAGTGCCAGTACTCGGGGTGTGCTCGATTTAACTCTCCATTAGCCACAGATAAAAATGGAAATTGTTATTGTCTTTGATGTGATACGAGAGCATCACTCTCAGGAGAGGATAAATGAAGCACGCCTCAGGTTTGCTTTCCTTTTTCAAATATTTGAAGCATATTCAACTCAAATCTTAAACATAACCAGGTCACTGAGGTCTCAAACATCCCGTGGCAGTGCACTACATTAAACTGGAGACCATGCAGGTGTAATGCATGGAGCTGGAACTTTTTGGTAAAGAGCATTTTCACCATGAAGTTATTATTATTTTTTTTTGTTTTGTTTCATCTAGATTTTATGGTTCTGGGATTTAATTGGGATTTCTAAACAGAAGAAAAAAAGGCTCAAAGCCAAAGATAATTATTGGTGTAATGGTGGGTTAATTATATGCTGCAGCTGTGGAGACCTGCTGAGATACGATAAACCAAATCAGACAATCAGCTCTTATGCAAAAGAGCACAGGGAGCAACATGAAATCTCTTTAGATATTTTGTTTGGAAGATGCACAGTTTGCTAAAATGTTCCACTGACTTTTAAGATTTTTTTCTGTGTGACATTTACCAGCTGAAAATGGAAATCACAAACTAATCAAATTCTTGGCTAGCCTAAATGCTAACAAAGCAGTGACGGATGACAGAACTAAATTATCTGAGTACTGTACAGTTTGCATTAGGTCAAATTGCTTTTGTAAAAAAAAAGAAAGAAGTCATTGTTCATTTCAGTTTCCTTCATTTCCTGCTTCTGACCACTGGGAGACCAAAAAGAGCTTCTATACCCCTGAGATGTGCGTCCATCTAAGTACATAAAACAAGTTATTAACTTGAAAACTATATTTTCCCGACAGTATGCCTCACAGGGACTTTGGGCCGAGCTATTCCTTTTTTTCCCATCTCCATCACTGCGCTGAGCTTTAATTAACACAACAAGGATTCAGTGTCCTCTGACAACATCACCCAGAGGAAAACTACAAACTCATTAAATCTCTGTAACTCGGAAAAACCAAATGAAATTAAGCCAGACTGTTTATAGTTTGGGGAAATATGTGAAATGAGAAATACACCAGGGTCAAATAATATTTGCAGCTAATTACTTGCATTTGTTTTAACCTGTTTGGGGGAGTCAGATAGGGAGGATTCGCCACAAAGGGAAATGAAATGAGTGTCACAAAGTTTAGAAGTATCTGAGAATCAGTGTCTCATATCAGAGAGGAACAAAGGTCAACAACCTGAATGAAATCAGGGTGGTTACTGGGTTTGTTTTTGGTGAAATGCTGCTTTAGAGCAAAAAGATGGTAGCAATTTATTTATTTTCTGGCCAGCTAGATGTTAAACTTTGAGCTCATATTTCCACGAAAATGGATGAGCATGACTTTCTATAAGTTCTGATATTGTTTTCAGCACTGCGAGGTTTAAGGAGTGCACTCCAGGACAGGTTTCATTTGAGACCGAACCCCAAAGCATGCAAATAAACAGAAAAATACACAAAAAAACTGAACACATAGAGGACAAATAAAATGTGTTGATGAAAGGACAGATGGGCTGATGCAGTGAGCAGATGGATGGATTGGTGAAAGGATGGATGGATCGCTGGATGCTGATGGAAAAACAGACCAACTACTGATTGCTGGAAGGACAGATGGATGGAGACGGTGATAAGTTTAAATGAAAGTCCAATGTAATGGCATGTTTTATCTGCTGGATGAATGAATAAACCAGATAGTCAGTCGGTCTTAGCCGGTCAGTCAGTCATGCACACATGTGCTCGAGCATCAAACAGATTTGTTAAAGGCAACTACGGCACAAAAACCCACGACAGACAGTGATCAAGAACAGTTAGAAGAATAAATTGTGACCAAAGCGATCCTGCCGCTTCAACCAGCAATACGCATTTAAAGAGCATCAATCATCCTTCATAAACAACTATCCTACGAGAAACACTCGGAGGAGAAGCAGTTTGAGGTGGTTTGTAGTCAGAAATAAAGGGAGAGACCCTCCTTAAAATAACACAGAGGCAGAAAATGAACCCGCTTTACTAAAATAAGTCTGATAACAGCAGCACGGAGGATCAAAGAACCACCTTCAGACAATCCTTAACTTTCATGTGTCGTAAATACAACGATTCATCAGAAAAATCTAAACCTATTTATTCTCTTCAGTTGGAAGAAAGACAGGAAGAGAGAGAAAAGTGACGGAAAAGAGAAAAGATGTTAGAAAGACGAGATCAAACAGAAAGACAAAGGCAGACAGTGGGAAAGAAAAAGTAGAGAGGAGAGAAGATCAGACAACATACGGTAAGTTGGTAGCCACATCAGAGGACTTTGCAGAAGCCAGGCCCTAAATGTGACCTCTAGGATACATGAGAAAATATACATGCACGCAGGCACACACCCAGATGCATGCTTCCAGATTGCAGATTGTTACTGATCCAGCACACACACACACACACATGCCCCAGCGGCCCGAGAACGCTGCATAAAAAGCTCAACTCGGAAAAACTCTTTAGCAGCAGTGTGGCCCGAGGCTGCTGAGTGTGCGCACATATTATGTGTATGTGAGATGACATCATTCTGGCTCTAGTTATGCTCAAACTCATTTTGTCGTAGAATGAAAAAAACAACAACAACAGAAAAGCACAAACACACACGTTTTAGGTCGCTTTCTGACGTAAACGTGCACTTTCTCCCCAGAGCTTTAGTCTATACCCCAGCAAGGACTAAAATCCCTCCAGCACATGCAGAATGCACCAAACTGCAGACCCCGATTTTATATCAAAGACTGTCATAATCATCATCACAAGCACATTTGTTTTTATTGCTGCCGCTGATATTCATCGTCTTTCTTCTTTCTCATCCGACCCACATCGTCACTGTCTCATCATCATCACCTGCATCAACGTTTTTCTGGCTTTATTATCATCACAAACCGTGTCCTCATCAGCACACATTCTTAATCATCACTGCCATTATTTCCTGACTTACCTGAGTGCGTTGTCCCACACAGGGGAGGGGAAGAGACAGAAACATCACATTGAAAGTGAGGAGACAGAGATAGATAAGGTGTCAAAAGGAAACAGGACGTTAGATTGAAAGAAGGGAAGAGGTGTGAACCTTATCCTGCACCACATGCCTCTAAGCAGAGTTTTCACCTGGAGTCTAACCAGCAGCAGGACCTAAACTCCTGCTCTCTGCTCTGGTTGGGAAGTGTTTTGCCTCATGTGCCACTCGTGTGATTTGCCGGACTTACAGCTCTGGGTTTGAAAGGAGGCTGCACCTCCTTGTTCTCCAGTTTCTCCCAGTCCATGTAGCGGAAGAAGCTGTGATCTCGGATGTCTCTCTCCCCCTCCGGACCACAGCCCAGTCGCTTCGCTGGATGCTTCGTCATTAGCTGGACAGACAGGGGAGAAGAGAGAGGATTACAGAGTGCCGCTCCTGCTTTTCTTCCCTCAATCTAATATTTTCCACCTTGCTGAGCAATTCTTCTGACTTCTATACTTTGTCTGCATATTTGCAGCAGTTACAACTGTTTTCTTTCTTACAACCTCTTTCTCCTCCATTTTTACTTATGGTTTCCATCTTTTCTTCCTTCACTACTTCTTTTTCCCATCTGAAAACAAATGTTTATCCATATTTCTATGATGCCGAGCGTCAGATCTGATAACACCCCCACGTTTTCACAGCTCCAAGCCCAATGGAGATTGCTAGGTTTAACTTACAGGTTTTAACTTTCAGGCAAATGAAAGTTTACTTGGAGTTGGTCCAAACTGATTGACTATATGTGAAAAAAGCCATTGATGTGGGTGAATTTAGTGAAAACTGATGGTTAAAAAGTTAAATGTGCAAACAACCAACATGGGGCCAATTTGTGTTATATTTCTCATCTCTTATTACTTCCAATATATTTAGTATTTCTAAAATAAGATACAGTTTATGACAATGAATAGATAATAGAAGTATTGATTCTGTAATTTTACAAAGATTGTCAGTTAAATTATAGATATCTTGTTTTGGATGAATGTGTTTTCTCAAAATTATAATATCTAGACGAAGACCAAAAAATAAACAAGAAAAGCACTCAGAGAGTGCAGACCTCCGCCAAGGATAGAGAGGAAAACAGGAAACCCATGCAGTAAAGGATCATGAGCTGGAATCAAACCTGCGTCTCTGACACAGTTCTGTTTACGAATCACCTTCTTAACCAGTTAAGCTATCTGGACACCTTACTGCAATTTGTTGGATGACATACCTATGATATTTTTGTCATATATTGGACCACATACTGCAACATACTAAAAAATTCAAAGTGATCCAGAATCCAGGATCCTTTCCGGATTGCCACCAAAATTAAATCAGCTCTTCCTCTTACCATAGTCTACATCCCCTCAAAATTTCATGTGAATCTGTCCAGGCGTTTTTGAGTTATCTTGCTAACAGACAGACAGACGGACACACAAACGCCAGGTGTCACATAATATCCTTGGCGGAGGTAATAAATCCACACAATCTCACGTAAAATTAATATTAGCAAATTTAGATTAGGTATAGAACTGTACTTTACTTTTATGGGATGTTAAATTTTTGGGGGCTATTTTACAGTATTTTATTCAGCTACACCATCATTTAATCACTTTCTTTGCAGCACTAGTCTGAGCAACATTTAACAACTAACCATTGAGATATTTCAGTTTGGATGAATGTGACAGATTGATCAACTTGCCGGCAATTCCTGCCCTAAAGCCATGCTGCTGGTGTTGGCAAAAGGTTTAATGAGCTGCTTAGTAACCTCTGTCATTGAGGAAACAGGTATTGTAGGCATTTTGTCTTTCCAAGTTACAAAGGCTGATCACATACAAGCTCTACCCCACTAAATTTTAACTACTAAACAATACTGATTTATAATTATTGCATTGAAAAACATGTGGTGTCTTCACTTGTAACATTTTCATAAAGTAAGTAGCAGGAATGATCCTAACCAGTACGACAGGTCTGAATCTGATCTCCACTCACCACTGTGCTGCTGTGATGCCCCAAAAGTCCCCTCTGGTATCATTAAACTTTCATCCTGACTCTTTCCCTCAGTGAACCACGATTCTTTCATTCATATCTGTTTATGAATAAATATCATTGCAATTATTAGTCTTTCTTCACCTTTAATTTCCCCCCATTTCCTTCATTTTAACATCCATCTGTTCTACTATCTGTCGTCTTAGCTGCCTCTCTCTGGGGACCAAATATAAGCCGCCAACCTACAGCCTGCAGACAAATGAATAACTGTTGTTTTTTCCCCCTCTTTTACCACAGCAGTTTGTCCGCAGGTGTAATTAAGGACTGTTTACAATGTCGGTACACACAAAACCTTAAGAATGGCATGGGGGCCGGTGACGTCAGCGTTGGTGTGTGTGTGTAGGTGGGGTGTGCCTCCCTCAGGAGCAGCAGTCACAACTCATTACATTAGAACCAGAATAACATTTTCCAGGGGTCAGTCAACCTTACACCGTGCACACACAAACACACTGGCTACTTGGAGATAAGTGCATGGACACACAAACATTCTAACTCATCTTTACACACATATGCCTGAATTGACAGGCAGGAATTACAGCCAATGGCTACAAATGACTGAATTTTTTTTAAAAATTACTTTCCTTTTCACTCAGCATTTTACGTCCTTTCTTGTTCTCTCACTTATGTATTTCTTTCACTCATTACTGGGATATGCATGCAGCAACAGTTTCAAGGTGCACTTAAAACCACATCTTTGCTGCAGTAGTTTTAAAAGTACCATTTTACATGCTACTTATTGTGACAGTGACTTGTGTTCATAAGTTGAATGTTGGCCTTGTCTGACTCTGTATTGCTGACCGGAGCCAAAAATAACTGACATTATTATAATTTTGATTAAGAAATGTTACAGTTTGGTAGTTATATGGAAGATAAACACTTGTTTTAATGAACTGAAGTATAAAAAAAAGACCTAGTATATTTAAGCCTCTAACCTTAAAATAAGTTTATATTCTAAATCACAGTTTGGTCACTCATCTTTAGATAACCTTAAACATCATACTTGTGGTTGCACCCATGGTTCCTGGTTTAATGAAACGTGCTTCTTGCATCACTGAATGCAACAGTGGACATCATTGGTTTCTGTGCGCACCTTCTTTTGAACTCTTGAGGACATATCTGAACAATTACTCTTTGCTGTAGAATGAAGTGAAGTTGAAGAAATCATGTTCCAACACCACAGCACTACAATATTGTGGCAGCTTGTGTGTGTGTGTGTGTGTGTGTGTGTGTGTGTGTGTGTGTGTGTGTGTGTGTGTGTGTGTGTGTGTGTGCGTGTGTGGCACATTGCTGGCTATGAAATATGGATGCTTGATATGGTGGATGCAGGGGAGTGGAAATGTCTCTGATCACTCACTTCACTTCCACACATGTGCTCAAATACACTCATACGCACGCACGCACACACACAAGTCGCAAGCCTACATTCTGCCTACAGTTTATAGTCTATGTTGGCAATAATTAAAATGTTAAATTCTAAAATGGCGATTTGACGTCGAAATCAGTCGAGTCGGACACAATTTCACGATTTCTCCCTTGAAAAACCGCTAGCTGATCATTCAGATAATGAGTTAAGATCTGCCGTGTTGCTTTTAAGCTTTCGTATAGAGAAATAGTTGTTTTAACTGGCAAGTGTAGCCTGTTTTTAATTTTACACTGACTGCGTCACTCATTTGAGAAGAATATTCAAGAAAGAGATGAGTATCTTTCTTATCAGAGCTATGATATAGTCATACAGTTACATAGACTGCATGTCGATGCAAGCATAACTGATTTGACCAAAATACTTCTCTGACTTCAGATCTCCATGCAGAATTATCGGAGATTTATGCTGAGAATAATACATTATAATTGCACATGCATGGTATTCTTTTCCATAGAACAACATGTCCAGTGTGTGCACAGAAAGCATCGGCTTCATTGCCAAGTACTCAAAAATCAACTTTATGTACAGATTTTTTTCTTTTTTTTTTCCTTTTTCAAAATGGAAATATCTTGTAGCGTTTAAAAAAAATAAGGGTTCATGCAGTGTTCACATGCACGTCCTCCCACACACACACACAAACACACACACACACACACACGGACACACAGTGAGTTAACCCAGGCAATACTGGCAGGGCGCACTGGGAGCTCTGGGGGTGGACGGAGGCGAGCTTTTCATGCTCCACTGAAGATTCTGTTGTAGCATTACGACCCAGTAATCATCACTAATATATAACACAGCCTCTGTGTGTGTGTGGCTGTGTGTGGGTGTGTGTAGATCAGTGAACATATTTGCGATTAATTTGCCTATGAATGTCTTTACCTTTAAATTCAGTAGGAGGACGTAAGACAAAAGTAATGCTGGAAAACGCATGAGTCTTAATCAATCTTGCGGTGTATGTTTGTTTTATACGTTATTGTCGGTGTGTTTTCAGGTTTTTATAGACCTTGAAAAAAGGGAAGAGAAAAATTAAATGGGTTCTTTCTTTTCTTTATAAAAACAAGTATGTATTTTCTGCTGCTAGGGGCCTCTCGATCAAAACAGCAACAAAACAAGTGATTTGATGATGTTGTGAAGCAGCTAAGGATCATGGGAGTCTTCACCAGTCCTGCTGGTGATGTGTATCTGATGAGAATTAGGCATGAAACATGTTCAAAGGTGAGGTAATGTACGAAAGCTTCACTCATGTTACATTTAGTAACATATTCTCATTATTTCACTTCATTCTAATGATGTGATATAACGGGATGGTAAATGCTAACTTCTATTTATATGGTAATATTTATTGTTGGGTAGGCCAGTGCTGTTATTCACGGTCTAAACAATCATACTAAAATAACAGTGATCCATTAAGACTAATAAACAACAGCATATATAGCCTCATTACTTGCTACATCCAGTAAAGGGGATTTGTTAGCATCAACAAGCCATCAAAATAAAATGTATTGATGCATTCAATAAAATGATGTATTTCTCTGGGTTTTAACACTGTTTGAAACATATAGGATCATTTAAGTACACAGCTCCACAGATAAAATGGTTGTCTAGTTTAGGGATGCAAATTCATATAGTTTTCTTAAATGGTGGTTGGACACGTTATCAATCAACAATCAATTAAATGTTAAAGCAACTGAAGTCTGGTGGCCATTTTTTGCAAACATTGATAAAGCCATTTTTAACCATGTACATGTGACATTTGCTGTAAAAGTGGCTTAGTTTCAGAAGCCACTCAGTTATAGCTAAGCTGTTCTAGTAAACTGTGATTCATCTGTAATATGGGAGTCCTGATTGGAAGGCATTAAGCAACACAGACGTCTTTGTCATGGGGGCCTGTTGGTAGCTAAACTCTCACAAACATGGATAAAGCCATTTCTAACAATGTGCATATGACATCTGCTGTAAAAGTGGCTCATCTGTAAAATGTGAGCATTGACCAGAAGGCATTAAGTGACACCGAAGTCTTTGTCTTGGTGGCCTGTTGCGAGCTTAACCCTCGCAATCCTCTCTGTTTGCCAACATAGATGTACTCTTAGATTAAAAAAACTGCTTTTTCAGGTTGCTACGGTGAAAAACATGGCAAATGAGCTGCAGAGTACTGCTTAATGTATGCGGTGCTACACCTAATCTACAATACATTTTTAGACATGCATGTCCTTTGTCTTCCATCGTGTTGCTTATCAGTAAATAACTGATTAACGATTAATGATCAACATCCCTAGTCTAGTTGATTTCAGACATTTAAATATGGAAATGTTACATATTACACCTTTAATTTGATGTTCAGTTTCAGAGTCATACTATCGAGCTCGGGCTCTCAGCAGAGCTTTGTTAGGTCCCGAATGTCAACAAAATCACTAGAGAGAGACGACCTGCGCTCTGTAAAAGGACTGAATGTGTATCTAAAGATTCCATATATCACTGTGTGTCTGTGTGTCGTTGGTTGTGGTCGGTGAAGCGTGTGGTTAGGAGATGAGACAGAGGTTTGATAGAGAGGTCCCACTCCATTTATAGCAGTAATCAGCTCACAAACACACACAGTTTCCATCAGCTCAGAGGACATCGAGTTCCTGGAGACTTACCTAACTGTACCTGTAACAACTACTTGCTTAACCCTAAATTTTAAGCTATTAAACTCTAAAATTGACCGTTTTGCATTATGTGAACTCCCCACAGTGAGAAACATATTATATCCCTACAAAATGAGCAATATAAGGAGAAACACACACCGGTGTAATCCAGTTGGGAAGTGTCAGAGCATCATTTGATACTGGCCGGTCTATTCTGAAGGGGAGTTTCCACAGCCAAGTGAGCACACTGCACAAGCTTAAGCTATTAGAGCAATGCAGTGTGTGTATGTATGTGTGTATGAAAGGGAGAATGAGTGTGTGTGTGTGTGTGTGTGTGTGTGATAGAGAGATAGAGAGGATGTACAATGAAAAAAGGCGAAACAATGGCTTAACAATGAACACTGCAGAGACAGCGAGAAGGACGGCAGAGTGAGACGGAGGGTGAGATGGAAGCAGGACAGATAGCGAGAGTGAACAATGTTGTTTCACTCCAAGTAAATGTTCCCTCACAATGGCTTTAATTATGCAGATAATTTCGATGTCTCCTTCCTCCATTCACCTCCTTTCTTTATTCTTGCTCCTGCTTCCTTTCCTTAAACCTAATACCCTCCCAGTTCTCTACTCAGTGTTTGTATGAAAGAGACAAAGAAAAAAGGAGGCAAGAGAGAGATTTTGTGAGGCGAGAGCAAGGTTGAGCTTCAGAGCCAGACAAGGACTTGCAGTGTACTGCGTGTGTGTGTGTGTGTGTGTGTGTGTGTGTGTGTGTGTGTGTGTGTGTGTGTGTGTGTGTGTGTGTGTGTGTGTGTGTGTGTGTGTGTGTGTGTGTGTTCGTGGACTCACCCCTTTACAGATAGCGACAGCCTCCTTGGACATGGACTTGGGATAGGAGACGTGATGCTCCATGATGGACTGAAATAACTCATCCTCGTCCTCGCCATCAAATGGAGGCTGGAGAGGACAAAGGAGATGAGTTAGGAGAATCACAGGGCAGCACGGGACAAATGGAGGCTATTAAAACCGAATCATTAAAAGCTGTTTTGTCTGAACTCGTTGAGAATCAAAATACTGCCGGCCTTGAACACTTACAAATTCACAATATCCACTCCAAATGAGATATCCAGGATTTGAAAATGTCACATCTATTCTTAACAATTATTAATGCCATGAGAGGAAAACTCATTATGGGATATAATTTAATAGCTAACCTTTCATTAGACAGTGTCAAATTTTAAAGGCTACCATCAGCAGTGTTTGTTTTAAGTCACAGCCAGTCATGAATACAAATGCTGCTGAAAGACGAGTTTGACTTACATATTTACGCTGTTTTAAAGACTGTTTTATTTCCTTTGGTGTATTTAAATTTATTTATTTTTTACCAGTTCTAAAAAAAATCTTCACATAATCACATATTTTTAAAGGCATAAACACACAGACCAACCTGTCCAGCCAACATCTCGTACAGCAACACTCCAAAGGCCCACCAGTCCACAGATTTTCCATAAGGTTGGTAGGCGATAATCTGGAATATGACATAATTTGTTCAGAAAAGTTGCAAAAATCACTTCAGTCATGAAGGCAAACATAACCTAATAGAACCTAAAATGCCTCACCAATAGTCCCTTTACCTGTCAGTGGTTTTAATGTTGTTGTTGTCTGATGTATACTAAAAGTCTACAACATTTTGTGCCACAGCTTTGACCAGGATTGACTTTCTTGAGCTACTTGAGCTGGTTTACTTTTAAAACTTGGGGTGTATCAGAATACTATGTGGTTGTACCTAAATAATGAATGAAGCTACGTTTGTCTATTCACGCTCAGTTGCCTAAATTCAAGGTTATGAATGTGTCATAACAGCATTTAAAGTCGTAATATCATATCTTTAATTGGAATTTGAAACAAGGCTCAGAATCAGATCCTTAAAATGCAGGACAAACAGGCTGAGAAACAACTTTTTCCCATGTTCATGGTCTAATGCTGCTTACTTGCAATCTCCTGCCCATATTTATTCTTTTATTCTTTTTTAAAAAAAATTTCATTACCTTCCACACTATATTGCATATATCTTGCTTCTTTTGCATGTGTTGTAATTCTTTCTATAGTCTTGTTTGATATGTACATTTGATTTTATTATTTATTGTTGATATTTTATTAATTATAGCTTGTTTTCAAGGCACCGTCCATTGGCAGCTATTTATATTTTCATCATGTCTTCATGTATGATGACAATAAAGCTATTCTATTTTATTTTATTCTATTCTATTCTATTCTATTCTATTCAAAATATAGGATTTTAATTCATGGGTACTTGGTTCTAACTGGGCTTATATGCTGATCGACATTTAAATGCAGCTGTTATGATTTCAAATTATGATTAGGATGGAGCTAAAATTCAGTGACTTCTCTTTATATAATGAAGCTACCAATAGCAGTGGCAGAGTTTGTTTTAAATCACTGTCACCGCGTAAGAAATGTGGTAGCAGCAAACACAGCAAATAAGTGGCACATTTATGAAAGATGATTTTCTATGTTCCCTTCATGTTCCTGCTGAGCATTAGATGAGAAAAACAATCTTTGACCCTAGCCTAAAAACCTCACGAAGCTGAAAATGTTCGTCTTCATGCTGAGACACTCATACAGATAAAACAAATTAGATAAATTCATTTACAATTAAATCGCAATGAGTCTTCAAAGCTGCGCTTATTATCTGCGAACAGAACTAAGCTGGCTGTGTCCCTGGATCTGTTCTAATCTTCATACTAAAATGCTATTTGGTGAGCCACATTAATATGTCCAGTTAAATATTATGTCAAATGCAGAAAGCCAAAAATACCAGAATGTCCTGCTGAATCCAGTCACATTTTGCAGTTTGCAACCACTTTGACCCACACAAGTCAAAGTTGGTCAGCAATTGAAGGTTAAGGTGCAACATTATAATGAATTAGTACATCCCTTTAAAATGCTTACTATTACCACTGTTCATGTAAAGATAAGTATCCTGGCTGCTGGGTCCAGATAAAAATTTAGAGTGATATCAATCTTCTCATCTAACTGTAGGAAAGTAGAAGAGCCTGTTTACTACCTTCAAGAAACTGGGAGTGTTTGTGTATTACCGATTAACCGATGGTTGACCAGTCACCATCACTCACACTCAAGCTTTACCTCAGGAGCGATGTAGTCTGGTGTTCCACAGAAGGTCTTGGTGGTGACTCCGTCATTCATGTTTTCTTTACACATGCCAAAGTCTGCGATCTTAATGTGGCCCTCACAGTCCAGCATGACATTATCCAGCTTCAGGTCTCTACAGGAGGGAAAACAAAGTTAAAGTCTAGCAGCATATATTTAATGATCATCTGTAGTTTTCTTTTAGTGGCAGCTTGTTGGTAATCGAGATAACATTATGCAACTCTGATGATGTGATGAACAGAAGAAAGCTGGTTATTGTAGGTCATGTCTAAAGGTCAAAACTGAATCATGATCAATGTCACTGTACAATTCTGTACAGTGAAAATATTTCATATAAATACACATTATGTTCAACTTCCCACTGAAGATAATGTGGATTTGGTGGTCCAGAGATATTTATTGTTTCAGTATCTTTTCTTGTGACCAAACATGGCTGGGTTAGTGTTTCTTGTAAAACACATTGTGTGTATTGTAGAGAAATGTGCTGGGTGCATTTCTTTCCTCATAAAATACTTGCCAAGCAAATATTTACATTTTTTAAAAAAGCTTTTGAGTAGTTAGAGTGCACAAAATAAACCTCTCAGTCCAGAATACACTACACACCAGCACTTTAGGGAACAAAGTCACACATTCCTGACACAAATTGCCTGATTTTTAAGTTTGTATTATAAACGGTACAAAAGTGTGCTTGGAATATTAAGTACAAAATTAATTTAAAATGTGATTATCATGTCAGTTTGGCCTTCAAACTTCCTAATGACTATGATGTGGTCGAAAAATAATGGCAGACTGATTAATTGTTGACATATTTTACAAGATATTTTAAATAAAATGATATAAATATACACATATTTGTGAGTTATCACATCTGTTTATTGTAATCAAGCTGTATTCGACCAGTAAGACAAAAAACAATGAAGCCATTTGTGACTTAGTTGTAATCAACAGTCATGTGACAAAAATTCAGTTTTTGAATGAGCTGCAGGCTGTGTTTAGGTAAGTTCAGTGGTTTTATACTTGTCAATATACGTAGTTAATTAAACATTAAAAAGCCCCCTTCCCCCCCAAAAAAACCTAACATAACTTTAATCTAAAATTAAGTTTATAAAGTGTACTTTCAATAAAATGAAATGATTGTATTTTGTATTAGATGGTTTTTTATTTTTCTTGTTTTTCTGGTGCCCCAGCTGCTATTTTCTCGCAGTGTGCCATCCTGAAAGATGTCTCAAAAGAGGCGGCTGGCCTGAGGATACAGCAAAGACACACCTCACTGTGTTCTTTTCTAAAGTCTTTTCTGCACCCATAGTGTAGAAAAAGAAACACATCTCAAACATACAAACCAGCAGTTGGAGCAGGTCTGACACGTGTGTATATAACATGCATCATTCAGGCATAATATAGGTAACCCATCTTCTGTCTGTCACACCTTTATACCTCATACCGCACGCGTGTTAAATGAAACAAAATAAAAATGTAGGCGATGATTCAGAATGATGGTTCAGAAGCGAGGCCGTATCATTTGGTTTAACGTCTCAAATCCTCTCTCATCGCATCTCTTTGTTGCCTCCTCGACTCGCATTTCAGGTGAGAAGACGAGATGAGAGGAGGTGAGGAAAGGTATCGAGATTGATATATTTTTGAGTATTTTAGATGGGGCTGTGGAAAAAATAAATGCCCTGCTGTCTGTGATCCAGATGATATCATCACATGCCCACCTCCTTTGCCTCTCACATTATCAGGAGGTGATGCATACGTAGTGGTGAGATGAATTTCTGCGTCTGCCTTTAGCTTTACTTGGTTTGTTGGGTATGAATGTTACCTGTAGATGATGCCCTTTTGATGTAGGAAAAACAGACCAATGGCGATCTCAGCAGCATAGAACCTATGCGCACAAAAGAGAAACAACAACAACAATTAGAAACAGGCTGAGAGAAAGGACAGTGGGAAAACAGAGGGATAATTTGTGTGTGTGTCAGAATAAAGGTCAGCGCTGTCTCTTCAAGGCCAGAGAGCAGCTGATAAGATCAACAGCAGAAGTCTGGACAGACTGGCCACGCAGTCAGCCATGTTTGCATGGGCGTGCACGATCAGCGTCTGTTTGTAAAGTGCGTGTAAAAGATGTCGAGAGGCATTCTGAAGGTGTGGGAGACAAGCGTAGAATATGCAGAGCCTGTTTAGGGCTTTGTAGGTGTTTTATCTGTGATCAGAATGACGACCAGCGGGAGATCGCTGCAGCGAGAAAACCAACAGAGTCTGTTAGATGATAAATACTGAGCAGCACAGAATACAAAAAGACATGACACTGAGCCAAAGTTCAAGGGAACATCATCATCCATGAAGCAGAATAGTCCTGACTATTGTCTAATAAATAAATTAAAGACGGTAGAGGAAGTTGATGGCCTGAGATAAAAGAGCTCCTCATCAAGTTCGACTTGCCCTTCAGCAGTCTAAACCCTCTGCCAGAGGGGAGAAACTCTAATTCCCTATAAAGTAGATGAAGGTCTGACTCTTCCACGGCTCTCGCTTTCCCCGACAGCCCGCTTGTCAAATATGTCAGCCCGCTGGTTCGGCTTGACACCAGTGATCTCGGCAGCCACCTTAATTATATTCTGCAGTTTTGGAGGTATTGTACCACACACTGAAAACTCTCAGGAGCTGCTGGATTACTTTCATTTCTTTGAAGCTCCTCAGAGCAGCAAGGTGCATCAGGGCAAACAACATATTTCACCCTGAGGCTCTGCTCGGATTGCTCATCCATCACCTGAGCCAGTCAAATTGCTGATGGCTTATTCACTATGATTAAAAAAAGGTATCACTAAACTGTGAAACACCTATTTTCACGGTGCTGAGATTTTGTTTAGACGACGGCATAAGAAAAGTGTGTGTGCGTGTGTGTGTGTGTGTGTGTGTGTGTGTGTGTTTGTACTCACACAGCATGGGGCTCTTTGAACTTGCCGACCTGCTGTATCTGATACATGAGATCTCCGCCGTTTATGTACTCCATGACAAAATACAAACGGTCCTATGGAGAGACAGAGGGGCAGCCAGAGAAAAAAAGGTCAAAAAGTACATGGTTACAACGGCAAATGAGAAAGAAATTACATGATAGAGAGGAAGAAATTGTAAAACACAGTGGAGGGAAAGCAATTGTTCAGAGGTAGATGGGTCAAATGAGAGAAGATCAAACAAGAGAGACAGAAAAAACTAACACAGAAAGTGATAATTCAAGGATAAAAGAAAGAAAGATGGAGGAAGAGGAAGAAAGGAGGAGACGACTGGGTTGTCGTCGGTGTTTCCAGCCAGTCTTCAGCAGAGGGAACACAGTGACATCAATTTAACAACCTATTGTCCTCCATTATCTACAGAAATTGCCAATAAGGTACAGTATGAGAGAAAAAGTTGAGGGATTTGGTGTGTGGCCATGTGCGTGTGTTTTGGAGAACATATTGTGGAGTTTTGTGTGTCAGGACCTGCACTGCCTGATAAGTCTCATGAGCAGTTGTTTGTGTGCAGTATGTGCACACGTTGTACACTACACACCATATATAGTATGTATATGTGTCTAGATGACTGTTATAATTGCCTGTGTGTAAGAGCTGCAGGCTAAATTCCATATACAAAAGCCCTCCTCTGGTCAGAGAATTAATGCTGAGCTGGATTAACACACACTCACTTTTAGTTTGTGTGTATGTGTGTGTGGTCAGCTGTATTTGTCTAGTCTTTAACCACAACCTCAAATTGATTCACACTCATTATTAATCAAGGAAAACACCCACAGATGAGTGTGTTTATGTAGCATGTGAATGTAAATGAAATACCCTCAGTGTGGAGCATGAAACCAGAAAGCTATATTTACTCCTCTGTTGACTCATCTTCAGTGTAATATGGATTATACGTCGAAAGACGAGCACGAATCAAGAATGAATCCAGCCTGTGTATTCCAGCTGTGAGCTGGTGACAGCAGGAAAGGTGCTGCTGCTGTTAAGACCACAGCGTTCACCAGCAGTGCTGCTGTGCCCTTCAGCAGGACGGCACACTGTGGCTCACTTCTGATAGCATGTATCATGACAGTGGGCTGCGAAGGGCGAACGTTCAGTTTGTTCAATGGTGTGTGTGGGCACATATGTGACCAAATCAGCACACATTTCCTAATTGCAGAAGTCAACACAGTCTGAACCAAATGCTTCCTAAAACTCCACAATAAAGCCAAAGCCGTGTTAAATTTTGAAATTCCTTTTTCGGTTTCTTAGTGGTCATATTTACTTTGACCAGCTCTCATGTGAGATTAATATTCAGTGACTAAAACAGATATTTCAAGGCTTCATGTTTTCATGCTGTTGGGTTAAGGTGAATGCTAATGCAGACAAGTTTATTGTATTTCATGACTGTAAGTAAAGCTACAGTATGTGACACATTCCAGAAGGATTTATTACTCCGCCAAGGAATGCGGTGGACTTATGTGACAATCAGCACACATTTATCCATCTGTCTGTCTGCCTGTTCGCAACATTACTCAAAAACGGACTAACGGATTTGGTTGAAATTTTCACGGAAGGTCAAAAATGACACAAAGACCAAGTGATTACATTTTGGCAGTGATGCTGCTTATAGTCTGGATCCACGGATTTGTTAAAGAGTTCTGTACCATTGCGAGATAGCGGCACAGCTTCACTGTAACTATGACAACAAGTGAACACTACATCAGCTGCCTGCTGACGATCATATGATTGCAATTCTACTACAAATTGACTGCTGTGGACTTATCAGGAAATCATACAAGGTACAGCTGTGTGGGGGTGTTTCTGAGTCCCATCAATTCCCGTCGCCCACTACATATTTAGGTCATGTGATTCGGTATCTGTACATAACGTATACATGCATGACACATGTCTGTGCTCAGCGCAACATGATTTTTTAATTAAAGATTTGATCTATTGGAAGTGATACAACAACTGAACAGCCTTGGCGAAGTACTGCGTTCTCCGAGTGCTTTTCTTGTGTTATATTTGTTAAAAGTCACTTTACATTCTGAAAGTAATCTATAAATCAAGTGCTGTGGAATTACAAAAAAACAAAACAATCTATTATCTGGCAGTCACAGGCCTCTAAAAACCCTGTTAAATCATTGCATTTGACCCACATAAGATTATTGTATGACCAACCTGCCCACCTAAGTGCAAACCTGCACACAGTCTGACTCACTAGAGTCGTCAACAAGAACGCACTGCTAGAGCTAGTGAGCAGATAGCACAAAAATTTTACAGTAACACCTCAATGTATATCATCGTGCACTGCTGAATATGCCACATGATTGCTCTTTGTGATCTCCATCCTCCAAGCCTAGCCGCGCTAGACAACCCACGGCAACGGATTTAATTCTCTGCCAGGATGGGTCTCGTTACCCTCCATAAGGCTCGAGGCTGGATTCTCCTAAAACTGGCCGGACCAATCACCATGAAGTGTAGAGTCAGAAGGCGGGCATAACTAAGTGACGACAGAGGTGCGACGATTCTGACAGAAACAACCGGCGCACAATAAACAGTTATCTTTCGACTCGGCTTTGGCCACAGCCCTTAAAGATTTGAAGCTAAAATTCAACTTGAAAGATAAACAAAGGACGGCACTGAAGTGTTTCATTGAGAAGAAAGACGTATTTGGACTTATGCCGACGGGATATGGCAAATCCTTAATATACCAGTTGGCTCCGCTGGTTGGGAAGCTAATGGGACTTAGCCACAATCCGCCGGCGCTCTAGGAACTCTGTCAGCCTATTCGTTGCGCTGATTGGTTGTATACCTACCCAACTGCTGCAGAGTGATTTGAAAGACAACCTTTCAGCCCGCCTCCCTCCCTGTCGAGTGGCCCTAGACCCTTGTGCCTTCAGAACATGGGTCTAGCACGGCTAGGCTACCATCCTCCACTAGTTTCACTACAATATGATTAAAGGTGTTTGTGTATAATTTGTGCCTTCTCTCCCCTGTAGGTTGCGTTTTCTTCTCTGATTGTGGAGCTACACGTTACCCTCACCCTAACCAGTCGAGGCAGATGACTGCCCTTCCTGAGCCTGGTTCTGCCGGAGGTTTCTTCCTGTTAATTAAAAGGGAGTATGTTCTCCCCACATCTGCTAAGTGGTGCTCAGAGGAATCTTTGCTGGGTTTCTGTCTATATTTCGCAAAGTCTTTACCTGACTTTGTGAAGTCCCTTGAGGTGACATATTTTATAAATTAGCGCTATATAAATAAATCTTAATTGAACGGCTTACTGTGTCTCTACAATAAACTAAAAGGTATTTCATATTAGTCTACATTAGCTTTGAACACAACGTTTTACAAATATTGTGATGTTATCTCTGTGTGTTTCTGGCAGATTTTTAGCGTAGCTCACTCTTCTTCACTATGTACAGTTGCAAGAAAAAGTATGAGAACCTTTTGGATTACTTGGATTTCTCCATAATTTGGTCATAAAATGTGTTCAACAAGAGAATGGCTTCAACAGAAGAAAATACGCCTTTTGAAGTGGCCCAGTCAGAGTACTGACCTCAACCCGACTCGAATGCTGTGGCATGACCTCAAGAGAGCGATTCACACCAGACATCCCAAGAATATTGCTGAACTGAAGCTGTTTTGTAAAGAGGAATGGTGTAAAATTTCTCCCGGCTGTTGTGCAGGTCTGATCTGCAACTACAAGAAAATGTTTAGTTGAGGTTATTGTTGTCAAAAGGAGGATCAACCAAATCCAAAGGTTCACATACTTTTTCAGCCCTGCACTGTGAATGTTTACATGTTGTGCCCAATAAAAACACGAAATCATAAAAAATTTTGTGCAGTATTCATTTAAGCAGACTGTGTTGACTATTGTTGTGACTTAGATGACGATCAGAACACATTCTATGACTAAGTTATGCAGAAATCCAAGTAATTTCATAGTGTTCACATACTTTTTCTTGCAACTGTATTTAGGAGCATTAGCTTTGGAAGATTTTCTAAAATGTAGCTCATGCTTTCTGTTTTCAAAGTAAGTCCTGCCTACTCTAGCTTTAATTCAAATGACTAACATCAGAGGGTGATCTGTTGATCAGTGTCAAAAAAGTTGAATAGTATTGTGTTCTACTGGTAATGACAGAGGAAAACAACAAAAAAAGATTGCAGTTTTTTGTAGGAAATAAAAACAATAATTTTGTATAATATTGTACAACTACTGCGAGGATATGTCGACTTTCCCACCATAGACTGGAAGGTGGAGTGCAGCTGTGTTAAAAACGGAGGCTTTCCGGCCAGAGCTAACACTCTCTTCTCCACCATGGTGCACTCCACGTCATCATCCTGGATCACAACGTCCTTCTTGAGGATCTTTATGGCGAACAGCTCCTCTGTCCCCTTGCGCTCCGCCAGCATCACCTGGAGAGGTAGAAGAACAAGGAAGGGCAAAGAAGACAGATGTGAAATGCGAGAAATTCATCATTACTCAAAATCTTCATGACACACAGCTCTCGTCATGCTTTTAATACAACTAGAGGGAAGAAGGGTGCAGTGTAGAAAGGAAAGAAGCAGAGGAAGCAGAGGGAGAGTGATGGGGGAGGCAGGAAAAATGGGAGAGGCAGGGGAAGTAGTGGAGAGGACGGGGATAAAGGAGTGCAGAGATAAAGGAAAGCTTCTTTGACTGTTTTGGGTTACACAGTCAAAGAAGAAATAAAGACGGAAAGGACAAAAGAGAAAACTGATTCATCACTTTTCAAAATGTCAATGGATGAGAGGAAACTGGGAAAAATGAAAACGGTAAAACAAGAAAGACAGATGTGAAGGAGGTGACAAAAGCTTCCTACATAATGCAACTGGATGGCATTCGAATAAATCCTTGTAGCAGTTTGCATCAGAATGTTAAATTTGAGGCACATCAGATTGTGAGATGAATGTCTGGTGTATTCTAGTGCTAAAATGTAACTAAAACATAATAAAAACTAAAGCAAAAATCAACTTTCAGCAGAATGAAAAGGCAAGTTTTGGCCACAGCTCTGGTATTTTTCTGTGAGGAGAATGGAAAACTTAATCTCCATCTCAGGGTGAAACTTGGCCAGTGTTGAATTTGGTGAGAACTTTCTGACCTTGTTGCTAAGACTACTCTAAGATCTTCATGCTGTTTTGCTTCTCTTTGCCCTTCATGAATGTTAGGAAGGACAGAAGGGAGAAGAGAATGAGGAGAAAGAATGAAAAGAAGGAAGGATTATTTCCCATTTCATTTCCAGGTACTTCAGGACGTAAAGTTTTGGGGTGGATGGAGATAAAAGAAGGTGGATGAGTGAAGAGAAGGGGATTAAAAAGCAGAAGAAAGGTTGATGGAGCATGAGAAGGGCAGAAGGTGAGGAAAGACTGAGCGAATGACTGAGAGATATTCGCAGCAGTTATGGAGTTGTGATGCACGTATATTTTAATCTTTCTTTTTAAAGTTTTGGGGCAAATCTGCTGTGACATGTAAGCGCACACACATAAATAAATAAAACACAGCTTGGATTGCAGTTTCTGAGATTTCAGAGGTGAACCAGAAGGTTCCAAATACACCTAGAATCTACATCCACAGCCCATTGCATTGTTCTGTGTGTGCAGTTGTGTATTTTCTCTGCAGTGTAAATGTCTTTTATCGAAGGTCGGGTTCATGGTGCTCCAATCTCTCCCAAAAAAGAGTAAATGTTTTTGTATCGTCTTCCTCTCTCTTGTCACTTGCTCACTGTATCCTCTGTCGATTTTTATCTCTTTCTGCTTTCCTCTTCCTTTCTTTTGCTCCCGTCCTCATATCCTCTTTCCTGAAGAATCCGGTAGCTGCTGCAAATAGCCGATCAAATGTGGGTCAAGTCTCAGCTCGCAGGTCATCTCATAAAAGTTGAAGGAGGCCCGTGACCAAAACTAAGCTTCACTGAAGTTCAGCTCTCTGGGCATAAAATCTGGACTGATATGAGCGACTGAAACTGTTGGAGGTGTCTGTTCTGTGCCTATTAACAGGCTGAGAAAGTGGAGCTTTATGTTGAGGCCTTAGTTTGTTTGAGAAATTCACATATTTCCTCTCTTGCTGAGAGGTGGATGAGACTATATCTGTGCTTTTGTTTGTGTGCTTAGCTAATTACAAATTCAGGAAACTTGAACTATCCCTTAAATGTCAGTTTTGCAACCACGGGCACATTGATGTCTTGAAATAGGAAAGGATTAAGACAACAGTTAAAAAAATGCCAATATTACTAGGTCTGCAACACATAACAGTCAGTCAGATGCATCAGAACATCTGTGCCAGTTAAGAGGAAAAGCATCTTCAACTTTCCTTGGTCAGAAAGCTTCAGAAGGACACAGAACAAGAACCCCACCTACTTTTCAGAAACTGTTCAAGTTATTTATGTGAACTTTAAGCACGAATAAGTTTTCTCTTTGACACATACAACTACACTGTTTTATTTTAACATTTTATCTTAAAACAAGGCGGTGAACAGGCAAGAAGAATGTGGAAGAGAAATGAATTTCTATTACATGGCTAGCATGGCGTGTTTGTAGTTCCCACAAGGCTAATTGAGTTTTGGGACCTCAACAAAGTATCTGTCATTCAACTGTATGATATATTTAAACCTTTTATTACATATCTTGTGTTCATTTGCATAAAACACTGGGTGAACCCAGTTACTTGAACATTTTGCAGCTGCTCAGCTGCTTAAGAAAAGCTTAGTTTGATTGATTCATTGATGTGTTTAATAAAGCATTCTTCTGGGGCTGCGAGATAGTCTAGATCTTAGAAGGAACGCAGGCTTAATCTCCACAGTCAGCTGACAGGCTGTTATGTTTGTAAACACAAACATGAGCCGCAGATGTGTGAGAAATAAGCAGAACTGCTTCTAAGTCACTTATTTTAAGTTACGGTAGATGAAAGTCAGCTTAATGATGGAAATGAGAAATGTATCTAACTCGCTATTCTCTCCAGATTCATTAGGATTTAGGAGTGACCTTATATTAATTTTTTTCCCTATGAGATCAGAAACTTAGCAACTTTGCTGTTTATGTCTTATAAATATTCAGGTATGATAATGCAGAGGGGTTATCGGGTTCGGTGTTCTACAGGGAGAGCAGCACAGATGGACAAAGAGACAAAGTTGTACATGTAGGTGTGTGTGTTTGCAATAAGGGCACCTCAGTGAAGAAGCTTTAGCATTAAAATCTACGGAAGTTGGATCCGTACTGGTGGCATCCTTTGTTGAACTTCAGATTAAATGTGAGTTTGTGTGTGTTTGTGTGTATGTTTTGTGTGTGTGGCCGGGCCTAGGCGCATATGGTAGCAGTGTGACTCTATGTAAATACAAACTCTATAAAGTTGAAACAGAGATGAAGGACACCATCTGGCCCCAAGTTCATTTTGTACAACCACAAGGACATAAGCAACACCAGAGAGAGAGAAGACGTAGGACCAGAGCGTTTCATCAGAAATCACATGCTGCTGCAGACGGAAGCTGCACAGATCACAAAGCAACAACAGGAGCTTTGTGGTGTCATTACAATCTGTCACAATCTGTCTTCTGCTGTTGTAATTTGATTTACCTGATGTTTTCACCCTCCCAGTTAGAGTTGTTGACCACATGCAGGCCTAGCGTTTTACTTGTGGTAAACTCGGGCTCACTGCCATTCATAAACTGCAGCAGTGTACTACATTATGAACTGTGGCGTGAGTCAGTGTTTCATCCAAGAAAGTTGTTCAGGGTCATTTGCCAGAAAGCAATCCCGAGGATATTAGCTGTCATGTGTCGTAAATGATGCCACTGTTTTCTCTGCTGACCTTGCACAGTGAATTTATCCAGGCAAAATTAATGAAACTGCACTCTGCCGCACTGCATGAGACTGCACTGTGTTGTATTACACTGGGCTGAGAGCATCATGGTGAACGGTCATATGGTATATATTGAGCATGTAGCCATTGTTTCCACTAAGGTAGAGTGTGCCAGAAAATCCGAAATATAAACAGGATTTCAGACATTTTTGTGTAATATTTCATCATGTAATCGCAGCTCCACTTTAGATCCCAGTCTGCTTCTCGTCCACCATATGGCATCTCATTCAGTTTTGCAACATTAAAAACAGCAGAGATGAGATGCATCATGTCTATATTGTTACTGTGCTGCGTTGTTAGTTCCGTGTAGGGCTGCAGCTATCGATTATTTTAGTAATCAAGTACTCTATCAAGTATTCTGATGACTAATCGAGTAATCGGATTGGCATGCACGCTAAAGCATCAAAAGTGGAAGTAAGCGCACTGTGCAACAGAAATAGCTGTCCTGGTGGATCACCGGTAGACATCTGCGGTGTATAGTACATATATAGTATCGTACAGAGATATTGTACATATATAGTACAGTACAGAAACATTGTACATATATAGTATTGTACAGGGTTTTTCGACTAAAACTAAAGCCATTGGAACTCTGCATGTATTTAGTTGGTGATGCAGAAATCACATAAATATGTTGGTTCGTTTAAACTGCTGCTGATGCAGTTGATAGAACACAAATAAGAAAACTGATCAATTTATTAGTATTTATTACAGACAATATTCAATCAGTGACTTTAGTTTCACTTTGATTTGGCCCTAAAAATTTAAAAGATTTCCTTCATTATGGGACAGTGTCAGACCTACAAGCACTTTAATACAGTACATGTTTGAATATATGAAGTTTGATAGTTATATTGTTCATCTGTCTGTTAGAAATAATCAGCTGCACTGATTGGTAAAGCAAACACATCAACACACATTTAACAATTTTTTCCTGGAATTCCTGTCTGACATCATTTCCAGTTGCAGATTTTTACTATCATAAATTTTTATGTTCCTTATTGTTCTCCATTAAAACAATCTGTTGTCGATTGGTTCATTTTGCAGAAAACAAGTGAAATGATACGTTAAATGCTCCTGTTTGTGTGAACAAGCTTGAAGCAGAAAGTCTGAAAGTCTGAACAAAGAAAGCTGAAAACCACCTTCATACCTGTTAACTCTGACTGATGTTTTAGTTTTTGTCGACTCACACAAAGAAAGCTTGACGATGTTAAACTGTCCTCGTAGTACAGCCCTCTGATCTGGTAAAGGCCATTAACACGAGAAAAGCTGCAGTGATTAAAATAGAGGTGTCCCATCAAATTTAAAATCTCCTTATGATTCATTGATCATAAGCCAGGGTCCACATAGGATGAAGTCTGAGTCTGGACTCGGACCACGGTCCATCAGTTAAAGACTTTGGGTTTAAACGATGACTCGATTCAGAGAATTTTGACTTGAAGAATTTTAGTAATTATTGAATAACTGGAGGAACTGTTCCAGTCCCATTTCAATGAGCAACAACTTTGATGTAATAAAGTTTAAAAATCTGTGACCATTCAGAGGATTCTATTATGTGACAGTTTGCAATGTTGACTGTGTTTTCTTTGAGGGGAAATTGAAACAGTGACTGAACATGAGCACTAAACTCCATGTGCAAAGTTGTCATGGCATCTTTTATTTTGATTCACTATATGTACAGTATATGCATAAAGAATAGTTCTGTAGCATAAGGTTGCTCTCACAGTTATGGTTTGGTCAGTTGGACTAGGCAAAGAAAACAATACACTGTTTTCCCTTAGGTAGCAGGAGCTGTAAACAGTAAGTCATGTGAACTGACAGGTTGGACAGTTTTTGCAACGTCATCCTGCATCATCAGCACTAAAACTGACTCATCAAATTCCAGGAACAAACAGCAGGTCATGCAATTACAAATAGCTCGAAAATAACTCCAGGTAGGAGCAGAATAAAAATTTAAAAAATTAAAAAGGCACGTTAACCGTAGTATGAGGAGATAGTGCCTGGAGTCATTATTCTATTATTTCTAACCCACCTCAAAGGGGAAATCATAAGAAAACAAGATGGTTACCAAGCTGCCGAACACTGCAATGAAACAGCTTAAAGCACAAACATAAACTCAAATCTTGTGGTGGTTTGTTTTACTTTGACAACACAAACAAACAGCACCAGAATCTGCTCGAAAGTCTCCTTCACACAGAATCTGTTTCATGTTGCAGCCTCAGTCATGTTTTTGCCACTTTATTGCCACAGTAAATTAATTTTGAATAAAAAAAGCTCATCCTTAGCAACAACAAACAACTGTCCAAAATACCAGGGAGCTGAGGATTTAACAGGAGCTGTCCATGGTGCTGAGGATTTACTGTAATTCGCACAAATCCAAATCAAAGTGTGCACATCCTGCAGTTAAACAAACGAGTGATGGGTGACAGAATACGTGTGAATTCAAACATGCGTGTTTGTGTGTTTGTATGTTTGCGCTCCTGCTGTGCTGTGTAAAGAGAGATGACGATACAGATCAGAATGAAGCAAATCTTTGCTTGTGTCTGCCCCTGAGATCTGGGTGTGTTATTATCACACGGTAAGAATGTCCACAGAGAGAGCAGTGTTATGATGCAAATGTCCTCAGACACTGTGGTGTAAAATGCAGCTCTAAAGGTACCAGAATCCCTCAGCCTGCAAACTAAGGAACCTCTAGGAAGACACACATGAGCGGCGTGTTGATGCTAAATACTGCTCGAATATTCACATAATGTACTGGTGAGTGTGTACATGGTACAGGCCAAAATGAGCAATGTGTGTCCATGAGAATGTGTATGTGTGAGTCCCTGTTTACCCCATCACAGGCTTGTATGCGTGTGTGTGTGTCTGTGTGTGTGTACAGAAGGTGTGTACTCATGCATACATGTTTATGAAATCTGTGTTTGTGTGTTTGCATGTGTGAGTCGGGTATTCCAGTAATGATCGAGCCTCGACTCCAGCTCTCCACAGTGATGCATCAGTGTAGCTTTAAAAGCCTGTTACCATGGAAACAGGCAACCAGCATACAGGTCTGATACACAGACAATGGCCTCTCTCTTTTTCCCTCTCTGTCGTGCTCGTTCTGTCACTTTGACTCTCTCTCCACCCTCCCGCTCTGCCCATCTTTTACCCAATTTTTTCCTCCGTTCCTCTCTTGCCACATCTTCCCATTCATTCTGTTTCTTGCCTCGATTTTAATTCATTCATGTCTGTCTTCCCTCTGCAAGGTTTCCCCCTCCTTTCTCTCGCTCTCCCTCTCTTCATTCAGCCTGACGTTTTTACCTCTCCCTCGATTCATTCATGTCAACCTTGTCACCATGCCTCACATCTCATTCTCTCCTTTCATCCCTCTCTCCACTTGTCACGTCATCCCCTTCGCCTCTTTCGCTTCATCCATCTCTGTCTACCTGCGCTTCGTCTCCTTTAATTCCTTCTATCTCTATCTTCTCTTTCTGTCCATCTTTTCCTTCATTTCCTCTGAGCTCAGTTTGTCGATATAGAGCTCTAATGCTCACTAAAACATGGATGCACACTCACACACACACAAATAAAACCCAGGGATATTTGTTATAGCACACAATTAAAAGCAAGCCTTTGCACAAGCATAACTGCTGCTACAACATACGAGCACTGACAGGTGAACACTGATCACCTCATTACAATGCAATGCTCTGCTGGGAAACCTTGGGTCCTGGCATTCACCTGAACACTACTCTGAAACCCACCTAAAGATTATTGCAGACCAAGCACCATGGCAACAGCATTACCTGATGTCAGTGGACTCTTTCAGCAGGATATTGTGCTGCCAGACTGCTCAGAAACAGCTTGAGAAACTCGACAAAGAGTCCAGGTTTTGATCTGCACTCCAATTTTCTTATATCCTCCATCCTCCATCAATAGAGACCACACACTCATAACCCATGGGACCCAAAAGATCTACATCCAGATGTTCCATGTCCAAAGCTGTTTTGGGCAGGCGGTTTCATGGTTGTCTTTGTTTGGTGTAAAATATGTTCCTTGCATTGGTTGTGTCCATTCTTCAAAATAAATGCTCGATGTGTGCAATTAAGCTCATGAATTATAGAGACGGTATACCAAGAAGTGTGGCAGATTCTCGAGAGCAACAACAGTTGTGGGCAAGCTCTGAAGTGAAAGCTACAGATTATGTTGATAGTAAAGGGTAAATACACCTTGATGGCTAATGTTAGTAAGCTTTGGATATTTGGTCAGAAAGTGCTCTTTAGCTCTCATTACTAGGATGATTCTCTGCTGCAGTTTCTGCCAGCAATTGTTGCCATGCAAAGCTTCCTTGAACAATATAAGAACTTCCTTAAATGTCTCCATTTTTGTCTATGTCATACACAGCTCAGTCGACTTCCTACTCGATATGCATCCTAATGCTCCAAGTTAAGTATGCAGAAAATGATGTGAATAATACTGCTAGAATTACAGCTAATCTTGTACATGAAGTGTAGATACACAGCACTTACTAGAACATGCATCTCTGTGACATAAAGAGTAGCAGACAGAAGGGACATAAGCAGACATGAACATAATCTCTTACCTTGCCGAAGCTGCCCTTGCCCAGCACCATCAGGAAGTTAAAGTCGGCCAACTTCATGCGATCCTGGTTGCCGTTGGAGTCAAACCGGGACGCAGCATTGGCAGACTTGCCTTCTGTGTTCTTGCCTGGACCAATCTTAGCTCTCTAGATGGAGTAGAGAGAAAATGGGAACAAAATTAGGACCATAGACTATACAGTTTAAACTAACAGAAGGTTAAGTTGGTACTAATGTAATATAAAACACTGGTAAAAAGTTTGGGTTCACTTACAAATATCTTTATTTAAAAAAGAAAAGTGTTTTTTTCTTTGGATATTAGAAAGAATGCAGTTTTCAGTAACTTCAACATGGCTTCCCTTGTCAAACCCTGAGGCTGCGATCATCTTTTAAATGCAGTCTTTGGTGGTAACATGATACAATGACTGTATTAACATAAAGATTTTGCATAGACATACATTTACATCCAATGCTTCACAAAACAATCAACTACAATTTCATAAGTCACAAAAAGCAACTGTTTAAACTGTTTTTCAAAATTTGGGCCATTTTAATATTTAGAGAGAGAAGTGAAAGTGGCAAGTATGTTTAAAATGTACGTTTATACGCTTTTTTCATTCAGTTTCATTTATTCTGTACAGGAACTTTACACTTCATGCCACACTTTCCATAACAAATATGGCCTCCCTGTGAGTCTGCCACTCTATTCAATCGCAACTGTCACCACTTCCCTTGTTTCTGTCCTTCAACCAGACTCTCTCACTGAAAGTTTTCATAGCATTTCTCATTCTCATGCTCGCCTGTGTCTCTGAGTCTCCATTTATTCATGTCTATCATATCACCACTTCCCCGTCTCTGTCCTCTGTTCACTCTGTACTTCATTTCTAACAATCTCTCAATTTATACTCCGCCTCGACCTTGTCATTCTCCCTTGTCCCGTCTGTCGTAAGAAACTTCCATTATAATCTTATTCTCTACTTTGTTAAGTACATCTTATCTTCTTTGATCTTATCTTAAATTGCTGATCCGCACCGAGGCTCTCTGCACTCCTTCTGTCCTGTGCAGTTGCAGCAATTTCTCCACTGGTGAGTCTTGACAAAGCGAAGCATCCGACTAACTCTGCTGCTCCCTACACTGCTAGTTTGGAGTGATGCAACCCGAACAATTTTCGACTCATCAATGGATAAAACGTTTTATCTGTCTCCATCTGTTCTCTCTCTCACACACACAAACACACACACACAAACAAACACACACAGAGAAACAGCAGAGGTATTTGTGCGCAGCAGAGCATGCTGAAGGCAACACTCTGAAAGCCTACAGAGATTAACGCTGCTCTCTCTGTCTGCAGCCATGTGTCCAAGTATTTTTGTGATCATTATAAAGAATGTGCATGAAAAAGGATGAATGGAAACAAAATGAAAAAAAAGAATGTGATTGAATGTCCTCAAAACTTCATTATATCCTGCATATCATCAACAACACCTAACTACGGAGGTCCTCAGTTTATGACATCCTCGACCTACGGCGTTTCATTGTCACATCAGAACCGGTTACAGATGGGTCTTCGGTTTACAACGTACAGCGTTTTGCCATTACATTGGAACTGGTTATGTGTAACTAGTTGGTGAGCGGTGCAGACGAATACATTATCACGCAGCGCTGTAAGACAGCTTTGTTTACATTTACCGGTTGTACGCCATCTTGGATTGTGCTACATTTGCTAACTTTTTGCCCTTTATTATGGCTCCCAAGCCATAAGAAGTCCAGTTGTAAAAACAGTGCAACATATTCTGTTATCTTCTTGGAAAATGACTCATACATGCAGGAAAGTCATTGGTATTCACGACTTTTCCAAAAAACTGATCGATATTGTGATCCGCATAACGGCTTTGTTTACATTTTCACTGCAGTTCCAACTTGCGGTGAAAATTGACTTATGTCAGGCCGTAGGAATGGAACTCTGACATAAGTCGAGGACCCCCTGTATGGATACTTCAGTTTTGGTAATCTTGCAGTATTTTGACCAGATAAATAACACTAACCAAAAAAGTGCATTGACTTTTAAGATCACACCTGCTGTGGGTTTGCTGTTATAAAAGTGTGGTGTGTGTACACCGCTCTCCCTTCAGTGGGGAGCAAAATCCATTCAGATCAATCCACAGTGTAGTGAGTCTGATGAGAGAGATTGGGCAGACTGTGGTGGTCCGAACATCAGTGGTGTAGCTGAAGGCCGAAATGTCTTGCAATAAGCTCTTAATGTGTTTTTTTGAGAAGTCAAACTCAACTGAACGGAGCAGAAAAAAGAGTCTTCACTGCAAATGAAAGTAGCTTTTAAAGTAAAAAGAAAAAGCATTTTTGTTCCTTAACTTCCTTTAAGTAACATTTTGAGTTTGACTGGGCCCATGTGTGTGCGCGCATGTGTCCAACATGCATTATTTATTACTTGTATGTGCAATTCTGGATGAAGTGAAATGGAGGCATGGAGCTCATGTTACCAAAGTGAAATTTCTCCGTCTGTCTCTGTGTCTTTCTGTCTCTCTGCTATCTCTCTGAGAGCTTCACCCCAGAGGTTTTGTGCATCTGTGTGTGTTTGTGTGTATTTGTGAGCGTGTGTGTGTGTGTGTGTGTGTGTGCGTGTGATAGCTGCCCCCCTGAGAATTTGTCTCAGTGAAAGTCTGAGGACCGTGACCTTGAGGAGATGAGGGGAAAGAAAAACAGATAAAGAGGGAGAAACACACAGGGGGGCACTGAAGGTGACAGAGGACAAAACAGATAAGTGAAGGAGAGAGAGGGAGGCAAAATCAGGAGGAGCGAGGAGAAAAGGGAGAGAACGGGAGGATAAAAGGATATAATACCCTCCCCATGAAGCTAACAACTCTTAAAAGATTCTGTTTTGCTGCTCTAAATCACGATGTGGGCCTGCAGCAGAGGAGACTGTTTCATCCTCCATATCATGAGTGCTATCAATCTTCTCATCTCACCATCAGCAAGAAAATTATTAAGCGGGTTTCCAAATGTGACACTCTTCCTTTAAATCATGGGAAGAAAACATCACACTTGGAAGAAGAAACATATTTTCAGCAGCATTTCATTTTTCTTCTTTTGTTTCATTATCTATCTTGCAAGAAAATCTTTCAGATAAACACTTTTAAAAACTCAAGTCTGTCCTGCAGAGTTTAAAGCAAGAACAGCAGAGGATAGAAAAGCAGATTTATCCTCAATCGTCACTACTAGGGCTGCATGATACTGACAAAAATTCACACTGGGATATTTTATGATTCTGCTATATATTTTGCAACATGAAAATACGGGAATTTTCACCAGATTGCTTGAAAGAATTATTGTAAAATGATTAGGGTGATTTTAGAGGGAAGTGAATTTGCATCGATTTTTTTTTTACAAACTTTACACTTTTCAAAACGTTACTGTGAGGACGTTTTTGTGTAGGAATTGTTTTGAACCTTTCTCATACGATGTAAAATATTGTTGTGCTTTAGATGCCATTCATTAGTTGTGCTGCCTCGAGTAGTGGAAACAATTGCTGCCGACAGAAAACCTATTTTTGGTCAACATCATGGCATGTTTATGGCCAAAATGACAATAGTGAATATTTTGATCAATATTGAAGTAAGCATATTTACTAGAATTACTGTGTTTATTGCATTTTTATTTTAAATAATGAAGGTTCTGCTTTACCTTTCATATTAGGCTCCATTCCTGATAATATCTTTGCATCAAAATGAAACCTAAAATAAGATTCTTCTTCCCCTGAATTCAACACACCTCCTGGATTTAAAAAATAAACGAACTGTACACAAAATTCCTCACTGAACATCTGAATACTGACTGACACTACATTTTATGTAGTTGTTCTCTGAACATGGAGGCTATGGTAGAATCACTAGCAAAATCTCTCGTCTGGACCAAGGGTATGACCTAAAACAACTTTTTAAAGACTGAAATGAGTTTCTGTGGGTGTCAGTATTGCACGTTCATTTACTTGTAGGAAGCCACTGATCCAATTTGCAACCAAATCTTCTTTTTTAGTGTTTCTCTCCTGTTCGTCACCTGTTTCGCCTTTCACATGTGGAGCCTACATGTCAAGAAGCTCTGTGTCTTGCAAAAAAGCACAACAAAAATCTGCGTACATTATGTTTTATCAGACAGACGAATCTTCTAGTGGGAATATGATAATCGTGTGAGTATTCTTTTCGTATTGATCAACAATGAAACTTCACTGTGAAGTCTCTGTGAATGCTCTTAGGCCATCATTTATTATCCGTATGTGTATTTCATGGACCAGAATATTTGTTGCTGTGGAACTATTTCTGTTAGTAGAGTAACTTTCCGGTAGCTCTGCATAATTGTTGAAGAATTGCCTAAAGCAGGGATGCCAAACATGCGGCCTGCAGGCCTATAACTATAGGCTATAGGCTATATTTATTTAAAATAATTTCTAGACCATGACAAGTTGTTTCAGAAAGTGAAATATTATATTGTTATTTTGTCAATTTGTGTCTCATTTTTGCAATATTTTGTTTTGTTTTTCATCTGACTTTTGTCGTTTGTCTCATGTTTTTGTTGTTTTGTTTCTTGTTTTGGACATTTTGTGCTTCCTTTTTATCTGGCTTGTGTTTTTTGTCTGATTTTTGTAATTTTGTGTTGTACTTCATTTGTTGTTTTTGTGTCATTTGTGTCATTTTGTGTTTTTTGTCTCGCTTCTGTTGTCCATTTTTTGTTTTGTCTCTCGCTTTTGTCAATTTTGGTCTCGTGTCATTTGCCCATTCTGTTGTAACTTTGTAACTTTTGTCTTATTTTTTGTCTCTTTTGTTTTGTTTTTTGTTGTTTGTCTCATTTTCTATCGTTTTGTGTCTGTTTATTTTATGCTTTGTCTTGTTTTTTTCTTTTTTCATCTGACTTGTCATTTTGATCATAAAGTAAAATACTACATTGTTCTGTTCCAGATACCTGGCTGTGACAAAAAATTTTGTGCCTTTTTGTTGATACACTGTGATTTGTAAGTTGTAGTGTGTAAATGATGAACTGAGGCATAATGTTGTTGAAACTGAACTTATTTTTCTAAAGAAACTTCAGCTTGTTCATAATGTTTTGTAAAAAGATAGTTCCTTAAATGTGAATATTTTCAGAATGTACTTTTTTGCACTAAAACAAAGAAAAACATTTGGATTTGTGGTTATTCATAGGTCATTTTGCTGTGATTTTACTGGACACTTTAGATCAAACGTGGCTGAATGTGGCCCCTGAACTAAAATGAGTTTGACACCCCTGGTCTAAAGGGTCAAAAGTCTGAGGCAAACCAGAGAAGAACTCAGTGTTCTTACATAGTATGGAGACTGACAACAGAGTCACATTTACATCTATGTACAGAAAAGATATTCCTGACTGTTCACATTAAAGACGATTACATTTCTACTTCTCCTTTGAAAATCTAGATGACCTCTGTTATTAAATTCAATTTGTCTGCAAAGTGTTAAGTGCTTTCTGGGTTTAAAGATGACATCCTAAACAGTCGATGCTAAAACGATATATCGTGTAGGCCTTCTTCACTTTGTGACTAACACAATTTAGAAGGAGTCTCTCATATTTGTGGCTTGGTATCAGCAAGACAGAAGGAGAAGAGGAAAAGAGAAGGGATAAAAAGGAAAAGCACAGAGTGGGGTTATCCTCACTACTGCCAAATGTGTTAATGAGTGGGCCTACTGGTCAGCGCACACACATTCATACACACACACACACACAATCACACACACGTCTGGACCTGCAGTGTGCCAGACCGGATGGTACTATAAGTGTGCCTGCCAACTGCTAACAGCTCTCCCAGAGTGGCCCTCACTCAGACACACACAGATGCATAGTGCTCACACACATTCACAAACCTTCCATGCCGACACACACACACATGCACACACACCTCAAACTTCTGCCGTAGCTCCTCGTTGCCCTCCTCCCCCTCCGGAGCGACGGGAACGTTGAAGTACTCGCCTTCTTCCTGGGAGAGCAGCTTAAACCTGAAGAGACAGAATATTTCCAGTCAAATCAATTCCCAATTAGTTTATACAATATAGGTGTTTAAATGTTGCCATTAGCCGAAGCTGCTGACAGTTAGCGCGCCGCTTTAAAGTCCTAAAGAATAATCAGGTGATCATTTAGTAATTCGTTCTCCTTCATGGTGATCTAGCAGAGCCTGATGGAGATGAGCCCATAACACAGCTGAGACGATACACAATCAATAGAATATAATTTTTCATATTAGCCCACATTTGGTCCACTAAAGCTGATGCCACTCTTGGCTCAACCTCATACCTCTCGGCATAAACACCACACTGAGCACTTGTGCTGGGTGTTAATGGATTCAGTAACATAGATCTCAGCTCTTTACTTTAACACTGCTGATAACGTTTTAGATTTAGTTTTTCTCAGGAAATCTGGGATCTCAATCCTCAATCAGTTAGACTTTCAACAACCAAGAGATCAGATCTGTATTTTAAAGCTTATCCAAGCTAAAATATTGCACAGGTAGACAATATAACCGGCAATTTCTGTGCAGCAGCGTGCTTGTTTTGAACCCTTGGGGGTAGCAGAAATAACCTGTGTACACAACCCAGACATGGTATCAACTTTAAAGTTGATAAGGCAAAGTTGCTGGCAAACAAATTCTTATTTGCACATCCAGCAGACATGAAGCAACACCATTTATCTGGAGCTAAGTTTCTGGCAAGTATTTGACTTTATAGCTGCTAAATGCCCACGTTCACCAGCAACAGCTTATCGAATCTGGAGACAATCCAAGTAGCGAACCGAAGCTGTAAGCCAAAGGAATGAACCGAGAGACGCTATAACGTTCTGTAGGAGTCAAGAGGAAGCTGCCTCTGTGGAGTCTGTGAGTGACCCTGTTCACACTCAAGCGGTAATTTGATTCATTGTTAATAAGACAATGCTGATTAGAGTCAGAGGCCTTTGCACATCTGAGCAAATCAAAGGGAATCAAACAGTGCAACCATTTTATGAGATCAACAAGCATGAAGCTTTACACACATTTAAATATATATCAAAGTAAGATTACGCTACAAGCTCAACTCTTTCAAACACTATTTCAAATACCACCCACAGAACATATAAAAACATAAAGAGTTTTATTTATTTTGTTTATTCCACTCTCTCTCTGCAGCCACTGTGAGGCTTTGGAGCTGCACGGAGACGTAGCGGATGAAAGCCTACACTCGCACAGGTTCTCTCTGAATATCAGGCTTTTAATGGCATCTCTCCACATCCACCATTCCACCTCAAATGCTGGCATCTCATTAAAAAGCCTGACAGGGCAGAGTCAGCAAAACAAGAGGAAGATAGAGAGATATAGAGGCTGGGCTACAGAGAGAAGAGGGAGTGAGGGTGGTGAAGAGATAAAGAAGCCGAGATAAAGAGACGGGCTAGAGTTGCTCTGGCACCGAGTACAACCAGAATAAAAAAAGAGGAGCTCCGACTAAAGTATTTCTCCCACAGTGCAGTAATGAACAAGGTCACCTTCACTCTCCCTCCTCCTCTACTGGTGCTCTGCCTCATGTCTTTCTGCTCCCTCTTTCATTCATCCCTTCATTCCTGCTTTCATCTCACCATCCGTCCACTCCTAGTTTCTGGAGCTCTGAGATGCCGAAGGACAGCGATCCCATGAAGTCGTTGCGGCTGGTCAGGTCCCAGTCCCACACCTCCACAGACAGACGGCGGTCTTTGTCGTACTCCTTCAGGTGGCTGGATTGTTAACAGAGATAAATGTACAGTTAGTGGGTTTAATATTGCAGCCCTATCTCATTAAAAATGCTTTAACTTTTACTGCACATGAGAGAAATCTTGGATTCCTCATTTACAACAATCTGCAGCCGCCTGCCATCATTTCTCTGATAATCACATTCATAAATACAAGAAACATAGTAATAATTGTCTGGAAGGTTTTCATAAATTCATTCACACTGCATGCATGAACCAGTTTATTAACACTCATCTTTCATCTCTTATTTTCATTTGTTGGATGGATGCAAAAAGTGCCTTTCAGACTGAACATCTGCAGCGAGACGCCTGCAATTGATAATCTCAGTCTTCTCTCATGCAAACTGTGATGAGGCTTATTAAGGATGTTATTGGAGCCAACTGCAGCAAACAAGCCCATAAGCAAGATTTTACAAATATGAGAAGCCAGATGTTTTTATCTGAGCGCCAGCGGTTACACACGCTTGGAAAGATGAGCATCATGTGCTGGTCTCAAAACACTGCACTGAGTGAATGAGAGCAATGAAAGAGGAGAATAAAAGATAAATGCAAAGGGAAAAACAGACTGATAGGTGAATGAAATAAGAAACTTGCTGTGATAAAGCCTTACAATTTAAAGGTCTCATTCCAGGTGGGGTTGAGACAGCATTTTATGGTCTTGGTCTTCTGTTTACTCTCGCTGCGAGGATCTGGGATCAGTTTGAGCTTCACATAGGGGTCTGACAGACCGTTGGGGTCCATGGGAACCAGGTTCCTGGCCTCTTTGACTGAAAGGACAAACAGAAAGACAAAAAGAAGACAGCAGAAGAGAGGAGGGAGGTGAGAGAAGGAAAGAAGAAAATGAAATTAAAAATCATTTCAAGTAGCAACATGAGTTACTTCATCGATGAATAAAAGCCGTAACAGAAAGCTAAAACATTTAGAAGTTTCCATAAACTGAGACAAAAATCGAGGCAACTCACAGAGAGTGAAACATAGAATATGTTGGACTTTTGCATACAAAAAAGAGCAAATGTAGGTAAACACAACCTTAACAGTTACTTAAGTAAAATGAACAGTAAGCCTCCTGTTACCCCTTGAACCCAAGAAGTCATTAGGGGTTTGATCTTCAAAAAAAAAAAAAAAAAAGCCTGACCAAATGACACCATTTATCAGAGCCAGAAACTATAAACAATCATTGGATATTTAATTTCGCGACAGTTCTTAAACTACTCATTTCTGCTGTAAACAACATGTTTCACTGAACATTTTGCCAAAAAACAAGTTTGCACTAACCAGATTCTGTAAAAAAAAAAAATTGCTGTGGATTATAAATGACAAGCTACTACTGACTCAGCTGCAAAACAGTCGTGACAAAAAAAAAGTGGGATTTTTCAATTGAACTGGGATGAACTGCAGGATGTGTTTATCCAAAGCAGAGAGCAGGCAAGTCTAGAAACAACTTTAAAATGCAAGTAGCAAAATATCGATACTATGTGGATGTATCACATTTTCCTTACTTCTAGCATTAATGGCATAATCAAGTTATACATTATCCATGGTTGTGCTGTTTCTATACAGATGCAGGACTTTATATTGCAGGAAAAATGAGTCTACAGTGAGTATAACTGTGACATGGAGCTGTTTGGTGCTTTTAGTTCAGAGGGTTAAAGTGAAGAAAATAATCCTAATAACCACTTTAATACATTCATGGTAAAAGTTCTAACTACAAACCACTCACTGTGCAGATTATTGTTTATTAAATATCATAATAAAGAATGAAACTCAAGTCAAGAAGAAAATGGTGACAATAAATGTCACCACTTCACTGCTTCATGGATGATTATTTACCTACTGGGTAAAGCTGCAGTGGATGGTTCTGCTAGAAAGATAATTATTTACCACACGTTTAAACTACATAAATAGAAAGGTGTCAGTGATAAAACATTATTTGCATCCATATTTAGGTTGCTAGATTTTATTTTAAGCCTTATGTGTACGTGTGTGACCTAAATTCTGAGAGCGCTTCCTGTCGGTAATGTATTTACCAACTAATTCTCCCCCTGAAACCAACAAACAAAACAAGCCACGGTGAACTTGAGGGACACACTCAAACACACCAGAACCCCTTGTTGCATTGGAGGTTACAGCTTTGGGGTTGCCAGATCTGTCTGTAATGACCATGTAGACAGATGAAGGTTGCCAGTTCCAACACTAATCCTCCTTTTGTGGCTTTCTATTATTGGACTGTAATTGTATTCCAGCGGTGTAAAATCCCCTGTGAGTGGAGTGTGTGTGTCAAACTGTGCGTGTGTGTGTGTGTGCAATTATTGTTGCTGGTCAAGTTGTGAGGTCACATCCAATTACCAGAAGCAGGGCTGCTGTGTCTTAAGCAGCTCACTGGGGTAGCGTTCAACACAAATAAACACACAAGAACCTTCCCTCCCACACACAATAATACACACAATACCCACAAGTACTTAGCAGATGAAGCTCAATAATTTGTGTTTTGTAGGAAATGACAAAGGAAAAAGAATGGTGGAGGAAACTATGAAAGGCTGAGGTGATGATGTGCAATATCGCTTAGAAATTATGCTAGGACAAACTGTTGGGTCATGTACCACATGGCCAATAGTAAAAGCACATTAGATTCTCATAGATGGAGTCTTGTCCTAACTCTCTGCAAAATCAGAAATTAAAAAAATCTGAACTTGTAAGAACTTATCTGGATATTTTTTAATCAATAAAAAGTTGCAAAAATGAGATATACTATAATGCACTGCTCTGAGTAGCAGCAAGTCCATGTAGCTCTGTAGGCACACGTTTCTTTAGTGGTGTTTGCACATTATTTCACAAATTAATTTCCCTATTTTCCTAATCAATCAATCAATCAAATTTTATTTCTATAGCCCTTTTCAACAGCCCAAAGGGTGACTAAAGTGCTTCACAGTGAAAAACAAGACAATAACTTAAAAACAATACAGTAATTTAAAATCGGACAAACAATCACACTCGCACTCACACCTACGGGCAAATTTAGAATAATCAAATAACTTCATCATATTTTTGGACTGTGGGAGGAATACCCAGAGGAAACCCACGCATGCAAAGGAAGAACATGCAAACTCCATGCAGAAAGATCCCGGGCAGGCCGGGATACGATCCAGGGATCTTCCGCTGACTGGATGACCTCAGAGCTCTTTTTTGGTCCTTTAAAGTTAAAAGCTCAGACAAATAAAGTGGAGCAACACCGTTAAGAACTTCAAAAGCGAACAATAAAAATTTAAAAGGAATTCTTGGCTGGACTTGAAGCCAGTGAAGAGCATTAAGGACTGAGGTGATGTGCTCACGTCTGGGGGTGTTTGTTAAAAGACACGCTGCAGCATTTTGCACAAGTTTCAGGCAGCGCATTGCAGTAGTCCAGTCATGAACTAATGAAAGCATGAATGATTTTTTCAAAGTCGGTACGGTTTAAAAAAGGCTTGACAATTGAAAGGAACTTGCTCTGACATCAGTGTCAATTTGTTTGTTAAATTTCAAGTCTCTGTCAAATATCACCCCAAGATTTTTGACTGCAGGTCTCAAAGTCATTGAACCGAAACTTGATACATCAGTATCAGCACCCCAAAACACAAAGCATTCAGTTTTGTCCTCATTTAAAAGCAAAAATTTACATGTGTGCAACTGGATACCTTAAATTTCCCCAAGGGGATGAAGAAAGTATCAACCTGTGAGCTGTCAAGATGCACTTCTACATTGCTGTCATGCCTGCATAAGCAAATAATAAAAGTAAAACACACAAAAAAAAAAATTTAAAAAAAAAATCTAATTCCTTAACTCAAACTAAAGAGTTCACCTCTGCAGCTCCAGTCTACACAATTAACATAACACAATTAACACCCAAATGTAATGATGGCTCATACCTCACAAAAACATCCTGATGGGTTCATGCTCAGAAGCTTTAATACAAATAATTCCACCTTAAAAACCTGCAATCTGTGCTGAACAGCTGACCTGCCAGGTGTGTAGGAGAACACTATTTACCATGAGATCCAGTGCTAATGAAGATACTGTTGCTGTGGCGCGCATCACTCTCAATTTAAAGCTGCACTGATCATTTCTTCTGCTGTCTGATACTGTAGGTATTTATTAAAGTCAAAGGAAAATTTCTGACACACAGCATTTGCATTCAGCAAATTCTGAATAACATTATTGTAAGATTCAGGCATTAATCTACCACTTTGTCTGAGTCACATTAATTACTCTATTTTGACAGACGTGTCCATATATTATGTAACAGATATCTGTGGGTGGTGTAACGCTACCTGGACACACGCCAGGGCTTCATCAACCCTGACTGGGTGACCTGAAATTCCCGATGAGTCCAGGAAACATCGCCGATGATGTGTTCAGGTGCATTAAGATGACACACTCTATGTCAAAAGGAGTGCAATCGATGTGAGGGAGAGGTACAACCAGCAATAGACATGACAGTTGATTTGTGATGCTGCACAGTTCTGGGTGTTTGCACCTCTGCTGACTGAAGAGACACAAACTGAGGCTTTTGAACCCTCAGCATTTTTGATTCTGCATCAATCTCTGTGTGAATAAAAGCTCTACTCACTGTAAAGAGTAACTTCACTGCCTGTAAAACATTATTCTCTCCTCTATCCAATACTTGACATTGGGCTTCTCTCTGTTACATTTGTACTAAAGACAAGGGATATGTGGTGCTCTGGATATTCAGGGGAAGGACTCAGTGGTGGCGCTTAGACAGGGTTAACAAACTGGGGAACATTATTAAACATCATCGACACCCTCTTAAAACATTGGCCTAAGTATTTTTTTCAGGTTTTTCAGAAAACAGAAAAAACTGAACCACACCACATTGAACCTTGACCAAATCCATTATACTACAGGAGTGGAATCGCATTATCTGTTCAACTGAGGATGTAGGCGATTTGACCAGAGGTGGCCATCATCATGAGGTGATGATGTAGGCAAAACAATAACTGTTTTCAAAAACTGACTGGGGCCATTATTTTAGGAAATTGACGAAACACGTTTGGCATCGTACACTACCACAGAGGAAAAGAAAATTCAAAAAGATCTCAAAAATGAGATCTGCGTGACACCAAACTGAGACTAAGGTTTATTTCTCCTGTGTCTCATTTTTTTTCTCCAGAGCAATAACATGCACTAAATCTCAGTTTAGTCTCCTTTAAAGTTTCAGAAGAGATCTCAACAAGCTCTAACATAATTCTCAGAGTTTCTCAACTTTTGTGTCTCTTTGTGATCTCAGGCAGAGAAATCAGAGATCTCTCTAAAAACTCAATCTATTCTCATCCCAGCTTCAGTTCATGCATCTCATACTAAGCTCAGACAGAACAAATGAAGAGATCTCCTCAAGCGCTCATTGAATTCTCAGACTCAGATCAACGTTTTGGTTGTTTTTAACCATCTATCATGTTGACTTTATTAATCCACATGATATTTTTTTAAATTATGGATTAATGTACGCAAAATGAATTGATTGAAAGTTTATGCTTGTAGGCTGCAAAGACCTTCTGCTTTTATAGTAATTACATGTTCTATGAATAATCTTAAGTATTCCATAACATGTAATTCATTTTTTTTTTCATGAACCACATAAAACGAATTGTAAAATAAAAACAAGAGCAATTTATTGGTAACTTGAGGGCAATAAAGTTACTATTTCAACAAAGTACAATATCAGAATAAAGCCCTGTTTATTTGTCACTTAAAAATACTACTACCACTACCATTGCCTCCAATAGCGGACACATTTGTGAATATAGTTAGGAAAATAACTATCAAAAAAAGTAAACAGAATGCCACACTTTTGATATTTGCATTGCGGAAATTTCATTTCACACAATGCCAGCAAAAAACATGGTAACAATCTGTTACAACAATCTGGACATCTCAAAATCAATAATCTAACAATATTAACACATGTATCACCACGGTGGGCAGCATGGGTCAGTGGGTAGAGTGCCGTCTTGCGACCAGAGGGCTGCGGTTCCATCCCCGTGCTCATTTTGAGGTGTCCCTGAGCAAGACATCTAACCCCTAATTGCTCCTGATGGGTTGTGTGTGTGTGTGTGTGTGTGTACTTGTACTTGCTACATGGTGAGTACCATTTTCTGCATTTAACTATCAAAGTGAGGACATTTTTACAAAGTGAGGACATTTTGGCCGGTCCTCACTTTGAAACAGCCATGTTTGAGGGTGAAGACTTGTTTTTAGAGAACAGGTATGAATTGAGGTTTGGTTAGGGTTAGGGTAAGGATTAAGTTTAGGCAATCAGTTGTGATGGTTAAGGTTAGGGTAAGGCTCTAGGAAATGCATTACGCTTATGGATGTCCTCACTAAGATAGAAGTACAAACATGTGTGTGTGTGTGTGTGTGTGTGTGTGTGTGTGTGTGTGTGTGTGTGTGTGTGTGTGTGTGTGTGTGTGTGTGTGTGTCTCACATGTAGCTCCAGTATTGCTCATTTTCTTTTCCAGAGGAGAAATAAAGGAGCCATTAAAAACACTGTATTGAGATTAGCAAGGTATCTCCCAGAAGTCTCAAGTATGACTCCCTCTAATTATCCTGTCTCACCTATTTATCCTAGTGAATTTTAGGAGAAACATACGAGAAACATTTTAGACAAAATAGAAACTAAAATGAGGCTGACATGAGAATCTCAAATTTGTCTCCTGAGCTGTAGAAGAGCAAGCTTTGAGTAGTAAAATTTTCCTCTGGGACCATTCAAAAATTTAGAGTCACACAAGTTATTTCATGTCTTTTATGAAAACTCACATTTTTATTCATGTGCTAACACAATTACACAAAGATTTTTTAAATCATCAATTAGCTTTTCAACACCATTAGCTAAAACAATGTGTCATTAGAACACAGGAGTGATGGTGCTGGAAATGTTCCTCTGTACCCCTATGCAGACATTCCATTAAAAATCAGCCGTTTCCAGCTAGAATAGTCATTTACCACATTAACAATGTCCAGACTGGATTTTTGATTAATTTAATGTCATTTTTATTGAAAAAATATGTTTCCTTGAAAAATAAGGACATTTCTAAGTGACCCCAAAATTTTAAAAGATCGTGTATATTTTCTCAGTAGTGAAGGGAAACAACCTGCCTGAAGAATGCATTGTTACGCAATAGAAAAAATGGCTTACAGCTATCTGAATGACTTCATAAAAAAATAAAAAAAATAAGGAGATATCAGTTTCTCTGCCACCCCAGTGTGAGTAATGGTCTCTGCCTGGCCACCCCTATAAAAAAATTGTCTGGCTCCATCACTTGAGAGCAGATAAAACATTCTAGTTCCCAATCTCAAAAGACACTGGACAACTTCTGAGCAGGAGTTTGATTCATGAGTCAGCGCTGCGTACAAAAGTGAGACTAACTCTCTGTTTTGCCCCCAACTCAGATTTAAGAACACTTCAAATCTACAATCTGATTTTTTTCTTTTCCTGAAAGATGATGAAAAATACATCCAGAAAAGTAAAAACTGAAACATAACTTCTTATTCAATGGTCAGTAACATTCAAGCAAAAACGACAGTCCCTCACAGATGTGCACACAGACAGCTGCAGACTCCACAAATGCATTGTTGTTCTAATTTTACAATTTTCTAGTCTGCTTCATACATGTGCAGTAGATCTGCATGTATCTGTTCCATGCATGCACACAATTAATCACATCAAAACGGCTCATTTTTTTTCTAGTGCATGCACAGTTGCGGGTCATTCCATAATCAGAGGACATTTTGTGTCCCACTCGCTAAATTTCAAATAATCCTTGTACAAAATACTAAAACATGCAGTTGTTGTGTAAATCTAAAAAACTAGGAGAGAAGAATGTTTGAATTTTTTTTAAAATACCAAATAAGTCTGGAGTTCCCCCTATAATTCCATTTCCAATGTTCTTTTTTTGGTAGCATTTTTTTTCATTGAAGTCTCTTTCAATTGCGGGTACATTTTTTAAATCAACATAATATTTTAAATAATAATTATTATGCATGGAATGTGTGTTCCATAACAACCCTGTTAGTATAACCCTTTTAGCTGGCAGGCGAAGAAGAAAGCAGTGAATCACATGATACGCTGGAATTAACATCATCAACCAGCTAAATATCTAGCTTCTCCTCCTGAGAAAAAACTAACATGGGCTAGCAACCTTGCTACTGTGATTAGAGTAGGGTTAGCAAATAACAGGTAAAACATGGGAAAAAATGGCACCATTGATGTGTAAGCTGAGCCAATCAAGCCTTTGATATTTTACTACCTAATATTGATGAATATGTAGCAGTAAACTGTAAAAGAGAATATTATATTTTTCAAAAAATTTGAAGCCCAAATGTCCCCAAGTTCTGGAATGACCCTTGTAGTATAGCGGCTCCACAGTTACAAAAAAATTGAAGGGTATGCATATGACCTCACTATGCCTTGCATTTGTCATCTCATGACAAAATTATGTAATTTGGAACCAAGTGGAACCTTGTGTACTCACAGATGTTTAACCTACAACACTAGTCTTCATGAATGTGGCCATAATTGTAGTCACTTCCCTCCAAAGCCACATGGACTGATGCGCTACACACTAGACCATCATGAACACTTACAGCTCCTCTCTGTTTACAAGAATTAAGGCTTTACCCCAAATCTGAGTCAGTCAGATTAAAATATACATGCGCTAGTCCAGTAATACTGCCAGGTCTTGAGTCTGTGTGTCAAGACATCTAATTCCTGATCTCACGGACTCAGTACCAGCTTTGATCTCCTGGAGAAAGTTTTGTTCAACAAGTAGTGCAAATGTGAACTGAGAAGTAGAAGAAAAAATCAGCATGTATTGCTACTTGTTTCAGCCAAGGTTAGTAAAAAGGCTGTTTTATACTGAAAAAAAAAGTCCCGCACACTGCTACGATAAAACTCAAACTCCTTTTTCAGAGTTAACAGCTGAAATGCTGTGGGGAACATGCAGCAATGCTTCAAACCAGGATGGAAAGAAGAGCTTCCCAGTGAGCTCGCACTGTGAGAAAACCTCAAGATGTCAGAAAAATGAGGTCTTCATGCTGTTAAAGCATTATTCTACGCTAAGCTCCGAGAGGTTAACCACAGCACAGACCCACGGGCAGCATTAAACCCTCAGCGGAGCAGAGCAATAAATATTAGATGATGCCTGTTAAAGTGACCATCAAATGTCGGTTGAATAGAGTGGGTAGCATGCCAAATAGTCTCAAAGAACGTTTACAGTAAATACACGAGGATGTGTGCCTTTTTTTGTGTTCTGCTTGTGCACGTACGGGTGTGTAATGGCCATGTGACTCTGTATGCATGAGTGAAATTATCGCTAGCATACGAAACGCGCTAATTGCAAGGAACACGCAGGGGTCTGTGTGGAGATAAGAGTGCAGTAACAGCAGAATACCGGATGGCCACAGCTGCGTGGGTGTGGGCAGTGCACCTTCTCCCTCGTGAAACAGCCTCACTGAAGCTTTGTAGGATTCCTATGCTCTGTCCAGCTTCTTCTTTCTGGCATATAAACACCGAAGCCTTTCCAGAAAAAGTAATTGTGGCTGATGACAGCATTCATGAGTTTGCACGGGCTAGTTTATGCCTCACAAAACAGTTCTTTGGGATGTTTCTTGAGGCAGTTTTTTGCAGTGTGACAGTGTACATATCCCTGCTGCTGACTGGAACAAAATCTATGCACAAAGTAACAAAGGTTTGTCAGCAGAACATTGCACTGCACTCAGATGATCAACGTTATTCGCTTCACCTGCCAGTGGTTTTAATGTTGTGGCTGATAGGTGTAGTTTGGCTTGTCTGGACAGCTGACAACACAAAGATGTTTTAAAATCTGAACTGAACTGAACGCTGTAGTGCCATATTTAATGGCTGTTTAAAGACAGATATTGACTTGATTCTCGTTTTAGCTTCCGTATTTGTACTTGTGTTGCCGGTCTAGCTAAATCAGAAATCACAAAAGACTGTCAAATGACACAGATCAACTTTCCACATATTCTTCATTTGGTTTACATACTAACTTACTAGTGCCAATAACATATTATGAATAAATCTCTGGTTTCCATGAGTATTCAGTAGTCTCTCAGTGACTCTGGTGTTTTATGCAACATTATGAATACCTGGATAAACACAAGTCTAATCTGGTCAAACTGAAGGAGCATAGTAGAGCCTGAATTCAGCTTTTAGGGAGAGGTAATGCATTAAACCACAACTCAGTCCTGATTCTGTTACATATTTAATTACTGACTTTGAACATCCATCCATTATCTGTACACCACTGAATCCTCATTAGGGTCATGGAGGTGCTGGAGCCTATCCCAGCTGACTTAGGACGAAGGCAGGGCACACCCTGGACAGGTCACCAGTCTGTCACAGGGCTACATATAGAGACAAATAAGCACACTCACATTCACACCTACGGACAATTTAGAGTAACCAGTTAACCTCAGCTTGGACTGTGGAAGGAAGCCGTAGTACTCAGAGAAAACCCACATATGCACAGGGAGAACATGCAAACTCCATACAGAAAGATCCCGGGAAGGGAAGGCGGGGACGCAACCCGGGATCTTCTAGCTGCAAGGTGAAAGTGCTAACCACCAAGCCATTGTGCAACCCTGAATTTGAAGAGTAATTCTTTTTTTTTTAAAATAATTTATCATAGTTAAGTCTTGAGTTAAATCAAGAAGTCAGCAGGTGTGGAGAGGTGAGAGAAGAGTCGGGTTTGAGCTTCTCTTTTCATTTCAACTATTCTGTCACTATTTTAGCTCTATGAAAACCTAGAAGAGACTGAGATCTGTAATCATGCACTACTATCCTGGCTTCAGCACAACTACAAACAGTTTGAGTCGGACGACATGTCGAACACAGTAGTTCTTTCAGAATACACTCTTGCTATTAGGCAGTTTGGATGCAGCATAGCAGGAGAAGGGCATCTTTAAGCCCCTCATTCAGCGTCCCACTGCATTTTCCCTGCTGAAGTGTCCTTGAGCTATGGAAGCTGACTCTCCTCCATTTCCATGGGCGCTGTTCTGCCTGTGACTCTGAGCTCTGATCTCCCAATGAAAGGGAACGGAGGTGAATTAAAATTGATCAACTTGATGTCGTTTTACATCCATGTCAATTGCTTTGATTAAATCTACAAATGGAGTCCACAGCACAAATGCATTTCTCAGTGCAGCAGCCATTTCCACCAGATCCAGCTACGTTAAGTGGGAGAATAATTCCTGGTGGTTCTGCAATTCATTCTCTGTGGTGGCAGTTTTTTTCCCCCTCCGCCTCACTGCAATGAAGCTACTGGTGGCTCCACACTGACCCCTGTGGACACAAATCAGTACTACTCCTGCTGACTGAACCCTGTAAAGCATTACCTCACTTAAGGTGATTTATTGCATCTGCCCAGTAACAAGAACATCAACATAAAATCAGTGCACTCTGTAACACAAAACACAATTTTGAGTGTGCATGTATTAATGCATCCTAAGATAGGACACATGAGACTAAACTGTGTATAATAAGCACATTAGCTGCTGATTTTTTCTTGATAGTTTTTACAATTTAGCTTAACTGTACTCTGCTCTGTTGTGTAGCACTAGTGGATTCTAGCATTTACTGCTGTCCCAGCAGTTTGTGTGTGATAAGTCTGCTCTCTTATCATTTCCCATAGTAACTAGCAGCTAATGATCAGTGTATGAGCGTGGGAACCAGGAAGAGAGAACAGTGAGGAAGAGAGCGAGAAAGAAAAACAGCAATGAAACCCAGTGAAAGACGCTGCACAGAAAACGGTCTACAAGCAGAAACGGGCATAGATATGCATCATAGTAAGCTTCCGCTATGCTAATGTTCTCATAGATGAACAGATCCTGCATACTGATCATACATGACGTGCCATTATGTCAATTCATTCTCTTGTAGACTGCAGCAGTAGAAATCCTTTAAATCACGTCTGCCTTTTAAATTCAGGCAAAATCAAGTTTTCATTTATTTACACTACCGTTCAACAGTTTGGGGTCACCCAGACAATTTCATGTTTTACACGAAAACTCAAAGCTCGGCCATTATACTATTGGGGCAGAATTGCATGATCTATTCAACAGAGGATGTAGGCAGTTTTACTAGAGTTGGCCAGCAGCATGACTAGATGATTTAGGAAAGACAACAATTTTTGTCAAAAAATGACTTAGGCCATTGTTTTAGGAAGGTGACGAAACATGTTTGACATCATACACTACTGTCCCAAAGTTTGGGGTCATCCAGACAATTTCATGTTTTCCATGAAATTTCACATTTTAATTCACGAGCTGACATAAATGCACAAGAGTTTTCTTATCATCAATTAGTCTTTCAACACAATTAGCTAAAACAATGCAGCATTAGAACACAGGAGTGATGGTTGCTGGAAATGTTTCTCTGTACCTCCATGTAGATGTTTCATTAAAAATGCGCCGTTTCCAGCTAGAATAGTCATTTACCACATTAACAATGTATAGACTTTATTTCTCACTAATTCAATGTTATCTTCATTGAAAAAAGCAGCTTTTCTTTCAAAAATAAGGACATTTCTAAGTGACCCTATACTTGTGAGCGGTAGTGTACATATTGTTGGTGGTTGCACTGCTAAAAAGGCAATTATAAAATCTTACTTATTACTGAGCTCAGGCTCCATATATTTTCACTGAAAATGGGTTTTACACTTCAGATTTTAGACACAGTCAGATGTCAGAGGTTCCTTTAATGCAAAGCAACAGAGATTCCTTTAAACCAGCGAAGAGAAGAAAAACAGAAGAAAAAATATGCAAAGTAATCAGCATTGAGTCATCTACTACTTGAGTATGAATTGTGACACAGATTAGGATGGAGCTTGTTTATGTAGACTAATGATTCCACCCCACCAGAGTCAAATGTGAGCAGACTTAAGATATGAACAACTGTTTATACACTTTATATAAGATGCTTTTAAAGTTTGTGTTAAATGATGTGGGTTACTTTACCTTTAATGTTAGTTGAACTCACATTGGAAGAGGGTGAAGCTCAATTTTAACCACAAGCTAAAGCTGTATCAAGCATGTATATTTCTGAGTTGACAGGAAAAAAGCAAAGTTACAGTAAACCTCTGCTGCCATCTGCAGGTGAGATGACTGACAACAGGGCGGTGACACTGATCTCTGTAATTTCCATTTTGACTCAAATAGAACAGTAGGCAGGTCAGAAATCTCCTTCAAAAAAAGAGGTGAGCCTATTTTTGATCTGTGTCACTGAAATGTCATTTGTTTCAGACTAGACACGATTTTTCATGAGCTTGCTAAATTTCAAGGTTTTATCATCTTCCAGACTAGTGGAAATACAACTCCTAAATCAAATACACATTTAAGCAGTTATTTTACTCAACTTTGCATTTTGGAAATATATTTAATAAGATTATACCTCATTTGCATAATGGACCATAAACTTTCGGCAACTTCTAATACAAAAGAGATCACTGTCTTATTGGATGAAATCATCTGGGGCAATTTCAAGATGATATTTATCAGTTAAAATGTTTAACTTTTTCAGTTATACTGTTTCCACTTCGGGCTGCACAGTGGCTTGGTGGTTAGCACCTTTGTCTTGCAGCTAGAAGATGCCCGGTTTGCGTCTCAGCCTTCCTGGAATCTTTTTGCATCAAGTTTGTAAAGTCTCCTTGCGTATGCATGGGTTTTCTCCAGGTACTCCAGCTTCCTCCCACAGTCCAAAACATGCTGAGGTTAATTGGTAACTCTAAATTGTCTGTAGGTGTGAATGCGACTGAGATTGTTTGTCTGCATGTGTAGCAATGCAACAGATTGGTGACCTGTCCAGGGCGTCGGATGCCTTTGCCCTAAGTCAGCTGGGATAGGCTCCAGCCCCTCCACGACTCTAATGAGGATTCAGCAGTGTATAGATGATGGATGGATGGATATTTCCACTTCTACCCATATTGTACTTTTGCTATTCTTGTCCTGCTGCTTCAACACCTCATCTGTATCCAGCCGCTGTAACATGGAAATTCCCTCTCGAGGGATCAATACAGTTTATCTTATCTTATATCCTTACAATGTCACGGTCCTCTTGGAAACATTGGGTTTTGGCATTCATGTGGATGTAACTTTGACATGTGCCACCCAGCAAAACATTGTACCAGGCCAAGAAAACCCTCAAACAGCAGCAGCACTCCCCAGCACAGATACATTCTGTTTCACCACAAGAGCTGATCAGGAACAGCCTGAGTGACATGACAAAGAGCCTTAAGTGTTGTCCCAGCTTCCATATACCCAGAACCCAATCTGACACATGAAGGTCCCACTTGACAAACCACAGCAGTCAATGGAGTGCCAAATCCCAGTACCAGACACCCCCCAAACTTCCCATGTTTGTCCATGGATCAAAACGACACAAGTTGAAGCTACAAAATATCAGGCTCCTGGTTTTAATGATCTGGCTGACCGGTCATTGCCTTAAATGCGACATTCTGCCAAACCAAAATTTAATTGTCATTTTTGTTACTAATTCTGACCAGATAATTTGAACATTCTCCTTGGTTGTGCATTAGAGAAGCCAATTCTGATATCCTGTTAACATAAAATGAAAATGTAATCTTTTGCCAGAGACAGGCTTAATCATTCTAACACCAGTTGTTGGGCACAGAACAGTGTGAACATATAAATGTATTAATGATTAATATTTCATTTTTCTTGAAGGCTTGGCTGACAGGCTTCTCTCTGAGCAACATCCTGCTTTATATTCATACAGCTTCACTATTAAATCCGAGGCTCAGTCTTGGGCTGCCAGACACAACCACTGCAATCCTGCAGGCTTAAAGGAAGACAAGTAATTGATTAAGAAATTTCTGACTGGTAAAATTTACATGAAGATGCTTCTAGAAATGTTGTAATGCAGCAGCAGCAACTAAACACTCAACATAAGGTAAACAGACAGACTGCCTATGTACACCCACGATACATCTGACTTCACAGCAAAAACCCTCACTGTCATTGTCTAACTATGATTGCAATCACTTTTCGCTCAATTTACATTTAAAACTCGGAGATGCCGAATTTGTCTGGAAGCATCAGTATCAGTCACACTCCAGAGGTCTGGTAAATGTAGAAATTTTCAGTCTTCCTCCACAAAATCTGAACATAATGGAGTACAAAACCAGGCTGCTGGAAACAACGTCCTGACGTGAATGAAGTCAAGTGAGGGAGGGTGAGTATTTTATATTTATTCTTCCTATAAGGGAAATGGGTAAAGACATCATCTTTCTATAGAATTATATGTTGAGTCCTATAAGTTTGTAATTTATGGATGTTACATTTTCCAATTGAGGTGTTTTTTTTAAAAGCCTAATTAAGTAAAACTGGCTGAGATCTCGAATGTAGATACGTGTTGACCAGGGTTTCGATTTTTGAATTAATTTAGCAGCACAACTGACAATTTTGACGTATTCAAAAAGAGTTATTTTGTGTTCTTTGTTGCCTATTTCAGTCCCCTGTATTTGACATTGAGCTCTTATTGCAATTGTAAATGGTTCTATAGCTAAAATAAACAAAAGTGGGGACAAAGGTGGACCTTGAGGGCATCCTCTTGTCATACCAAAGGGTTTTGACACCACATCGTCTGTTGGTACTTCAGCTACACGGTTGAGATATAGTAGTTTATAGTATACATTTAAGAAATATATTCCCAGTTCCAAACAGGGTCTCTCTCTCTCTCTCTCTCTCTCTCTCTCTCTCTCTCTCTCTCTCTCTCTCTCTCTCTCGCCAGCCTTTTGGCCAGAAATTGTGTAAAAAATCAAACTGCAATGCGATACTATTCAAAGCATCCAATCAAAAATCAGAACTCAAAATTGAAACATTTTCTCATGTAGCATAAGGCTGAAGTCCAGCTAATAGTCATAAGTGAGGAATTTACAAGCAGAAAGCAACAGAATGTGAGAATAAACACAAGAGAAGAGAACAAACCCCTGATGTGTAATGAAACCTGTGCATTGGCAATTCTGTTAATTACATCCGTCACACTATTGATGTTCACGTTTGTGACAATGAAACAAATGGCAGCTGGTGACCACTCAGTGACGCATCTTTTCAGGCCAACAGCAAAACGCAAATGTGAGTAAAAGTGTGTGACACACTGTGTAAATGGATTTGACTCCTTTTCTCTTCCTGCTGGTCGGCTACACAGTGAAGTAACAGCTCATTCAGTATCATGAAACCATGAAAATAAGCTCATTTAGTGAAACAAGAGTGTTAAATTGCGTTATTTTTGCAATATCTTTTGTCCTTTTAGGCAGGTCTAATAAGAAATGTGCTAAAAATTGAGATAGTCGTAACTCTGTCGCTTTGAAACATGAAAACTTATTGCAAAGACAGATTATACCTTATATTAGTTTCAAATCTATGGTTAAAAACCCTTGAGAAATTGCTGTAAAATACTAGATAGTGAGGGGAATTGCCTCTACAATCCACACCTTATCTCACTGCAATATGACTTCTTAGGTTGTGCTTGCCACAGATTTGGAAAACACATTATTTTATAGCACAATCACAGAACAATATGCTTTGCACAACCTCAGTACAAAACAAAAAATAATTTGATGTTCAGTCACACTTCAGTCAGCCCAGAAACAGCATATTCACTATCTGTGCTGATGTTAATCTCGCTCCTATGAAGCATATTGTGCTGATTTTTGAATTTACACAATGACTCAGAGACTGAAATAACCCAGAAACTCCTCCTGCATCAGTATATTTGAATAAATCCCAGTAATGAAAACAAGGTAGGCACTGATGGTTCTTATTTGACTTCCAAACTTCATGTCTGACAATCCAACAGTAGAGGGAGACAGATAACTGGTGTTCTCCAACTGGAAAATACAGTGGCAGGAGGCAAAAAGTCTGTTTAGCTGAATATTGTATAGGGGGTGTGTGTGCACTGTGTTGGCTTGGGTATTTTTCTGAGATATACTTACTGGTAACAGTGAGAACATTAGTCTTGACCTCAGCGGTGATCTGGATGCGACCTCTCCTCTCAGTGTGGTCTGTTCCACACAGGCTGGGGACGTTGGCCACACAGCGCTTATGGATGTTCATCATACAGTCTGGAAAATACATACACAGAGAGATGAATGTGTGATGTTATGTAAGAGTATATTGTCTGAGCATTAGCATAAAGGTATTTGTGGATGCCAATATATGTGTCATGGAAACAGCAAGACCATGGCTAGAAGTACAGAGAACCGTCTGTCTATTGTGCAGGATGTTGAAAATGCCACAAATCATTCAAAAAAGAAAAGTTGAATTTCTGTGATTATTTATTTTACAAAACCTGAAAAACTTGCCACATTTTTTCAAATGTCCACAGGTGTTCTAATTCTGACAAAAAATATACTGCAGATATTTTACTACATGCATTTCTAATTTGTTTCCATACTTGTCTCCTATCTGTTCCCTGCAGTTCAGCCAAGTTCAGCCTATTAGTGCCTGAATACTTTTAATGTGTCTGTTGGTCACAGCTGAGTCACTAATAGCTCATCAGTTCTACAGAAAAGCACAACATTTTTTGTTTTTTACAGAATCTGGTTAGAGCAAACAACTTATTTTTGGCAAATTATTAAATGAGAGCCAGCCAAACAAAAAGTGATTTTGATGATTTTAAGCTTACATTTGGTTAAGTTTTTTCACAGAACAGCATGTCACAGATGAGTAGTTCGAGAATTGTCAAAAAGTTTAAAATGTGACAATTTTTTTTCTGTTTTCACAGCTTCTGGTTCTGATAAATGGTGCAATTATTTGCGAATTTTGAAAATAATAACATGCCTTTCAAACCCTCTGGCAGATTTTGGAATTCAAGATAATACAACAAAAATATTGCTTAGACATTATGACTACAATAAGTATACTGATATCATCATAAAGTATAAATAGCACTGCAGATAGACCATTCTCTAAATATTGTATTGTAATATTACAGCTGAAATATGTGATGTACACTAGCATTCAGAAGTTTGGGGTCACTTAGAAATGTCCTTGTTTTTGAAAGAAAAGCTTTTTTTTTTTCAATAAAAGTAATATTAAAATAATCAGAAATGCAGTCTGGACATTGCTAATGTGGTAAATGACTGCACTAGCTGGAAATGTCTGACTTTTAACAGAATATCTCCATTGGGGTACAGAGGAACGTTTCCAGCAACCATCACTGCTGTGTTCTAATGCTACATTGTGTTAGCTAATGGTGCTGAAAGGCTAATTGATGATTAGAAAACCCTTGTGTAATTATGTTAGCACATGAATAAAAGTGTGAGTTTTCTTGGAAAACATGAAATTGCCTGGGTGACTCCAAACTATTGACCGACAGTGTATGCGCTAATGCCAACGTGAAAAAAGCAAAAGGAGTCAGACATGAGTGGATGGGTTTAGTGTCTAGTACTTACGGTCACATCTCATGCCCTGGTGTAGGAGGCCGTAGAGTAGAGAGCCACAGTGGTCACAGAAGGTCGGGCTGGAGTAGGTGTGGATCTTAAACTTATGCTTTGCCCTTGGATCCTGGAAAGATAGACATAAAGTCAGACAGATAATCACTAAAATCTATATCAGATCACATAATCGGTCGTCTTCTAGACAGACAGAGCCTTCAAACTAGGAGATAAATATTTAATTATCAAATATTTCATTAAAAATCTCTTCTGTTGAAAAGTTTTTGAGCTTGGTAACATGTCTCTATGGTATTTTTTATAAGCTAGAAGGCATATCATGAGTAAATAAAGGCACCAGACACCATGGCTGAGCAGTTCCACTGTAAAATTGCAGCATACCCATGATGGTCTCAAAATACATGGATTCATACTTTCAGTATTTTATACATAACAAACCAAAGGAGCCAACCCTGTCAACCGGCAGGATGGGGCTTTTTGTATCTTCAGAATCTGTTTCCAGGTTGAGCATGTATGGCTGAAATACTCTGATATCACAATATTGTGTAGCATTGAGCAGCTTTACAGTGCTTGAGCAGAGTTGTAGGTGAGCTGGTGTGCTCGGAGTGCAGTAAATAGTGGAGGAGTGAGTGGATAGAGAGGCAGGGAGGTCATAGATCTGCACATTCTAGAGGAAACAACAGTGTTAAGTTACATCTAAGCCATTTTCAGGCAAGGAGGGATTATTTTCATGGAGGAAAAACATTTAAAGATGGAACTTTGATACACAGAGAAGAGTTTTTATGGATTTAATCAATGACTGGCAAGGGACTTTAATAATTAATGTTGTAAAATTGATACTGTGATCAAATGTGCATCATCCAACCTATTTAGAAAAAAAACTGAATAAACAAAAGACACACTGAAGTTGCAGCTCTTTGATGTTTGTTTTTCACCAGCCGCATACACGTCAGTCTATCTCTAACTTTCCACCTTCTACAGCTGTGAACATTCTGTAGAATTAACAGGAAATTTGACAGGGGCGCTGACATGGGGGGGGATATCCATTGTAATCTGATCAAGATAGACTTCATCAGAATTTCTTTGCTCACATGAATTTAGAAAGACCATAAAGGCAGCTACATTGTGGGGCTGTCTGCGTGTGGGTGAATGCATGCACAACAACTCAATGGAGTCAGCCTTCCATGAAGACCTATTGAAACAGATATATTATGAAGGTCGGAGGTCACAATAATCCACCACACAGGGCTGTGTTTCCATCACATGTAAACAGATGCATGTCCCCATTACGTGACTGATTCAAGTACCCACACTAACATCTGCCTCTTAGTTCAAGGTGACAAATTCCGGTCTTTCATTCCAATATTCTCAGTGTTCCTCAATAACCTCATGAAGACAATAGAATAAAAAAGAATCAGTTGAATTTTGAATTTTGAATTTCTCTCTCCTTTTCCCCCATTTTGATGTTAATTATGTGCCTCAGATTGACAGAACACTCAGGTACTAATTCCTTTATAATGAACATTCATAACCGTGGCATAACTGGGGCGGAAATAGAGGCTATTTCTGTCTGATGTGTCTAGTGCGTCGCCAGTTCATGTGTGTGTGTGACACCTGCAACCAAAGCTCAGCGGGAATACACACAAGCACCGATGGCTGCTGAGAGGCAGCTTAGTCTTGCACAAACACTCACACGCAGCCTGCAACATGAACCCACAGGCGGTAATCACATCCAATACACTGCTTGAGATGGATCCAGGTTGTGCAGTGAAGCGGGCATTCTTCGATGTAGGAGTTTTAATATTTCTGCCAAGGGGATCCATCACAGTTACCTAACATGAGTATTTAATATGGATTTCTGAAGGATCTCCTCAAGTGAAAATTGCTTTGATCGCATCGAATACACAGGTTATTGCTGCTAATAAAATTTCTAAAACAATTCCAGGTACAAGTCTCATGTACGTAGACATGTGTTGTGCCTTTTGATCTCATCAGCCAGAAGAAAAATGATGATTTATTTCTTCCTCTCCTCAACACCTGTCCTGGAAAATAATGTCCAATTTAGGCTGCCACTGCCTGAATTAAATCCAGCTTCCCCAAGGTGTCTTCAGAAGTGTGTGTGCGGGTGTCTGTCACTTGTGTGTGTTTCCTTGCACAACTGTTATGTGTCTGCGTTTGTGTAATGTGCATCTGCGTGTGCTTGTTCCTCCACCGGTTCCTTGTCTTTCTCAAGGACAAGACCGCCTCCTGTTTGTTTTTCGTTCCTCTGAAAAAACAAGGGAACACTGTGCTGCCGAAGCTCCAGTGATGAGCAGCAGAGGACAGGGAGCAGGATGAGGGCTGCGATGAGAGAAAGTGTCAGCTTCTTAAGAAACCGAAATTATCAACTCCATCTGCTTTGAAAACTCAAAGATCAATCAGAGACAAAAAAGCAGGAAGGAGGAAGCATGAAAACTGTGAATAGGGACAAAAAGAATCACTTTTACTGCCTTTCAACAATCTTTTGTTGATGGCAAATCAGTCAAATTACTAGATTTTCTAAAGGGATATGAAACAACAACATAAAGGTTGATTTTAGGAACTTGGCTTATATTGTGAACAAATAGAAAGTAGAAGATAAGAAGATTTAAAAGACAATTATACATTTTCATAGGACTCTGATTTATCTTGGGGCCCTAAGTAAAGTGGGAATGAAGCTCTTTTGCAGTTTTATACAGTTTAAGATGAAACTTTTAAGTACATTTTAGGACCGTAGGAAACAGTCTCATTAACTTAATTCAACTAATAGCACTAACATTTCTGTATGGTTGCCCTTTGAATGTTGATGTATCAAATATCAGATTCTTAAAGTTGAGAGTTTGTTTATCCACATAACATCATCTACTTTGCATGCGGTTCACCTGTGGTGTTGGACAGTTCTAATACCAGCTAACAAGATATATAGGCAACCTGTGTGTAATGTAGGTCCCGTATGGTGGGAAGTAAGAGACTGTAGAGTGTAAAAGAAGTAACATTACCAGCACGTCACCACTGCCAAGCACAGGGTAACAGAGGGCAGATTAAGTTGCTGCAAACAGCTATAAAGTTTGTATACAGGCTTAGGTGTCAGTGCAAGAGCTATTCAAATACTATGCAACATTTGTGCTGCCCAGGCAAGAGCATCTCAATGATCTCCTGCTCAAGAAAGAAACTGGAACATACGCTGTCCATTCACTGAACCACCTTTAGCTCTGAGAATGACACACACTCTCTGTGGCATCATTTTAAAAAGCTTCTGCAATTTCACAGTATATATTTCTGTCCAGAGTTGCATTCATTTTCTGCCGAAAGCTTATATTGATGATGGGAGAGTCGGACCACTGCAGTCTTCTCTAGCACATCCCAAAAATTCTCAACGGAGCTGAGGTCTGGACTCTGTGGACACCAAATCACGTATGAAAATGACGTCTCATGCTCCCTGAACTACTCATTCTCAGTGTGAGCCCCATGAATCCTGGCTTTGTCATCTTGGAACATGTCCATGCAATCAGGGAAGAAAAACTCCATTGATGTAAAGACCTGGTCATTCAGTATCTTCAGGTATCAGCTGACCTCATTCTTTGGGAACATAACGTTTCTGAACCTGACCAACTTCAGATCATAACTCTAACCCCCACAGGCTGGTAGACACTAGGCATGATGAGTTCATCACTTCATCCACCTCTCTTCTTACCATGATGCCCCCATCACTCTGGAACAGGGTAAATCTGGACTCATCAGACCACATGACCTTCTTCCATTGCTCCTAAGTCCAATATTTATGCTGCCTAGAAAACTGAAGCCTTTTTTTCTGACTAGCCTCGCTGATCGGTGGTTTTACTTAGGGCTACACAGCTGGTTAGTCCCATTCATTTGAGTTCCCTTTACACCGTGCATGGAAATGCTCTTACTTTCGCTATTAAACATAGCCGTGAGTTCTACTGTTGATTTCCTACATCATCTAAGAGTTTGTTTCGACTACATTTGAAAATGATAGTTCACCACTCCCTCAGGTTTTAATAATGCATTCAACAGTTCTTAACATGATTTTAGCAGTTTCAACAATCTCAGTTGTAGTCTTTGCTTGATGCAAGTCAATAATTTGACCCTTCTGAGACAGATCAACATCCTTTCCACGAGCACAGGATATGTCATCATCACTGAATTGTCCAGTGGAAGGCTCTTACCTATTTGCCGAGTTAAATCCAAGTGGTGATGTTTTTTTGGACAGGCAGTGTATATTCAAACTGTTACACACGTGGACAAAATTGTTGGTACCCCTCAGTTAAAGAAGGAAAAACCCACAATTCTCACTGAAATCACTTGAAACTCACAAAAGTAACAATAAATAAAAATTTATTGAAAATTAAATAATCAAAAACAGCCATTACTTTTGAATTGTTGATTAACATAATTATTTAAAAAAAAAAACTAATGAAACAGGCCTGGACAAAAATGATGGTACCTCTATAAAAGATTGAAAACTATTTGACCAGAGTGACATGATTAACTCAGGTGTGTCATTTAATTGACATCACAGGTGTTTCCAAACTCATAATCAGTCAGTCTGCCTATTTAAAGGGAGACAAGTAGTCACCCTGCTGTTTGGTGAAAGGTGTGTACCACACTGAACATGGACAACAGAAAGCGAAGGAGAGAATTGTCCCAGGACATCCGAAAAAAAATTATAGACAAACATCTTAAAGGTAAAGGCTATAAGACCATCTCTAAACAGCTTGAAGTTCCTGTGACAACAGTGGCTCATATTATTCAGAAGTTCAAGACCCACGGGACAGTAGCCAACCTCCCTGGACGTGGCCGCAAGAGGAAAATTGATGACAAATTGAAGAGACAGATCGTTGGAATTGTATCCAAAGAGCCCAGAGCAACCTCCAAAGAAATTAAAGGTGAACTCCAAGGCCAAGGTACATCAGTGTCAGATCGCACCATTCATCGTTGTTTGAGCCAAAGTGGACTTCATGGGAGACGACCAAGGAGGACACCACTGCTGAAAAAACTCATAAAAAAGCGAGACTGGAATTTGCAAAAATGCATGTTGACAAGCCACAAAGCTTCTGGGAGAATGTCCTTTGGACAGATGAGACGATCCCTGTCAATCAATTCCTGTCCTGCCATGTTGTCATGGAACAACAAAGAGGGAGATATCAAAAGCACACAGACAAAAGACTGGCAGAGACAGACATCTGTAAAAATCACAGGCAGCAAGTGGACGGTTTCGCAAACCATAAATGTACAAATATTAGTGATGAAATGTGGCTAACGTGAGTCTGAAATAAATGATCTCTCCATCTGTTTTGAGATGCTGCATCTAGTCTGACAGGATGCTAAAATCTGAAGCATTAGGAAGGGAAAATATTAAAAGCTACATATCAACTCAATCATTGCAACTTGAAGATGTGCGACTCTGCCTGGCGAGCAGATTAAGCTCCTTCTCAAGTCCTGGATGCACATATGCGGAG